>NW_016107332.1:5408516-5500985 GCF_001604975.1 Cebus imitator
TTTTGAGATGGAGTCTTGCTCTATCACCCAAGCCGGAGTGCTGTGGCATCATCTCGGCTCACTGCAACCTCCGCCTCCCAGGCTCAAGTGATTCTTCTGCCTCAGCTTCCTGAGTAGCTGGGATTACAAACACTCACCACCACACCTAGCTAATTTTTGTATTTTTAGTGAAAATGGGGTTTCACCATGTTGGCCAGGCTGATTGTGAACTCCTGACCCCAAATGATCTGCCTACCTCGGCTTCCTAAAGTGCTGGGATTACAGCACTTTGTGAGCCACCACTCCTGGACAACTAAAGTAAACTATACAGTTTTTTTTTTTTTTTAAGTTTTCAGAATTTGTCTATGTAAAAAGTTTAAAAATTTTTTAATATTGTAACTTTAAAATTTTTATGAGCTATATATGTATCTAAAATATATTTTGATAGTATATGTAAGCATATTATGCTTATATTCATATTTTTAAAATTATTTAAAGATGTACAAATTGAGATTTGCCATTTAAATTTGTTTAAATAGAGGGGCTCATGTCTCTGCTTATCTAGTAATAAGAATAGCTATAGTTATTTGAGTAATATTATAAGCATTATTCATTCATTAGCAAATACTTATTAAGCACCTACTATGCCTTAAGGACCATTACATATGCTGGAGATGCAGTAATAAACGTGTATAGCTCAATGTAAGCCTCATAATATCCCATAAGCAGTAAAAGCTTAGCAATTTAGGGCAATTTCCCCAAAATCTTACTACTTGCTGATGAGGGAGCAGATTTTGAATAGAGTTTCTGCTTACTTATAAATCATATATTTTATTCCACATTGTTTTGTCTCTGATATAGTAATGCCCTTTCTGCTCTGATGAAGGTTTTAAGAAAAAATAAGATTTGATTTTCAATAATATGTGACGCTGTAGCAGGTGAATATCAGTATGGAACTCGGAAAGTTTATTATAGTTTGTCGAAAACACTTAAATTCTTCACAGGCAATATCACCAGTCATTGGGAATTGCAAATCAAAACCACAACGAGCCTGGGCACAGTGGCTCACGTCTGTAATCCTAGCACTTTGGGGGGTCGAGACAGATGGATCACTTGAGATCAGGAGTTTGAGACCAGCCTGACGGATATCATGAAATGCTGTCTCTACTAAAAATACAAAAATTAGCTGGGCGTGGTAGCACATGCCTGTAATCCCAGCTACTCAGGAGGCTAAGGCAGGAGATTTGCTTGGACCTGGGAGGCAGAAGTTGCAGTGAGCCAAGATCACATCACTGCACTCCAGCCTGGGTAACAGCATGAGACTCCATCTCAAAAAAAAAAAAAAAAAAAATCCGCAATAAGAGGCCACTTCACACCCATTAGAATTATTATCAAAAAAATAGAGAATAATAAATGTTGGTGAGGAAGCAGAAAAATTGGAACCCTCGTGGATTACTGGTGAATTGCTTAATGCAGAATAGTGAAGCTGCTGTGGAAAACAGTTTGGTGATTCTTCAAAAAGTCAAGTATAGAATTGCCAAAAAAGAAAAAAAAAAAAAAAACATTCCACTCCTAGTAATATACCCAAAAGATCTGAAAGCAAGAACTCAAACAGAAACTTTATACCAATGTTCATAGCAGCATTATTCACAATAACCTAAGGTGAAAACAAACCAAATGTTGATCAACAGATTAATGCATAAACAAAATGTGATCTAAACATACAATAAAATATCATTCGACTTTTAAAAAGAATGAAATTCTGATACATGCTACAATATGGATGAACCTTGGAAATATTGTGCAAGTGAAGTAAGTACACACAAAAGGGCAAATATTTGATTCTACTTAATGAGGTACACAGAATAAACAAACTCATAGATACAGAAATAGAATAAAGGTTACTGAGGTCTGTGGGAAATAAAGTGAGGGTTGTTTAATGGGTACAGACTTTCTGTTTGGGGTGACCAGTAAGTTTTAGAAATAGAGGTGATGGTTACACTACAGTGTAAATACTCCAGTTCCTGTCTATCTTCAGTTTTGCTTCCTGCAGTTTCAATTACCCATGATTTCGATTACCTGTGGACATCAGTCCAAAAATACTAAATGAGAAATTCCAGAAACAAACAATTTATAAGTTTTAAATTGAACACTGCTCTAAGTGACCTGATGAAGCTTGTGTCTTCCCACTCTGTCCTGCCTAGAATATGAATCATCCCTTTTTCCAGCATATCCAGGCTATGGAGGCTACCTGCCCATGAGTCGCTTAGCAGTTAACTCGGTTATCAGATCCACTGTCACAGTATCACAGTGCTTATGTTCCAGTAACCCTTATTTTACTTAATAATGCTCCCAAAACACAATAGTAGTGATGCTGGAAAACTCAAAAGTGCCAAAGAAAGGCTATTAAGCACTTCCTTTAAGTAAAAAGGTGAAACTTCTTGACTTAATAAGAAAAAAAATCCTATGCTAATGTTGCTAAGATCTATGGTATGAACAAATCTTCTATCCATGAAATAATTGTAAAGAAGAAAAAATAAATTTGTGCATACCATAAAGTATCTAGGGTTTGGTACTATCTGAAGCTTCTGAAATCCTCTGGGGATCTTGGAAGACATCCCCTAAGGATAAGGGGAAACAAAAGAATACTTTATGTCACTAAATTGAACAACTTATAAATTTTATATTGATATACATATTTCATCAAATACACACAAAATCTTGCCAAAGTAGTAATGAAGTTCTATGAGTCCCAAGAACATTGGGAAGAAGTGTGAGTAGGTCAGCCATTGGAAAAGCTGGGTAAAGGTAAAACACAGTGTGTCAGGACTATTTTAAACACATGAGCAAATAAAAAATAATTTACCTATTTCATAATTTGAATAAACTGTACCCCTAAATATATGGTATAGAATACATTTCTTATCCCTGCTATAATTTATTATCCATATATGTCAGAAAAAAACACATCCATTTTTGGCAGCAAAAGGCAGACAGCATGAAACAATGCATTTGGGGTGATAGTTGATATCAGGATATTATACTTTGAGTTACTTATTGGAATAATGTAACACTAGTTGGCTTTCTTTAAAAATCACTATGTGGGAAAATCTAAAACTGAGCACATTAATCAGAAATGTATTTACAATGGCTCATCTTAGGAATTTAACACCAAGATCTATACATACAAAGCAATTTCTTCCAAAAATCATTTTGTATTAGAGAAAGTTTAACAATTTGAGGTGAACTATATTAGTATTCCTACAAAGATATCTATAAAAATGCAAAATATTATGAAGTACCCATGTCAGAGAATTCAAAAACCACACATCCATATGGTACTCAATACAAAGCAATTAAATAAACCTCTTATTATCTACACTTCATTGATCACCATGCCTGCCTACTATTGACATCAGTTTGGTTTTATATTAACCCAGGGAAGACTGCCATAATTTAATGTCAATATCCCTTATGGAAAATTCACTAGATTTACATTTGCTAAATTTATAGATTCTTTTACAACATCCCTTTCTTTTTCTGTATACTATTTCTACCCATATTGATTTAGGTTCAAAATCTGAAAGTCTAAAATAAAGTATGCCAGAAGAAAAAAACTTGATTTCATTTTAATTGAAAAGGATTCAATTGTGTTTACACACCTTTAAAATTCACCAGGTTAATATTATATAATGTATAATTATTTTTAATGTAAGTTCACAGGGTCAAAGAAAATTATGGAAGCTGACAGATTTTATTGAACCCAATACATAAATATTAAGCATCCATTATTTATGGGAGTGTCTATCCTAATCTTTAATTCACACTTAAAACAACTGTATTGTAGAGCGGCTAATTAAGAAGTACTGAAATAGTTAAGAAGTACCAAAGTAATATTTCTGGGTTCAAATCCTGGCTTTGCCATTTATTGTGTGATCTGAGAGGACTTAACAAGGTAAAAGGAAATCAATAAAAACTGACTTCATATTATTTATTTCATATTAGTGTTAATCCCTTGTTCAAAAACAAGGAAATTAAGGCTAAAAAATGATCACTTTATCCACCAAAGTTCTACATATAGTAAGTTGTGGAGTCAGATTCTAATTCTCTACTAAATCTTGATATTCTGAAGAAAAAATATTTTATCACTGGAAGGTTATAGTTATTAAAATTGTATCAATGGCATTTAGATAGAAATTTAAGTATAACACTTGTTGCTTCTATTTAGCACTATAATAGCAAATTTTTGTTAAAGAAAAAGATCAATGAAATTTCAAAGTCAAGGCATCCTTCTTTGTGCTGATAGCCAAAGCACACAATAATAATTTTTGGCAGTTGTTCATATAGGTTAAGGTCTTTTTCCTTTTAATATTCTTTGCAGTTACTCAGGAACTTTAGACAAAAGCCAATTTTATGGTAAATAACAATAAACAAATGAAGTTCTGGTTTGCTCTGTAAAATATTTATGGTTAGTATGAGAAGAAAATCTTAGGAACAAATCTCAGTTATAAGACATTTGGGTTTTGATATTAGTAAAGATTGCATGCCCGCCACACAGTTTATGGTGTTTAGCATAAGCCAAATATAATTTAAATCTTCGGAAGCTTTTCTATGCAAATAGTATGTTTCACTTAAATATTACTAATTAAAATAAAAAATATTGGGAGGATTTTAGAATAAGATTTTAAAGAAAATTAGCAAAGAACATACTATCAAATAGGATGGTTCGACCTTTTACAAAGCAAAGCAAACTCATCCTTACTCAGGGCTGTTTCATGATATTATGACCAATGTTTGGTTTTGCTTGTTTCTGTGCTATGTGAGTTTAATGTTTGTTTTCTATCTATCATGATTTTCCTCTCCTCCCCAATGATAAACTCTGCCTTCTGCTAATAGTATCAGTTACAAAAAATTAACCAAGCTAACTTTTATGGCTTGTTTTCTCAGACTACAAACATGATGAGATGAGATGCACCTCTGACCCCCTAACCTATCAAGTCATGCAGTGATTGGAATCTTTGGAAAGGTCTGTTGTCAAGGCATTGTTTAAAGACTAAATGAAGAAATATCTCTAACCTACTATGATAGGACAGTGAGTTATTCTATTGCTTAGAATCTGGGCTAACATTTAATGTTTGTTTCTTTGTAAAGATGGTTGTTGTAGTTATCTAAAATGAAAGACTTTTTTTAGAAGTTTTTATAAGGTTATATTTTCTTTTCATTTTTGGTACTTTTTTTCCAAAGCTCTTTTTAAAGACAAAGTAAATGAGCCTTTCTATATTCAAATTTAAAAAAGTCTTAAACATCTGTGTTGGGGGTTTGTGAGGAGGAAAGGAAAAAAGCAGATAAAATATCCCGACTCCAAAAGTCATCTAAGCTGAGATAGAAAGTAGCAGCAGGAAATTAATACCAGGTTGTAAAAGAAAAAATGCTAATATAATGAAGCAAATGTCGAGCCAGATGCTACATATGAATGAGCCTTTCTAGGATGCGCTGGCCACTTTTATAATATCCAAGTGGCCAACCAGAGTTGATGCCCTTCCCAGAGTTCCAACCTGGAACTCATAGTAACTGACTTATGCATAGGATCTGGCTAAGAAATTTTTAGATTTAAAAAAAAAAAAAAATCACCATATTTCTGTTTTGTATTGGTTGAAAGTGACGGAATTTTTTGCAATCAATATATTTTCCTTGAAAAACTGAATTTTGTCCTTTTTATATTGTTGCCTTTGCTCATATACAAAAAGTATTTTTCTACAGCTCATAAACTGATATGTTATTTCAATACACTTTCAAGTCAAAAACCTAGTTATAACATTGGAAACATGAATAATGTTAACATCTATCTGCTTAACCATGCAGACACAGTACTAACTGAAGAAAAAATATCAAAATTCACCTTAGATGCCTGCTAATCAACTAATTTTTCAGTCATAATTGTCTCCTCAGAAAACCTGGTAAATATACTCTAACTTTGGAGGCAAAGTTAAAACAGGGAATCATAAAAACAGGATAATGAAAGAGAAGCTAAACAGTGTTTTGGAAACCCTCACTGTTGGAATGGAACATGATAATGTGGATTCAAAATGCTTCTTAGAAAGTTTGTCAGTCTAACTAGACTGAAAATTAAACCAGTAATTTCAACAACATTGTTAAATCATTAGCAAATTCTTTTGGGGAACTTTGTGACACGAGCTATAAGAGAAGCCTGTTAAGAATTCACTGGCTGTAAAGCATATATATACTTGTATGCCATCAACCAAAGCTTATTAAGATCTACCATCAAATGTTTTCAAATATGCTACACAAATCCCTTGAGGGCTGAGACTGAGGCCAGATGTGGTATTTTATCTGCCTTGTATCCCTTTTCTGCCCCCTTGCTGACATTTCACTGTGTACAGTACACAGTTCAGCACACAGTAAGCGCCAAACAATTGTTGACTAACAGACAGCATACATAATATATGGTATCATGAAATGCAGATATTTTAAGTACTAAAAATGTATATCAAATGAAGATAAAAGAGAACAAGGCAAGAAAAAACAAATTTTATTTCCTCTCAGTTTGTCTGGTATGGAATGTGCAGAACAAACTATTTCAGGCAGAATATACATGGAACAGGAACTTTTCTAAGCATGGAAACAACAGAGACTTCCACGGTTATCAAAGTAACAAAGGATAGATTACTAAAGGCAACTAATCTCTTTTTTTCACCACCTCATCAAACATAGCAGTTAAAATTACATAGAAGAGCACTGTGGTAGTACGTTCCTCCAAAATGTTGTCAGTTAGAAAATGCATTTTATCATTGGATAGACCTTCATTTCCCCAGCCTTCCTTCATTGCTAAAAAATATTTGTGTAGTTTGATGTGTTTTTTCCAGAGAGCAATGAATAGGTTAGATCAGCAACCAACTTTATCCACTGACATACAGACTGACTGATGGAAACTTCTAACAGGCTTAAGACTTTAAGCCTTGGTACAAGGGTTTATATCAGCCCCTTCACAGAATAGGAAAGCCATTTAATCCTAGAAACTTGCTAAACTTCCTACAAGACAAACCAGAGATTTTGTGTATTGTATTAATTAAAAAAAAGAGAAAATATGACTTTTATATCTCTGTGGGTTCACATTTCTTTCTTCATTCCTGTATAATTGTGTATTGGGAAAAACAAGTGCTTACCATTAGTGGCAAGTGTCACCCCAATTTTGCTCTGTGCTATGCGTCATCCTGCTTTTCCTATTAAGTGCTACTGCTTGCTTGGGTTCCTGACAATAATTGCTGACACTTCATTCTGAAATGATGTGCAGGCTTAAAAAAAAAAAAAAAAAAAATAGAAGAGAGAGAGAATGCCAAAGCACACTTTGCTTATCCTCCCAAAAGCAAATTCAAAGGTTACGAATTTAAATAAAAAGTGACTGGAATTCACATTTGCCCACGTGCTTTTTATTAAATTATTGAAAGCTTTTTTTATCTCTGCATTTTAAAATTCTCAACTCCAATGTATATTTTCTATGATTTTGTACTGAATGAGAAAAACCTCCCAAAAGATTGCATACCAAAGAGCAGAGCCGCCTGTTCTGAGATTGATATATGCTTATGAGGAAATCCAGCATGCAATTTTCAAAACCTGCAGGTTCATTGTAAGTTAAACCATGTGGCCTCCATTCGAATCATTCCTTCCTTTCAAAATCACTCATCAGAGCTCCCAGTTGCCCTCTTCCCTTGAATCGTTGATTCAAGCTGCATTTATTTGCTCCCACCAGGCCCCAGCTCTGTGCCTGTGGAGTCCATTGTGGGCATGGAGCCCAGTAACCAGGCACCTTGAAGTACAAATTGTACTTCATTTGTTTGTCTGTTACTCTTTATTTTGGATAAGAAATGTATAAACAAAAAAGAAAACTTTCCTCAAAAAATATAGAACATTTTTTATGTATGCATTAAAATCACCGGGTAGTACTCGGTAAAAATACAGATTCCTGGCTTTTTTCTAGAACTATCGAATCAGAACTTTGGTGGGTATGCATGGGATTTACATTTTAAATTTGAAAATTTATAAGGGCCCTAATATCACTTATATCTCATTACAAGAATGAGGAAAATACTCTTCAAAGGACGCAGTTCTTTTCATAACAAAGCACACGCATTTTGAAAGCATGCTTTGCAGAATAAATTAAGATCAAAGATATCCAGCCTTTAGTAGATGTCAAAATTTTAAGCACTATACAGTACGTCACCAGTAAATTTTAAAAAGAAATTTCAATAGAAAATGCAGCTTTTGCTTTATTATTTGATTTTTAAATAAAGTCATGGAGTGTCGTATAAAGTCTTACGGTCATATGTCATCATTTAAAGATGATGTCTGACCTTAATTCTCAGACAAAAGAAATACAATGCAACTTCAAGAATCTGCTGTCATTTTATAAAAAATATTTTTGTGGGTTCATTTCCACTCTGCCTAGGTCTCATTCATCTTGGGATTTGCACAGGAGCCTGCTGGAGGGTCTCGGAGTTATGAAGTGACGATCTAAAAGCCATTTTAGGATTAGCCAGTTTAACCAGGTAAGCAGAGGGTTTCACTTGGGAAAGTAAGTGGCAGCCCTGCCGACGTCAGGATTGGGAGGCTGAAGGGCTTTACCCGCGCCCTGAGAGCCGCGCGTTCCGAATGGGTGTGGAGGGGACGACGTGCTCATCAGGGAGGGATTAACGTGGCTCGGCTCGGGCGGCGCTGCGCTGAAGCCTGTTGTCCCCGCTGCCAGCATCGCTGCGGAGCCGCTGTACCAGCATCATAAATATTAGATGAGACTCTCCTGTGTATTAATTAGCACTTTCTAGGGGAGCTTGCTATTGCCTATTATGAGATAATCACTCCAAAATCATGTTGGAGAAGGACACACCTTCAAGTATCAGGGCCGCTAGAGTGCTCTGCCTAGCACGTTGCTTCTTAAATACCAGAATGTACTTGCTTTGTCCCTCCTGAAGCTACAGTGTTTCCCTTGCAGTTGAAAAAGAGAAGGAAAGCTTATGATAAAATTCTTCATGAGTTTCTTGGCAGTGTTACTTCTCTGCGCCAAAGACTGTATTGCCAATGTGAGCCTATGCCTTCGATGACTTGGTGTCACAGGACCACCTTCAGTGAGGCAGAGTCCACATTCCCAGGACATTAGAGTGTAAGGTCGTGGTTCAAAGACATGCATTTGTTCAGGAAATCGAAGTGCAAAGGATTTTCCTTCAAGAACACAGAGATGAGGTTTTTCAAAGAGTGTACTGTGCCTGTGTGTCTCATTCACTGGACATTTCTGTAGATAATACCAATCTCAGAAAAGAGAGACGGACATGAAACAGCAGAAGCAAAGCAAATGGACAGGAAAGGCAAAGAATTGCTAAAAGTGGTAATAAGTAGAACAAATGGCTGTTTGCTACAGGAACAAGGCTGTGGAATCTAGAGTCACCCTGCTCTATAGCGTGGTTCAGGAATCAGTGTTGCTGGCATCACTTCTGAACTTGTGAGACATGCATTGTCTTGGACCTCACCCTAGACCTACGGAATCACAGTCTGCCCTGGAACTAGAACCCCCTTTGGTTCCTATACATAGTCAAGTTTGAGATGCTTTGTTCTAGAAAACTATGGCAGGTAAGCATGACAAATGGAAATACAGGCTATCAGGTACACAACACATTTCAGATTTTATTTTGCTCAAAAGGAAGATTTTGAGCATGGGAATTATTTTAGAAAAATAAGACAGTTTGTATTAAAATTTGGAGATATATGTACACCTACATTTATATATTCATATAATATGAAACTTATAAAAACAATTAAAATCCTTTGGAGTAATTATTTGACAGCCATGTAGGATAAATGATTTAAGTATTTAAATATCATATTTTATCCTGTATCTTCTTTTACACGAATTCCTAAAGAGTATCAGGGCTCCTTACTCCTAGTTTCAAGGAAGCTAAATGGTTCCCCAGGAGTGTAATCCTGAGGCAACATTTTGTCAAATAGCAGTTAACAGATTCACTCCCCAGATGATGCGGTCACAAAGCACATGTCAATCACCTAAAGGAACCTAATGCAGAATTGTAACAGCATTGTGAAAACTATGAAGAAAGATGGAAAAGTTTGAGAGAATTTGCAAAAGAGAGAGAGAAGTGAGTGGATGGGCGGAGGGGGTGGTGGCAGGGGTAGAAGATTTCGACAGAGAAGGAGGGACCAGAAAACATACAGGTGTCATCTAATATCCATAATCTGCCTCTCCAAATTCAGGAACCTATGAATTCTGATTGCTAGGTGTACAGGACACTGACTACAAGAGAGGCAGTGGCACAGGGAATATAACCAGTCCCATTTACCTAGAAGTTCATTCATGGAGAATTGATTGAATATCAAGAAAAGAACATGCCCTACCACCCTTCCCATTAAGGAATCATAATGATGACTTCGCGTTACAGCACTGTGTATGTTCCATAATTCAAAATGTGAGGTTGCTGAGATCTTAATCGGTAACATTTTTTATTCCGTGACGTTAGTCCTTTCCCCCATGAGCATATCCTGCCTTGATTGGAGGCATGCACAGCAGGGGCTAGGCTGCCTGGGGCAATGCACATCTAGTTCGAAATTATGGATAGAGCTGGTGTGGGAAACCGTCCACGGGAGACTGTCATCTCTGCCAATCATACCGCATTCAGACACTGAGTAAAACAATTTTTCTCCCTCAGCTAACATGTCATACTGATTCCCTCAACATGACTGCTTTATGTGCAAGGCCAGTACCATCTGTAGACAATGATAGCAGCTGGTCTAACTATAAACACAATTATCTCTCTAATCTTAGTTTCGTAAGTTTCACTTTAATAATCACTCCTGTAGAGGTCTCCTGAAGACATATTTCTT
This sequence comes from Cebus imitator, assembly GCF_001604975.1. Taxonomy (NCBI): domain Eukaryota; kingdom Metazoa; phylum Chordata; class Mammalia; order Primates; family Cebidae; genus Cebus; species Cebus imitator. The sequence goes on from NW_016107332.1 coordinate 5,419,395, forward strand.
TGGTGGTCGTATATATATTAAAAGAAAGAGTTTAGAAGGCCACTTGAGAAGCTGTGTCACCTGAGCAAGCAACTTAATACTGCTTTATGTCTCAGTTCCCTCAAGTGTAATATGGAGATTGTATTAAGGCCTATTTCATAAGGATGTCATGAGGATTAAATGGTGTGGGTGGGTGTGTGGGTGTGTGTGTGTGTGTGTGTATGGTATGCACGTGTATACACACTACTTGGCACATTTATTTACTGTAGTATATAAATATTAGTGGCTATTAGTGTCAAATGCAGGTTCGCCAAATATTACTAACACAATCTCTTGATAAGAGAAAGTTGAATTGATTGCTTACTAAGGTAAGGGAGAGCCCAACCTCAACAGAGCTTTGGTAATGTCTTGAAGGTAGAAAGAAGCAAGAACATGTGTTGAGAATTGGATATTTGATTTATGGTGGGCTTTCAGTTAGGAAGCTTGATTAGTCCTGAGTAAAGCTTAGGATTCACTTGTTTAGCCCTAGCTTTTGATGCTTTCCTTTGAGGATTTGGTGAGTCTTTAGGGAAGTTCTTGTAATGAGCAACCAAACTATTTGCCTGGGCAAGAGTCTCATGAAATAGCAGTCATAGCCACATAGACAGCAAATTGTAGGGGGAAAGGAGTAAAAGGGGGTGGTAGGTAGTTTCAGTCCTCTGTGTCAATTCATGTATATGGGAAAATGGTTTGGATTGTCATTATTGTTTACTCTTCTCTGTATTCTTATTATTACATTTCTCTGAATAAGAACAAGTTAGCTTGCTATCGCATTCGCCAAATTATTAAGATAATCTATTTTAACTCATAGTCACCCAGGAGACATCAAAACCTTGAGAAATTAGACAAAGTGAAGGAAATTCCTCAGAAGTTAGATCTGAGTTAAGCAGTAATGGGGAGGACTCCAGAAGGTGCTAGAAGGGAGTAGAATAGACATAAGGAGTAGTGACATGATATTAGAAACAGAATGTGCCTACAGCCTAAGCGATTTTTCTGATGTTAGCCTGCTCTTTTCCAACATTTAATCATTTACACTGGGTTTGATTCTTAGATGGCAAGTGTCAACCATTGTATTTGTTTTGTTTTTCTTTTTGTACTCTTAGGGTACCTGAAAGAACCTTTGAGAGTGCATTGGACACAGTTTTATGAGAAATAAGAGTGACATTTGCAGAAAGATACATGTAGATATATTAAAGGGAGGCAATGTGGCTACAAATAAAGGGTTAAGAGCTTTGGGTCCAAATAAATCTGCCTTAAAATCCTGTTTCTGCCATGTACTGTGTGACCTGTACAGATTATTTAACCTCCCCAAACTACTCTTTCCTAAAGTAAAACTACAATATCTTACTGGAGTGATACTTTTTAAGAAAGAGATAATTAAGCAAATAATTCCCAATAAATTATATAGCTATAATAGAGTACAGATATGCTTTGAATTTTGTAGTTTATGTATGCATCCTTGCTCATGACATATGACCCTATCACTATATAATAGTTGTGATTTATATGCTATATAAATACAAATTCATAACTGTAATACATACATGACATTTCTGCTTTAAATAAATCTTCTTAATCATTATGCATACAGTCATCACAGAATTTAGTTTTAGTTGCCAATCATAACTGATGAAGTATTGTACCTGAAATGTCACCTATCTAGCAAGGAATTTCATATTTATCTATACTCAGGACACTCAATTTTAACATCAATTATTCTCATTCATGTCCTCAGATAGTAATATTTGCTTTTGAACTTTCTCCACTTTTATAAGATTATAAATTCTAGATGACCAAAAAAAAGCTATAATTATCCCAATACCTCTTTTAAATCACTAGTTCACCTATAGTATTTTTTAAAATTTGGGCCTATAATTGTTTTATTGAGGCAAATATATTCACATGTTAAACTAGACAAATTGATAAAAGAGGTTTCAAAGGATCTAATAATAAAATCGTCAAAAGGCAAACTGCAATTCTAATGTCAGATTTTACTCGTTTTTCTTTGTGTGTCTTTAAGTTAGTTAACAACATAATTATGCCATCTCTGATTTTTGAGATACAATTTTTCCCAAAGAGTTTTACAATGAAAAGAGATGAAACTGCATCATAAAAAATGGCAGTGTGAACATGTATAATACATTTCCTTTTAATGCTATGTTGAAACTGAATAGCAACAGCATCCTTTCTCCTTCTCTTCCTTTTCATGAAAGGTGCCCGCAAAGCCCATACATCCAGGTAGCCTTCAGATATGGTGTCAAAGAGCCCCTTTTTCTATCACTCCCTGATGATGAATGAGGTTCTTTTTCTAAACAAATAAGCACTTCAGAGGGTTACCCTTGACAGGGTTGTTAATCCAGACAGCCTCTCTTATCACTACAGAATTCAAGGGCTGAAGTTTTACAGGATCCCTGCACTGCCTGGCTCTTGGGCAGTTGTCTGGAAACTGCTTGGCCCATGGCAACGCTTTTCAAAGAACACCCAGGCTGTGCCCTTCTCTTCAATGTTCCCTCTGCTTTTGGATCTGTTCTTCAGCTAACTGGGGATTTTTCTATTAGAAAATTCAAATCATTTATATTGTACATTCAGCAAGAAGTTAATATGCTATGATAACATAGCTTTCATTTTCTCTCCAGAAAAACAATTTGCCAACATAAATTTTACTTCATTCAAAGAAATAAAAGTGAGGTTAAAAGACTGGTTCTGATCTTACAAGAGCAGAACTAGATATACTGCCTCTGGATTCTGGTATATGAAACACAGAAACAATCTCCACCTCTTATCAGCAATGTATAAATTTTTTAACCAAACTCTCTGGCTCTTGACTTTGCTTCCACTGACATCTAGACTAAAGGTCAGCATTTCTTTTGCATTCCAGAAGCTATTAGGAATCAGCTTCAACTTATATTCCTGTTAAGAATTGATGAGTTGACCTTAATTCAATGGGGTTCAACAAATCTCTCAGTAGCATCTCTCAAAATATTCTGTCCAGGTGATGATTAAGAAATCAGAAATTTTTTAGCCAACATATACTCGTGATATTTTAAAAGTATCAATGTGTATTTTTTCAAAATCTGTTTCACCTCTGTAAATGATTAGCAGGCACTTCAGACCTCCTTCTAACCTCCTCTGTTCTTCCATTCCCACAGTGTAGCACCACAAGAGATATGTAGAAATAAAGAAAGCATATTTTTTTATCCCAGTCACAAGCCTAATGTCTTAAATGGTTTAGGAAAGGCATGTGACAAAGCCTGTTTGAAAAACAGAGCATAATGTGTTTTCAGTTTATAAATTATAAAATATTCAACAGCACAGGCTAACACCAAGGAATTGGTTACTGCTAGATCTCTGGAACTGTTTTTCCTTTCCTTCTCTCATTTGCTTGCTTTCCCTTTTTTCCCATTAAGAACAAAATGCAAATCAAATGCAAATGAGATGCCTTAGGCTTAGAAGACAAGAAGAAAAACAACTGTGCCAAAAAATAAAAAGAACATGGGGTTCCCTATGAATGGTTATTTAAAAAATTATCTGCTCGTAGAATTTTTTGATTGACACAGTCCTAGGATGTTATTTCTGATTTGCATATTGCTTGAATTTTAAAACTAACAACCCTATAGTTCAGCAAAACAGACATATTATTTCATATTTTGTTATTAATATTCTACCCAAAGAGGCTAAAAATTACACTCTATAAATATGGCTGCTTAAGGCAGAAAGTTTGCTACATTGTTTCAATTCAGAATGCTGCCTAGTAGATATTACACAAAATGAGAAGTCAGTTCTCAACATCCTGTTAGATATGATTGTATTTGTTAAGAATTAAAAGCCGAAATCTGCTCTGTCTCAGTAACATTGAGCTTCTTAATACTCAGAATCTGTGTGGGTAGCAATTTAAGCCTTAAATTGGGATCTCCAAGTCTTTCTGAAGATTCAATATAAATGAAAGGATTAAATGGGTCATATTAAAATGGTTTGAGATGATTCTAGAGTATCAGGAGAGTACAGGATTTTCAATTTTCACTTAAATCTGTATGCACGCACATCAGATCTAATTGAAAAGGTTAAAATCTTAGGATCACTTCTTTGTAATGCTCACAGGGTTTTTAGATTCTCATAAAATCCTGTCATTAAATTCCATGGCCGATTTTTTAAGTTATTTGTATTTATTTTGAACTAGTAAAAAGGAAAATGTTATTTAGAAGCTCAACCTAACTAAATCAGTAAAATAGTACAAGCAGAAAGTTAAGCACAAGCTCCAACTTCTCCCAACACCTAACTCCTCAAACTTTTATTGTGTGGCTATGACATACTTTTCTTAGATCATCTTCAATCTTTATGGCAAAGAAAAAGGCTTCCTTCAAGTCATAAGAGTATACAAGTATATAGTTACGACAGTTTTATGTATCCAAAAAACTGTTAAACATCTTTTTGACATAACTTAAGACCCAATTCAAAACATCACCATTGTTATAACTCAGTCTATTATTACAGTTCTTATGTATTTTTGACAATTTCAATAGATGAAAATATCTTATTTCTAATATCAAGTACAGAAACTATAATACAGCAACTCTATTAAAATAAGGAAAGACTAATTTCTAGATAGATTATAATCAATGCCTCCTATCAAGATGGATAAAGTACTGCTGAAAGATATATGTAAGTGTACCTAAGCTAAGTATACAATGGAGACTCTTAAAAGGGATTATATATATGAGGCACTGTTCAAAAGTAAAGTTTAAAAAAAATGAACTAAATAATTGATCCAGTTTCAGGTGACTTGGTTTCAGAGACTATGGAAAGAACTTGTCTTTCCTTTTTATAGAAAAGGAAGTAAAGAGAGAAAAAATCATTATAATCAGAAATAGGCAACTTTAAAAATTGAAGAAAATTAAAATTAAAAGAACAAATTTTGATAAGTAGTGGAAAAGATTTCAAAATAATACTTAAAACAATCAGTGTTATCTTAGAGGTAGCTGCAAGTTTAGAGTCTTGAAGCTTTGTTATGGAAATAAAAGGATATCATAAGATACTTATCTTTGCTGTAAAATAGCTTTATTTAGTCTTAGCTCTATTCTTTCAGTTTAATTTAAATCTTATGAAGAAGTCTTGTTTCTTAAAGAATTGTTATGCTCACTATCTTAAGTGAGTTTACATACAGTCCCTTATCTTTGAGTAAATAAATGACTGGATAGTTATATTGCTATTGGTGACCTTTTTCTAAGGAAGTAACTAAAGAGAAAGCATTGAGCTTGAGGCCTCTGGATAGAAAAGAATGTTTCAGACCTTTTGGAGAGGTGTATTCCTTTCCAGTATCAGGCAGATGTACATCTCAATTGCGCTTTATTTTTACCTATCTATTGACTAGGATATTCTGCTAAAGAACAAACAACAGCATCCATGAGATGAGCTATCAAGTGTGAGAGAGCTATCAAGTCTGATGTAACTGCCCCATAGAGATTGTGTTCCTTGTTTTTCTCCCTCTGTTATCTCACTAGACAAATCTCTTCAGCCTTTAATTGCAGCCTTGACTGTGCAATAATTAACAGTTTGGGTTGGAGGTAGGGTCTTTTTTTTTTTTTAAGATATATGTAATAGATTAGATGTTTTCAATATATACCTCAATTTAACCATGGAATTGATTTGTAAAATAGAAATTGCTTGGCAACTGTCATTTAATGGTCCGCTTTTCCTACAGGAAAGCATTTAGATTGATTGAGTATTCTTCAAGATGAATACATGAAGTTGATTTAATTGATATCAGAGCCATTCTTAACATTTATCACTAGATACAGTATGGATAGCTGACTAGCATGTTATCTTTTTTTGGAAAAGATCAACTAAAGTAAAAGATTGTTTCTTTGTAACATCCCCCAAAATAAACATTAACTTCTGCCTTTGAGAGACAGGCTGAGGGAAGGCTCAAGAACAGTTTCTTGTGTACGTGAGGTGGAAACTGCTACTGAGGAGCTCAAATTCAAAAATCCCCTGTAATAATGAAGCCAAATAAGCTCCAGCTGAGATAATTCACTGGGCTTTCATGAGTTGCACTCACATCTCCTGAGAGTTTATTACAGGACAAAATAAAGTAGATGAATTAAACTAAAACATGCTACAAAATAAAATGAGAAACTGACTTCATAATATAGCAGTGTCAGACCTAGTTTAAATATATGTTAAAAAAGAAACCAGTCATTATCAATAATTTAGCAAGAATGAAGTAAAAAAATAATTGTTTTCTCAACAAGCCCCTTTTAATAGTGTGATAATATTGTACAATATCTATTCCAAATGAAGATATGATATAGTGAAGATTTATTTCCTCAAGGAAATCCTATGAAGTGGTATCTCTTCATATGTATGGAACTTTTACTTGATTCAGTGTGTTTTTATGTTATGAAATAAATTATTTTTAATAATTTATGTTACTAAACTTATTCTGAGATAAGTATGAGCACATTTGTGTGTGTATTCACGTCTGTGTGCATGTAGATCAGGCTTAGAGGATCTTAACTTTGGTTCTTCATAGAAAAACAATGTAAGAATAAATTTTTTTCTTCACCCTACCTTAAACATGAGTTATGATGTGGAACTGATCTCAATTTTCCATCAGGTTTAGTCTTGATCAAACAAATCCCCTGGACCTAGAGCAAGTAAAGGTGGATCAGATGTTGGGTGAGACAAGAGCTTAATACAGCTCTCCTTGCTGGCCGCCATGATGACCTGAAAACCACCATTTGTTTCCAGGTCCATGTGAACCTACGGTTTTAGAAATTAAAAGTGCCACGTACTAAAAACATAAGAAATACAACTCCACAATTTATTAGGCAGGCTCTCAGGGCTGGCTACCAGTTTGTGGGACCCAATGCAAAATGAAAATTCAGGCCAACAGCAGAGCATTAAACCAAGTGGTTGGCACTTTGGCTTGGGGCCCTGTGTGACTGCACTGGTCACACCATACACCTAGGAAGCCAGCTCCGGGTATGCTGCAACTTGTAAGTAAACTCAATTTGCTACAAGTAACTTCTCCATACATCACATTATTCTCTATCAAAAAGTCTCAAAGCACAAATCTACATCTGCATTGATTGGATATCCACTCAGGGACCTTTACCTGGCCTTTGTTTGTGTGTGTTCATATCTTTATGACATGGAATGAAATGAACAGCTTGGCGCCACGTTGCTGTTATCCATTAACCATTCCTGTTTTCCTAATCATCTTTGACTCCATCTTTCTCTGTCCTGTTATTGTCTTCGGAAAAGAGATGTGAGGTTTCCTTAGCCTGTTCTGGTTTACATGACATGATTTGTGTATCTGCCTACAAGAGTTTTTCAAATGAACCCTGTGCATTATCTTCTTTCCCCAGCCCCTCCTCCTCTGAAGAAAGAAGAAAAAGGTCATACATCTGTAAAATGACGGCACTTATGAAAAATGAGAGTTTGGCCCACATGGCTCTCATCAGACACAGACTCATCTGCTGTGCCACAGACTCTGCTCATTTCCTTCAGAATCAGACTGCAGTTAAAAACAGGAAACACCTAATAAATTGCCCATACTATCAAATTAACAAAGCACAAAGAAACTTTCCTAGGTAATCAATGAGTATTGCCTGCTTTAAAAATGCAAGAGTCAAACATAAGGAACCTAGGACTGCACTTTTCTCTATAAAACTACTTTAAGAAGTCTACCTAACATAAATTTAGAAATAAAGAAGCCTACTCAGAGATGTGGAAAATTGGACTTTCTAATTTTCTGTCACAAATGGACTGAAAGCATTTCAAAAGCAATATGACATTTTATCATATAATCATTACTCTGGGATATTTAGGCATACACATTTTTTAAAAGCAGAAAAATATGCAACAATCATACAAGTGTCAGGATTGCCAAGGTAGCCCCTTTTGTGTGAAATTAAGCAGTCCCATTTTGTAATAAGAAAAAAGTCTCAATATTGTAAAAAGATTTTTTCATAACAATACCTAGCTGCCAAAAGCTGGGTGTTTTCATTATTCTTGCCTAAAGTGAAATCAGTAATAAACCATAAAGCAAGAGAAAACTTTCTTAAGCCACATTTTGAATTAGAAAAATACAAGCGAATTTAAATTTGCGGAAAAACTATGCTTATGCGATTATAACCCTTCCCACCACTCTCAGAAAAAATTTTGTCTCCACGAAAATATATATATATCGGAAAATACTTTGCCCTCATTTCCTACAAAGCCTTTGACAATCTAATCATTCTAATGTGTATGTGTTCTAGGTTTTATTCTTATCCTTAAAACAAACTTCTAGGAAAATGTCAAGAAAATAACTTTTTCAGAAAAGACCAAAAGAATATCCGTTAAATTCCTAAGCTTGAACACAATTCTTATGAAAACAACCCTTTTTTAAAGACATAATTCAACTGGTCTGTCCCTCAGAAGCAACACAAAATGTTTCTACCGCTGCTCAAAGATATTTCACTATTCAAGAGTACACATCACCAAGAGAGTATTACAGAATAGAAAGTATCCTGTGCATGAGCGACCCCTTCAGGTGCTATACTGAAAAGACTGTTCTATGCACAGATTGGGGAGGGTCTCTACAACACAATACAAAGTGCTAAGAATTTTCAGGAAAAAAAAATAATAATAGCACAGTAATTTATTTTATTACAAAGTTCCATAAAAGTTATCATTTTTACAATCAAGAAAATGCTTCTTCAACCAATGCATTTCATATGCTATTCACATACTTTAAACAAGAAACATTTTTTAATACTACCTTCAAGAAAACTATGTTTTAAATAAAGCAATCATGATAGCCAGAATAAAAACGTCAGGTTCCATTTCAAATAATTCATACTTTTACCCTGTACGTATAATAGAATTTATCAAATCATGCATCTGGACTTTTCCCCAGAAAATATGGCTACTACAACAATGAGGGATATAATCAAATATAATTCCTGCACTTTAGAAGTTTGGAATAAATTACAAACTACATGAAAGAATTACCAAAATAATTTCGTAATTAAGCTAACTTGCCAAGGAAGGCAAAACTTCACAATCTCCATAGTCTCAGATAACATGTCTGAAGCTACCTGAACAGTGAGCTGGCAGGGAAAAATAAGTACAGTCATCCCTCAGTATAGCCAGAGGATTGGTTCCAGGACCTCCACATATACCAAAATCCACACATAGCCCAGTCCCACAGTAGGACCTGTGGAAGCTGCTGATGCAGAGTCAGAACCCCATACACGCCTATTTTATATCCTGCAAACTGTACATTTGGTGTTTGGTTGAAAAAAATCTGCATACAAGTAGACCCAGGGCGTTCAAACCCATGTTGCTCATGGGTCAACTGTATTTGGAACAGGGACAATTTTGCTTGTGAAAGCTGTAATGACTTTAGAGTTGGAATCAAGCAGAATTAACAAGAATCCAACCAAGTGCCTAAGCAGGAGATAGTGAAATGCCCAACTCAAGCTGTTACACTATATGCATTGCTATTAGGTGGGGCCATAATGATGCAAATCTGGAAAGCAGTGTAACACCTGTCTATAAGACAGTGGAATCTTGGACCTAGTGTAGCAGTGGAAGATGGGATGAGGGAGTGCCTCAGCCAGAGTGGTGGTGGTTAAATACAAGCTTCAACTTTCCAGAAATAAAAGAGAAAATGAGGATAGGACTCAAATCAGCCTTGTGTTGAGGGCAAGATTTCATCTTGGATGGTACTTCGACTACAAACTAGTAGTCATGGGATCCATATGGAGATGGCTGAGAAAAAGGCAAGCTATTTCCCTATCAGGTCTCACCACTGAACATCGGATTCAAGGATGAGGGCAGCAGAGTGATTTCTTACTCCTTCTTTGTGGCAAGACTTACAGCCCCATAGGCAGTCTGAGTTTACTTTCATTATCTCAGCAACTATACCAAATATTGGGCAAAATGTGCCAGCAGAAATGGACACATGGAAGAGATTTGATTTGAGTTTGAGAAAGGGTGAGCTTCTGAAAACAGAAATATGGAGTTTATTGGGGAAGAAGTGATATTTCATGTTGTGTTTATTATGGAAAGCCTGGTTATTAGGCATTCTGTATCAACTTCAGTAATCAATACTTGTACATATGAATGGTGTGTTAGGCTGTTCTTGAATTGCTATAAAGAAATATTTGAGGCTGGGTAGTTTATTAAAGAAAAGAGGCTTAATTGCCTCAGGTTCTGCAGGCTGTACCAGCATGGCTCCAGCATCTGTTTCTGATAAAGGCCTCAGTTGGCAGCAGCTGAAGCAGGAACAGAACGTCACACAGTAAGAGCAGGAGCAAGAGAGAGTGAGGGGGAAGGTGCCACACACTTTTAAACAATCAAACATCGTGAGAACTCACAATCACTAGGACGGCACTAAGTCACCCATGAGGAATCCGTCCCCATTATCCAAACACCTCCCACCAGGCCCCACCTCCAACACTGGGGATTTCAATTCAACATGAGATTTGGAGGGAACAAAGATCCAAACTAGATAACATCAAGTGGTAAATAATGATTGGCACACAAAATAATAATATGCAGAAAATAAAGATCTTCAAAACCTTTGTGAATGATTTAAAATAATTTTTATAATGTAATTTTATGTTAAAAATATAGTTTTCATATTTAACAGGATTAGAGATCACTTAACTCTCCAAGTTAATCACAGATCTGTGTGTGTGGCATTAAATTGAGTACACCATATGGTCTTGTATGCTTGGCTCTATCCTGCTAGCAGTTTTAGCAATTATTCTGCTGAACATGTAAAGAAATTCTCAACAGTTTTGAATGACACAAAACAGCAAATTACGTTACATACTAGGTGACCAAAGCAAGATAAAAAATGCTCTTGATAGGCACAGAAACAAGTGCAAACTATAAATATGAAATTGAACATCAGATATAACATACTTCCTCAAAGTTAAAAAACAGTTTATACTCTTAGATAAAAAAACCTCAAAACTGTACAGATCTAATGACAACACATTTGTATATTTAATAAACTTTAAAAATAGTTTGTGGTGGAAAAGAATCTGAGTTACAGATTTTATGAATGAATGCATATATAACAATAATTAACATTTTGAAAAATAAATATCATAAAACTTGTTCTATCAGTTAGTAAAATATAATATAAAACAACAGTAATAAAGTTGATATGGCATACACAAACAAAGGCAGATCAATAAATCTAAAACTAGAACTAGAGACAAATGTAATAAACAATATGATGGCAAATTGAAGCATTAGAAAAGAAATGAATTTATTCAATAATTATGATTTAAAAAACTGGTTACTTGTGGAAACAAGAAGAAACATATATAGAGAGCTTTTACACACAAAAAAACTAAAAGTATTAAAGGAATATAAGAAAATATTTTTATACTTCTTTAGGTGTTATTTAGATAGAAATTAAGATCTGACCACAGAGATAAAGCTTCACACATTTGACCACATAAATATTTAAATTTCCATATTGCAAGACACTATATAGTTGAAAGATAAACAGTAAATAAAACTGTGCAACATATTCATAAAGGGTTAATATCCATAAGAGCTTATAAGTCTCTACTGTATATAAATGAGAAGAAAAGTAAATTCACAAGAAAACATAATTAACAATCATGTTTGAAAGAGGCTCACTTGAAAAAAAAACAAAGAAATGAAAATTAAAACAAGATGTTTTTCATTTGCCAAATTATCAAGCGTTAAAACCGTGCTATTGCAGAGCACAAGATAGCACTGTGGGATAGAAATTTTTGAAATATAGAAATATATGTTGCCTACTACAGCAACCACTGGCCACAGATAGCAATTGTGCAACTTGAAGTATGGCTAACGAACTGAGAAACTAATTTTTAAATTGTATTTAATTTGAATTAATTTAAATTCAAGTCACACAATGGCTCAAGTCTCCATTTTGAACAGGCAGATAATAAATGGTGTTTTTGAGGGCTGTATTAGTCTATTCTCATGCTGCTATGAAGAAATATCTGAGACCGTGTAATTTATAAAGAAAAGAGGTTTGACTCACAGACCAGCGTGGCTGAAGAGGCCTCAGGAAACTTACAATCATGCCGGAAGGCATCTCTTCATACTCGCAGGGCAGCAGGCAAGAGAAGAAGTGCTGAGCAAAGAGGATAGCTCCTTATAAAACCATCAAGTCTCGTGAGAACTCATTCACTATCACGAGAACAGCACAGGGGGTGGTGGGAGGGGAACTGCCTCCATGATTCGATTCTCTCCACCTGGTCCTGCCCTTGACATGTGGGGATTATTACAATTCAAGGTGTAAGATCTGGGTGGGGACCCAGCCAAACCATATTAAGGGCCTAGGTAAATGGCAACAATCATACCTTGATGGTATGAGTATAAATTGACAGATTTAAGAGGAATATTTGGAGGAAAAAGTTCTAATATTTTAACAGTAATTTTTACAGTGTTTTTACGTTAGTATTCTCTCTAGTCTAGCAATTCCATTACCAGAAATTTTCTTATGAAATACTCTTACAAGTAAGCAGAGGTATATATACTAGTAGTTTTATTACAGCCTTAAAACAGCCATATTATTCAGCGATACAAGTTTGGTTAAACTATTTTATCTTTAAGGAATAAAATAGATAGCAACTTTAAAAAATGTTTGATAAATATTTACTGTCGTGGAAAAAGTGTTCATAGTGTGGGGTTAAATGAAAAAGCAAATTAATCTATGTAAATTATCTTATAATTTTCTTTTAATTGAAATATTAATAAGATTGAACTATGTGCATAACATTCTATCTTATCACAATATCTGTTCATTGCAGATAATTATGAAATACAGAAAGCAAATACAATAAATTTTAAATTACTCATAATCTTGTCAGTGCTTAAGGAACTTTATTAAAACTTCAACATAGAAATTACAATACTATTCTGTAATTTTTTCAATTAAAACTTTATCAAAAACATTTTTTCATATCAATAAGTCAATTAAAATTACTTCAGAGTGCTCCATTATGCTTGTGTCAATAATTTATTTAAACAACTTTGAATTAATGCATACATAGTTTTTCTCATTATTGTCTATTTTTTGCAAAGGAGACTTGCTCTTGTCACCCAATCGTGTGCAATGACACGATCTCGGCTCACTGCAACCTCCGCCTCCCAGGTTCAAGCAATTCTGCTGCATCAACCTCCTGAGTAGCTAGGATTACAGGCACCTGCCACCAGGCCTGGCCCTTTTTCTTTTTTGTATTTTTAGTGGAGATGGGGTTTCACCATGTTGGTCAGGTCTCGAACTCCTGACCTCAGGTGATCCACCCGCCTTGGTCTCCCAAAGTGCTGGGATTACAGGCATGAGCCACCGCACCTGGCCTGTTGTCTACTATTAATATACACAACACGAAGGTGACTACCCTTCTAGTCAAGTCTGTGCATGCAGTTTTAACTGTTTTGCAATAAATTCTTAGAAGTCAGAGAAGCCTATTATTAGCTCAATAACTAAACTCTTTTGTAAGCAAGGCCAACCAATGAATTATTCTTTGAAATTAGATATTTCCACTAGTAGAATAATGTATTATCTAGGTTACTATAATTCTATTAAAAAATATACCAGATATTAACTTTTTTTGACTCACTCAATCTACTGCTGAAAAATCTCCTCTTATGAGCCTTAAGGAAATATTTGAGACAATGTTTGCAACTGAACCATTTAGTCTGTGACTATGCGTTCTCCTTTTTTTCCTTGTATGACTTTTTCAAGAAAGATATAAAAACCTTTTTCAGAAAAAAAACTGACCTAGAACATGCTGAGTCCCTTCTACCTCAACAGAGAACTCCTTGAGACAGAAAACCAAACTGTGGCTAAAGAAATACATTCATTCTTCCCAGAGTAAAACAGAAGATGTTTCACAGATAGCATGTATCCTCAGAGGAAATCTTCTTACAGTCCAGAATACGCCTAGATCTGGAAGATTGCAAGATGAAAAAGGAGAATCTGAAAGACAGAACTTTGATCGCTTGCAGGAGGAGAAACAGAATTCTCTACAAATTGCATTAAATTCTTATGTAGGAAGATAAACATTCCAATGCAGGCCAGTAAATTAAGACACAACATTGCCAGACAAATCTGGCCAAGGTTTCCACCCATTTTCAGAGAGGAAGGACCATCTAATTAATATATTGGTTATATGTATTTTGTGGACTATCTGATAATATGAAATTAACAGGTAATTAACAGTATATATTTCTTACTTCATTGTACAGGTTCAATTATTCTTAGCTAATCCTTTTTATGAGCTATAATACATTCCCAAGTAAAATATATATGTCAAATAAATGAAAGAGGTAGAAGTTATATTATTACTCAAATCAAGGCTATATTAAAAAAAAAATTGCAGAGCAAGTAAGCATTACCCTTAATAGAATGCCCCTTAAGAAAAACGATTTCTATCAGCATATGCCATGTACTGGACACAATGCTTTGAAAACACTTTATTCATGTCATTTTGTACATTTAGTCTGTATTGGTTAGTTCTTTAATTGAAGCACAGTGCTTATAAGGCCAATGTGATAACCTCAACATTAATTAAACTATTGAGGTTAAATAACTTCAAGTTGCTTTAGGTGCATGAATATGGTGCATGTGCACAGTACACAGGCAAACACACACACACACACACACACACACACACACAGTCTACACAAAATCGACAGTGAAAACTAGAAAAACTGTTAATAATTTGGTGCAATTCACAACTACTTTTAGACAAAGCAAGCCAAAACATGTCATGCTGATGTGTTTTTCTTCTATAAAAATATCTCATTTTTCATTGTAGGTGAGAGAAATCTGATAGATCATTCAAATTATAGAAACATATCAGAGAAGTATAGGATTATTTTTCTGAGTGCACACAGTAATAATACTAAAATGTTCTGTTAGAGATTCTTAGGAGTCTAACTCAAATGAACCCAGGATCATGACTTACTATGAGCATAACAATTTTTTGCCTCATATTTGCGTATCCTAAATTTTTGAAAGCAAGACCCTTTAGTAGCAAGCATACTAAATAGAATTATTAAACATTAAACATCAAGTCTCTGCCAGCCACTCTTCAATGCTTTACCCACATTTACAGTCAATCCTCACAACAACCCTGTAGAGCAGATGAAAAAAAAAAAACAACAACAACAACAACAACAAAAAAAAACTTGCCTAATATTGTACAGTTAGAATTAAGAAAAGCTGGAACTGAATCTCAGGTATGTCTGACCTCAGAGCCCAAGTTCATTAGCTACTACACTATACAGGCTCATGAAAATATCAAATAGCCAACCCACAGCCTTTTGTATGCTTTTAAGATTTAATAGGCCATTTGTCTTAAACAGTGGATATATTTAAATTTAGCTCTTGTCTCAAGTCCATTGGTCCACAATTCTTTATAGCTTTGTCTTATTGTTCAATGTGGAGAGGATACTATTATTATATTGATAATATTTCTAAGCAAATTTCCTATATTACTAAAGTTCTTTGTGGGAATAGGTGGAGTTAAAAGTAACTGAATACATAACAATATCTGTGAACATTTTTTGCTAGAAATGAGACAACAGAAATAGGGAAGATGGGCAAGGAAATGTGAAAGAGTTATTGAAACAGGAGACTTCAAGCCCACTCACCAAATGTAGCAGGCAGAGAAGAATGTGAAGCTACAAACGCTAGTTAGAGCCCCATCCCATTGGAAGGTGGGGAATATTTTCCCTTATTCCATGCAGGTATTACAAATGTAGTACAGTATGGTGTAATGCCAGGACATCAAGAAGCCTCTTCTGGACTTCTCTCTGAATGGGTTGATAGAGCGATATCCTTTGTCCAAGCTCACATCAGGCCCCGAAAACCTGCTGTGTACCACAGGTGGCACAAGGGATTCTTGGCTAAGGCTGGACACCTAAGGCTTAGCCCGGCCTCCAGGGCCAACCTCTTAGACATTCCCTTCTAAGGGCTTCTCACCTCTCTGTGGGGAGCGGATGGCTTCCAGGGCCACCTCAGTCTCAAGGAATGGCCACACTCCAGCCACTCTCCTCAGTGTTCAAGCTTCTAGAAAACAAAATCCAAAAACAGACAGCTTGCAAATAATTTCTACTTTTTGCTCTCTACTTTGCCAACTTCTCCTGAAGGCACAGAGTCTGGCTACAAATTTGAACCAGAGGGAAAATAATAGAGGAAAACAAAAAATAATGTCTTGCCCATAAATAATATGCAAAGGTATAAAAAATGCCCCATTTCTCATTGACTCTTGCTTTATAAATCATACCCTCTCTAACTTTTACCATTTCCTTCATGCTTTCAACTCTTTTTTCCTATCTTTCCAGGACCTATACCCCTTATTTGAAATAGTGGTGCTGAAAAGGGTCTCCATTTTTGCTACAGTATTAAACTGGTGGGATAAAACTTTGAATCTGTAAAAGTATTTGTTAATAACTAACTCCGCTTCTTTTAATATGTGTGTATGTTTGTGTGTGTGTGTATGTGTGTGTGTGTGTGTGTGTGCATGTGAGAGAAAGAGACAAATCATTTTCCTTTTTTATTTTCAACAATGTTTGGCAATAACTATCTCAATAATCTTGAGGAAATTCCAGTCAAACACCTCATACCTACCCTGAGAGATATGGCAAGTGTATATGCAGTGTTTATAATTAGGTGATAAAATAACCACTTTAATTTACAAAAGCCAGTTCTCTGGAATATTCAAACATTTTTCAGACACAGGCACTGTAATATTTTTAAGTTTCTAAGCCCCTTAATTGTTTAACTCACACAAGTTTTAGAATGTTACAAAGAGAAGTTGTATTTAACAGATGTTCCTTTCAAAGAGCTTCAGAACATTATAAATTATGATAAATTAATTTGCTGATTTCATAGTTTGACAAAGCAGCTCTCAGAGCTTACCCTGGTCTGTACTAAAGAGAGGTAAGAGAAAAAAGCAGAAGGTCGGGGTCCCAGGAAAAGGAGTGTCTCCTGACACAGTAAGTGATTCTGTCACATAAAACTCATGTCGGCTCTTAAGGAGCCAAGCCAGCTGCATCCAATGTGCCACAAATGCTCTGGCCTCTTTTTTCTCTGGTTCAGTTATTGTGTCTATAAATTCAGCGGGCCACCTGTGCAATGTGCTCATCCGAAAGAATCCCAAAGGAGGCATTAACATATCAAGGCTCATAAAGTACAAATCCTTAAATGTGAAAACTGACACTTTCATCCTCTCCAGGCTACATCTATATAGATTTCTTTTTAATGAAAAAGAAAAGTTTTTTTTTTTTTGCTTACATTAAAATGCTTTTGTGTTGTGTTATATAATTAATGACTGCATTTTTAAAACTTCTACTATTATAAAGCTACCTAATTTTATTCTCCTTTGAATCTATATGTGAGACCATGGTTAGAATACCCATCCCTATCAGTAACTCATCAATCAATTTAATCATCAATATGAGCTATGACATGTGCTGAGCAAGCATCAACTCATAGGACCCTAAACAAATAAAAATGAGCTTTAAAACTAACTGAATACATCTCCCCCTACCACTTCACCCCCCCACACACACACTTTCAATTCTGTTTTAAACTAGCTTTCCTGAAAATCTGTCAGCTACTGGAAAATCCAGCAGAGAATCCATTTCTCTACCTTGCATCTCTAAGTCCAACAATGTTAGCCAAGCATTGTAATACATTTAGTAACATATCTCTATTAGTATTTCACCTGGAAGGCTGTGATTATTTTCTCTGTCTCCTCTTTTATATCGTAAACTTCTAACAGCAGTTCTTAATGGTAACTGAAAAGCAGCTGAACGGATCATTTAGGGACATCTTTACATCTATATATGCATCTTCCCAGCACTTCTACCCCCTCCAGAAGACTAACAGAACACAGGAAGTTGCAGAGCAGAGAATAAAAAGAGGTCATGTGTAGTTTACAAAGCTCCCTACTATAAGGAGGAGATATATTGCATGCATATTTGTGTGCAAATCAGTACCTGGTACATCACAGACAATTTAAAAACTCTGAATAAATGAATGAGTGAAACCAGGTAAAGCAAAAATTTTCCATTGTGATAAGTCAACACTAATAATTTCAAGTAAAGTTGTTAACCAAGCCATTTTGACAAAAACAAAATACAAATTATTTGGATGTATTATTTTCTAATCAACATTTGTTGACTAAACCAGTGGTGGGGAGAGCAGAGAAGGTGGGAGATGAACCTTAGGGTAGAAAAGGAAGCAATGTTGAAGTTTAAGGACAAAGTTAGTGTAATATACAGAAGAGAAGCTCTGGGTTTAATGACTGTTGGGTGACAGATTTCTGCATGAAAGCCAGAACACTTACTTACATTTATTTTTATTTCTTCAAATTTTTTAATGTATTTTATTGCATTTTGGGTTTGGGGGTACATATGAAGAACTTGCAAGATTGTTGCATAGGCATATACATGGCAGTGTGGTTTGCTGCCTTCCTCCCCATCATCTATGTCTGGCATTTCTCCCCATGTTATCCCTCCCCAACTCCCCACCCCCTGCTGTCCCTCCCCTAGTTCCCCCCCGACAGATCCCAGTATATGATGATCCCCTCCCTGTGTCCATGTGTTCTCATTGTTCAACACCTGCCTATGAATGAGAACATGTAGTGTTTGATTTTTTGTTCTTGTGTCAGTTTGCTGAAAATGATGGTTTCCAGGCTCATCCATGTCCCTACAAAGGACATGAACTCATCATTTTTTATGGCTGCATAGTATTCCATGGTGTATATGTGCCACATTTTTCCTGTCCAGTCTATCATTTTCCTGTCCAGTCTATCATTGATGGGCATTTGGGTTGGCTCCCAGTCTTTGCTATTGTAAACAGTGCTGCAATGAACATTCTTGTGCATGTGTCTTTATAATAGAACGATTTATAATCCTTTGGATATATACCCAGTAATGGGATTGCTGGGTCAAATGGAATTTCTATTTCTAGGTCCAATTACTTACATTTAAATATGGGCCTAAAAGCAGAACCCAATCCGATGCCACACTTCACTATTTCCTTACTGATAAAACATTGCAAATTATCATCATACTGTGATAACTATCTAAGATGAGGCAATAAACACACATTTTGTGATATCCCCTGTGTGATCAGAACCAACTTTCCTCCTTACCAGGCAGTGAGAGAAAGAAAAGGATGACAGATTCTGTCATCTAGGCTAGTTAAATTTCAGAGTGTGCATAAAAGAATTAACCTTACCCGAAGAGAGGTCTGGCCTTTACCTTTGTCTCCTGGGAGGTGGTCTGTAGGAAGCATGGTTTTGCTTACCTGGGGGCTTTAGTGCACACCAGACATTCTAAGATCATGAATTATGATAGCAGCTTTCTGCCATGTAGTAACCACTCTACCTTCAAAGAGGCTGAAAACTAAAGGACAGATGCTCAGGCAGTCAACTACATGATTGGACCCCAATAAAAAGTATGAACACAAAACTCAGGTGAACTCCTTGGTTGGCAATACTCACTGTGTATTGTCATATGTCATTGCCAGAAAAGCAACACTGTCCATGACTCCATGAAGAAGGGTGACTGGAAGCTTCTGGTTTGGAAACTTCTTGGATTCTTCCATGCATCTCTTCCTTTGGCTGATTTGTATCTGTATCCTTTCCCTGTAATAAATTGTAAATGTGAGCAAAACAGTTTTCAGTGAATTCCGAGTCCTTCTAGTGAATTATCAAACCTGAAGGTGGTCTTAGGAACCCCTGAACTCTGGAGTTAGTGTCAGAAGTGAGGGCAGTCTTGTGGGTGGCTCTCTCACTTTCTACAGGGCTTCTCTGACTTTTTTCAGGTCACAGAGTCCCAGTACTTCTACACAGTAATTAATTATTTCACGTTTCAAAAGATCCATTACAGAAGCAACATAGTGAGGGAATAGTACATGGGCATAATTTAGAGGATTTTTGGAAGCACTTTTATATGAATTGATGTTTTATAAACAGAGCAATTTAATTACCTTTCTCCTTAGTGTTTAAGGCTTTCTTTCTTTGAAAAACTCCGAAGGAAAGAAGAGTCAAGGGAACTTGACTACAATGAGAAGTTGTCAAGATTGTTTTCAAAGTGGCGTCAACAGAGAAAGCAAATTGTGAACAGTTTCTCCAAATTAATGTTTTATATCATAAAATAGTTATTTCAATTTAACGATCTGCACTGTGTGTCCTATTAACCCAGTTTAAGTAAGTCCACACTTATAATATGGAACCATAAATACCCCATAGTTCCTGCAGTAAGAAAAACTTGAATGTGGTCATAGATAACATGACCGGTGTAGTAGGCATATCACTAGAAAGCTACGATCCCCATCTAGTGTCTCCAGGAACATGACTCTGTTCCTTGGACTTGACAGGGATCACAGCTATATTAAGATCCACTTTCCTGATTGCCAACTAAAGAGTAGCAAAATAATCTCGCTCCTTTAAGCAAGTTACTCCTAAAACATTGTGTGGCGGGAGCCTGGGTCTGTTCCCCAAACCCCAGTGCTCGTAGTTTTAGTTACTTTGACAAGCCAGGGTGGCAAGTATGGGATGGAAAAAATGGGATGATTTGGAACAGAAAGAACATGGTTCAAGTCTAAATTCTGTCACTTAATTCTGACTGAGCTTGTGCACATCAATGGACTTCTCTAAGCCTTAGGTTCCTCTGAAAAACAAAATCAGTACCCTACTACCTAACATCAAAACAAAAGCACTTTGAAAACTCCACGGCAGGATCATCAAGCTCTAGTGTGCCACAGAATTACCCAGAGAGCTTGTTAAAACAGATGGCGAGGCCCCACCTTTAGAGTTTCTAATTCAGTAGGTTTTGGATGGTGCCTAGAAATTTGCGTTCTAACAAATTGCCTGGTGATGTTGATGCTGCTGGACTAGAAGCCATACCTTGAAAATGACTTCTCTAAACTACTACACAAAGACAAATAAATAATATTCCTATATACTAGGTGCCAAAGTTGCTATTAAATAGTTCACTGGAGAAACAAGTCTTCTGAAATAAAATACAACCCATTGCTTAAGGCTGTGGCAAGGCTGAACATAGCTTGCAGCCTCAGTAAGCAGAACATCTCAGACTACCACAAGGATTACCACAGGAGGCATGGACGTGATGTGGTAACATTTTTTCCAACCAGACACTGCTGTGCTCAACAAATTGAAAGAGGGGAGTGCCTCTGACACACAATTCATTTTAAAGTCCCAAAATGCTGACTTTCTAGTAGAAATCAAGTCTCTGTTTGGGAATTTGACTTTATTCTTGTTTTTGCTTTTTAAATCTTACCAATTTAGTTTTGATCAAGGATAATTTGGACTCAGTTTCCAATAGAAATATTTGGTAAATAACAGTATCCCTTTACACAAAACAAATTGAGAGATGGCAAGCTTTGGTAGTGGTGGTGAATTGTAATTCCATTCCCTCCATCCTGTTCACTACTACTAAATATAAAAACACAAAAATTACAGTGTTAAGACTGCTGTTTGGACAGCATTTTAAAATTTAATGTAAAACTTTCAAGAACATTGGAAGTTTATTTCTTTCTGAGATACTTATTTTCAAGAGCAAAAGAAAATAAAGAGCTTCAAAATAAAAATATTATTTGTAGCATTTATACACACTTATCTTCCAGGGTAATGCTGAAGTTACTCTTATCTTCATGTACCATGCAAAATATCACACTTTACCTTCTTAAATGGATCCTTGACAAGGAAGTTCTGTTAAAGTGATCCTCTCACGATGTCCCTTGTCTCTTTAAAATATCCTGGGGGTTCAAGTTGGCATCCAAGAAAGATTGCTCTACTTTGCTCAATTTGGCCACAAATCATTATTCTACAACATGAAAATCTTAGAACATTTTAAAAGACAGAAGCTACTGTCTTCCTCCATTAAGACTCAGTGCTGTATCAATATATTTCTTCTGCAAACCTACTTGTCAAAAACCAAACTTATGACATGCTTTAGTCCAGAACCTGGCATCACCTCTGAGTCAGTTTTCTTATAATCTTCTGGCTTACTAGAAAAATGTTATGAGGTAATCGTGCATAGTAAAGATAGATCAGATAGCGTTGAGAACAACATTAGCTAGCATGATTGAAAATGTAAGTTATACTACATGATGCTGTGCTGACCATATGAATGCATATCAGCTTCTAAAATGAACCTCTTAAATTCATTAAGGGCTTTCCCAACAAGCCCTTCAATAGCTCTCTCAAAAGCTTTCTAATAAATAGATGTAGAGAAGAGTCCCCATTTACCTTTGTTTGATGTCTTGCTGGAAAATTGATTTTGGCCCTTGACATAATTAGGGAAAATAAATAGACTCAGAAACTAGTTTTTCCATGCGGAAGTGGATACAGGAGCTATGTAGCTGTGGACTACAGAGAACTAGATTACAAAATCCACATAGTACTCCCTCCTGTGCAATATAATTAAAGCTGAGGTTACCTGTCGTATTTAATAGCCATGAAAACTATAAATTACTGACAGTGATCATGTTGAATTCCCAAACTTAACATATACCCAAGCTTATTATAAAATATTTACATTTTATTGCAAATACATAAGTAATTTACAATTCCAGCAAAAAGTATATGTTGCAATTCCAACTGTGTATATTATGAACATTCCATTCAACTTATCCCTAGCATGGGTAAAATAAGCAACTTGTAATTTTAATGAAGTCTCAAATAAACTATTTGATAATGAAAAATGACCTAATGCAATGTGATAAGAAAATTAGTCTTGGGACATGCTTAACAAATGTGCTCAAGACAAAGTGATAAAGCACCAAGGTCACTGAATCATAGTCTTAGTGCAATAAAGAATGGGGGCTCTGGCTGGGCACAGTGGCTTACGCCTGTAATCCCAGCACTTTGGGAGGTGGAGGCGGGTGGATCACAAGGTCAGGAGTTTGAGACCAGCCTGGCCAACATGGTGAAACCCTATCTCTATGAAAAATACAAAACTTAGCCAGACGTGGTGGCGGGCGCCTGTAGTCTCAGCTACTCAGTAGGCTGAGACAGAAGAATTGCTTGAACCTGGGAGATGGAGGTTGCAGTGAGTTGAGATCGCCCCACTGCACTCCAGAGTGGGCAACAGAGTGAGACTTCCTCTCGAAAACAAACAAACAACAACAACAAAAATAATGGGGGCTCTATTCTCTGCAAGTCCTAAGTAAAATAAGGCAAATTCTTGTGACACATCCACTCCATATTCTCCAGTGCTGAAAGACATATGCTCAAACAAGCTTCACTTCTTATTGAATATGTGCCTAAAAGCGGAACCCAATCACATGCCACACTTCACTAGTTCCTTATTGATAAAACATTGCAAATTATCATCAAAATGTGATAACTATCTGAGGCAATAAACACACATTTTGTGACACTCCCTGTGTGATCAGAACCAACATTCCTCCTTATCAGACAGTGAGAGAAAGAAAAGGTAATTTACAATTACCTTTGGAATCAGAAATGAGTGATACCTGGTCACTGCTGTAGAGGATTATGCACTCTGACAATTGATATTAAAATAAAGAAACTGGCTTTAAGACATGTCTTTGTAACAGAATTGTTATCAGCAACTTTGACTACACAATACATCTTTATAAGAATTTGCTCCTTCATTAGCTCTTCAACTACCAATTTTAAATATAGAAGACATGTTTTTAATAGTGGGTGGGGGTAGGGATACTCCCTAATTAATTGAGTTAAAAGGTTTTTTTTCTCTAAGAAAGGTCAGTAGAATGTGGAAATTTGCAGAATGCCAACAATACTGAAGGAAGTACTTTCCAGTACTGTTCATGCAGAATTCTCTTTGTCCTAGGACATGAGTTCCAGTATTGGACTCTCTGATATTATACAGAATTCCTCTGTCCAAGAGCTCCCTTGACTATTTCCTGAAATAGTCCCTTTTCCTCTGGACTGGATACATTTACAATCTCTAATAAATTTAGATGGCATTATTGCACTTTAGCCGTAGGTCTCTATCAATTACCCTGCATTGTTTTCAAATTCAAGGTTGATTCATACGAACTGGGTAAGATTGAAATTCCGCATATTATAGTCTGTTTTATTTCGGTGCTTTTTGCAGACGGGACACAAAAAATGCTTACTCATTCTCATCATGTTCATGCCGTAATTGACATAAGTTCACATCAAGTGCTCTTTTATTTAACATGGTGGGCAAAAAGGTTAGTTTATTTATTTTTTGTCATTTGTCATTTGTGATTCTTTTTTTTTTTTTCTTCTATGCTACACAAAGGCATAACCATTGCACTATTTATAAAACACCACTGCTTGGTTTTGGTTTGGATACTTTGGAAAGTCTCCTAACCAAGCAATGAAAAGAGATTTTTACCTCGAGGAATAAGAGAAAAATAACTTTTTACCCCCCAATAAACCCTAACTGTAAACACAGTCTTGTACCTTCGTGACCCTGGATACCACCAGTTACACACGTGCATGAAGCATGGGAATCCTCTTAGCCGCAGCCCTCACCTGCCACTTCCATCACTCTGTGGCCGCAGCTACTCTGAGAAGACAATAAATCTGTCAGTGGGGCCTAGCACCAAACGGCACAGGGTTCCTGTCTAGCCTTTTAAGACAAGCCCTCTAGATAATTTCTTCTCCTTAGATTGACACAAATGTTACATGCAGAAGACTGATACCAAAATCTTTACTTAAGTTGCTTTTCCTCTTAAAAAATTTTATCAATAGAAACCGATAAGAACAAATTTCAAAGAATCATCTAAATGTACCCATACTTGAAAAATCAAGAACACTCATTTTGTTTTGGTTTGCCTGTAAATACTGCCTAGGGGCTGAAGAGCTGGAGATAAACTGAGGGATGCATTGAGAGGAGGTCACTTGGCAGTCAGGTTTGAAGACTGCACTTCTGAAGCTCCATCAGCTACTTCAAGCAAAAGCCTTCATTGATCCACCTTTAACTTGGAACACTGTCATTTTAGCTTCCTTTTCTCCCATTAGTCTCAGTTCAGTCCTATTATTAATGATGTATTGAGATAGAAAGAGGGTCACAAATTAACATAAGGCAGGGTAGAAGGGGCACAAGATTCTGCATTCTAAATATTGTAGCCCTTTTGAAAAGATGGCTTCAACACTGAAATCCTGAAGCGTCTCTACTCGTAATATAACTACTTTCCCAAAAGGGAATTGCTTTGTAATATTTCAAATATATAACTCATATTTAAAATAAGCTTTATAGCATGTTGTCCTCTCTCATTCTCTCTTTCTCTCTCTCTCTCTCTATATATATATATATATATATATATATATGTGTGTGTGTGTGTGTGTGTGTGTGTGTGTGTGCTCCAGTGTTATAATAGGAAGAATGACATTTTAGAGTTAGATCTGGGTTCAAATTCTGTCTTAGTCACTTAGATTTATGAAGATTAAATAAGAAAGTAGATATAAGTGTCTAGACTTGTGACTTTAAAATGTATTAATTCTTATATCTTTCTTATGAAAACATCTTTGCAAAATTTTGACAATAAGACAAATCTGACTCCATCTTGCTTCTGACCCTCAAGCTGTCCTTGGTCATACCTGGGCATAGGCCAAGCTAACTTTGGGAGGAATTTAGTTGATAGTTTATCCTTAAAGCAAGAATGATAATAGCTCTTCTGAAAACTAAACCAACTTTGTAAAACTGATGAAAGGCCACTAGATTAGAATTATGAGGGGGACTGCACTCTTCTAAGATGTCAAAGTAGTTTCTATAATCCCTATTGCTCAGGAGCCATGTGCTAGTGTCACAAAATCTGTGACTTCCTGTTCATTTCTATAGCATCACCATTGCAGAGCCCAAGACTGGTCTTTTGAGGTTTTTTTTTTTTTTTCCTCAGATTTTTGCATTCTGGCAACCAAAGGACTCTGCCCTGACCATGGCTGAAGACTCAGCCAGTCCTGTGGCACGACCCAGATGAGGACTCAGCACACAAGGACCATTTTCCACGCCCCTATGATTTCACCCCCAACTAATCAGTAGCACCCATTCCCAAGCCCCAAGCCCATCAAACTGTCCATGAAAACCCTAACCTTCCCAGCCTTTGGAGAGACTGATTTGAGTAGCAACTCCATTTCTCCTGCGGCTGGGCTCATATTAATTAAACTCTTTCTTTACTGGTCTCAGTGAACTGGTTTTGTCTGTGCTGAGGGGCAACTACATTTAGCAGCCATAATATATTAGAATTAAAAACAGTTTAGATTAATTTTACATAATCAACGTATTTTTTGTTTTGTTTTGTTTTTAAATCCCCTACTGGGCCAGGCGCCAGCAGCTTACACCTGTAATCCCAGCACTTTGGGAGTCTGAGGTGGGGGGATCACCTGAGGTCAGGAGTTGGAGACCAGCCTGAGCAACATGGAGAAACCCCGTCTCTACTAAAAATACAAGAAATTATCTGGGCGTGATAGCACATGACTGTAGTCCCAGCTACTTGGGAGGCTAATGCAGGAGAATCTCTTGAACCCAGGAGATGGAGGCTGAGGTGGGCTGAGGTTAAGCCATTGCACTCCAGCCTGGGCAACAAGAGAAAAACTCTGTCTCAAAAAACAAAAAAACAAAAAACAAAACTCTTACTATGACTTGATTTATGATTATTTTAGTACTGTTTCTCCCCCTCTATGGGCTGACATTGTTTTATTTAATAAGCTAAATTCAAGAGAAGTTTGATAGAATTTTAAGGTGGTGGCAAGATTCCTGTCTCCTGGAGAGCACACTGTTTATAATCTGCTCAAGTGCAGTCTGGAGCCTGAATACAATGGAATAATAGCTCTTGATGAGGTTATGTCCTGTGAGCAAGGTGGTGGGACAGTCATTCCCTGGTGTGTTCCATTATATAAGACAATGCCTTAGTAGACGGGAGAGAAAGAGATTCTCCTACTAAGGAAGCTGCTGTGTTGTGAGACAGCCATGTGGCAGGGTACCGAAGTGGACTCTAGAGCCACAAGAGGGCAGCTTACTGTTGACAGCAAGAAAATAGAGGCCTCAGTTCCACAATCACAAGGAGCTGAATTTTGCCAACAATCACATGGTCTTGGAAGTTCCAAAGGAGAATGCAGCCTGTTCAATATCCTGACTGCAGCCTTGTGAGACTCTGAGTAGAGGACCCAGTAACCATGCCCAGATTCCTGACCCAGGGAAACTGAGATAACCTTTATGTGTTGCTTTAAGCTGATGAATTCATGGTAATTTGCTACACAGCATAGAAAATTAATACAAGAAGCAAATCAACATTTCATATTAAGTAATTAGTATAAAAGTCGTTCCTTCAAAGAGAGATTAAAGTAAGAGTAATTGACTCCTTAAGCCCTAATCTGTTAGGAAAGGCAAGTCTATCTATTAAGGATCTATACAGAACAAATATAAGTTGGCAGTGAAACAGTGGCCTATTTGTAAAAAGGAAAAAAAAACAGCTATACTACAAACAGTATTTAGAGTAATAGAGATTCTGGAATAACAGAGAAATAGTTCCTTGGTTATTTCTTGTGTGCAAGTTCTGTTCTAAGTTTTCTATAGTTTAGACCTTGAGATATTTTCCCATAGCTTATCATTAAAGTTGATGAAAAGTCAAGATTTTTTTCTAAATGCTATTTTCTCAAAATACTACTGGTGTTTGGACGAACACATAGATTAGACTTACATTTATAACTATTAAAATCTAAGGTATTACTCATACAGGATTTCAATGAATCCCAAATAGCTGAAATAATCTTGAAAAAGAATGAAAATTTGAAAGTCTTACACTTCCTAATTTCAAAAATACTACAAAGCTACAATAATCAAATCAGTGTGGTACTAGCATAACAAAAGACATATAGACAAATAGAATAAGATTTTTAAAAAACAGAAATAAATCTTTATTTATGTGGTCAAACAATTTTTGACAAGAGTGCCAAGACCATTCATTAGGTAAAGAAAATCTTTTCAAGAAATGATGCTGAGAAAATGGGATATCCACATGTGAAAGAATGAAGTTTGACCCTCGCCTCACACCAAGTACAAAAATTAATTTAAAAAGAGGCAAAGAGCTAAATGTAGGACCTAAGCACTTTTAGAGAAAAACATAGAGGAAAGGCTTCATGACAGTAGATTTTGCAATGATTTCTTAGAGAAGGCAGTAAGCACAAGCAACAAAAGAAAACTAGTAGATAAGTTGAACTTCATCAAAATTTAAAATTTTATGTATCAAAGTTTATAATTATGAAATCAATTATGGTATTTCAATTAGAGAATACATTTTTTAACTGAAAATGAATTAGATCCATATCTATGAACTGGAGAAATGTTCATAATATAAGTGAGAAATACATTGTGTATGGTACAATCACATTTACATCTAAGAATCTTATGTACTTGTATGCTTGTATATATTTGTATGATCAAGAAGAAGAATGTTAACACTGGTTATCCAGTGTGGGAGTGAAAGGACAAGGGGGGAAATCATTAACTCTTTATACATTTTAGCTTGTTTCCTTAGATGCAATTAGTATGAATTTCTTCTCCAAGATAAAATCTAAGTCATTACTCTTACAGAATTTCAATGAATCCCAAATAGCCAAAATGATAGCTTGAAAAAAGAACAAAAAGTTGGATGTCTTACACTTCCTGATTTCAAAATGTGCTACAAAGCTACAATAATCAAATCAGTGTGGTACTAGCATAACAACAGACATATAGACAAATGGAATAATATTTGCATTTTTCATTTGCAATGTATATATTTGCAAATTATATATCTGATAAGGGATTAATATCCTGAATTTAGAAAGAACTTCTACATAAATAAATAAGCATGTAACAAGATGGTTAACATCATTACTCATTAGAGAAATCCAAACCAAAACCACAATCAGATACCACTTAATATTCATTAGGATGGCTATTACTGATTTTTTAAAAAGAAAAATAAAGGAACGAAAAACAGAAGGTAACTGATGTTGATAGGAACTAGAGAAACTGGCACCCTTGTACACTGCTGGTGGGAATGCAAAATGAAACAG
The DNA here is from genome assembly GCF_001604975.1 of Cebus imitator. Lineage (NCBI taxonomy): Eukaryota > Metazoa > Chordata > Mammalia > Primates > Cebidae > Cebus > Cebus imitator. The sequence continues at coordinate 5,448,485 of NW_016107332.1, forward strand.
CTGTTATGGAAAACCGTATGGAGTTTCTCAAAAAAAGTAAAAATTGAATTACTATATGATTCAGCAATCTATTTCCAAATATATATGCAAAACCATTGAAAGCAGTCACTTGAACAGGTATTTGCACACCCATGTTCACAGCAGCATTATTTGCAATAGCCAAAACCAACCCAAATGTCTATTGAGAGATGAATAGGTAGCCTAAATGTGGGATATACATACTATAGAATATTATTCAGCCTTAAAAATGAGTCAAATTCTACTGCATGATACAATGTGGATAAAACTAGAAGAGATGCTAGTCACAAGAGAACACCTAGCTTATGATTCCACATGTATGAGGTATCCAGAATAGACAAATTATAGGCACAAAAAGTAGAATGGTGGTTGCCAGGAGCTGGGGAGAGGGAAAAACAGGGGTTATTATGGGTATAGAGTTCCAGTTTAGGAAGATGAAAAATGTTCTGGAGATGGATGGTGGTAGCAGTTGCAGAACAATCGGAATTTACTTAATGGTACTGAACCATACACTTAAAAATGGCTAAAATGGTAAACTTTACATTATGTATATTCTACTGCAGTTAAAAAAATTTAAACCTAACATTCTACCTGAAGCTTTTATATCATATAAAAACTATCACTGATAGTTTTAATCAACATATGAGAAAATATATTCACACCTGCTTGGTAGCACTACACTGTTAAAAGCCTGTCCCTATACACTAACTAACCAAGTTTCCCAATAAGCATAACCAATAGCAAATTTAAATATCAAGAGTCCTTACTTGAAATGCTATAGGTAAGCCATTATATTGTGGCAGGTGCTTAAGAATTAGAAAAATTACAATTAATTTCTAGTTCTACCACTTAGCTATGGAAAATTGAACAAGTGCTTAATCTCTTAGTTTGTCTGTAAAACTCTATCCTTCTAGGATTGCTGCAAAGACTGCTATAAGATGATGTATATACGCATATTAATCGGGGAAATCTCAAGTGTTCATCCTTCCACGTGGTTATTCAGGATCTTGGTTGTTTTCATCTCACTGTGCTACTATCTAGCACACATTCCTCAGAGTCATCCACAGGCTTCTCTGCAATTAATCAACAAAAATATTAAGAGTGAGGAAAATCAGGCCAGATGATTTTATGACCAGGTGTGTCAATGAAGTTCAACTCCTCCATGAACATTTCACTGGCCAAAACCTGATCACGCAGTTTTAACCCACCTGCAAAGCAAGCTGGTAAACATACTCCTCTGTTTGCCCCAGAAGAGATAATGAAATTGATAAGTATCTAGTCAGTTTCTGCTATAAATGCCAAAGAGAAAGTTTTTTCCTGTCCCTTAAGAAACATCTCTAAGAACACAGTGAAAGTGACTAAGTAGATTATCTCATTTCAGTCCAGGTGTGGTGGCTCACGACTGTAATCCCAGCACTTTGGGAGGCCGAGGCAGGTGGACACCTGCGGTGAGAAGTTCAACACCAGCCTGGCCAACATACTGAAAACCCATCTCTACTAAAAATACAAAAAATTAGCCAGGCGTGGTGGTGGGTGCCTGTAGCTCCACTACTCAGGAAGCTGAGGCAGGAGAATCGCTTGAGCCCAGGAGACAGAGGTTACAGTGAGCCAACATTGTGCCACTGCACTCCAGCCTGGGCAACAAGAACAAAATTCTATCTCAAAAAAAAAAAAAAAAATAGATTATCTCAGTTTTTTCCTGGACCACTGGACAGCTACCTGGTTTCAGGTGCCTCTGTCTTTGCAGCGAGATATATTTGCTATCAGGGTACCCAATTGTTTTTCTGAGCTACTTAAAGCCTCACAATAAACATTGTGCATTTTCCTGGAATATCTTAACTGGTTTGGGGAGTAGGGTAAGGGTGGAGTCAGGTATGTGTTATTTAACTTGTACATAATTTAAAACTTTAAATTTATAAGGCAAACTTGAATATAATATGAAGTAGAATGTAAACTTCACATTAACTTTTTAATAGAGAAAACATGAGACTTCAAAAAAAATTGTATATAGGAAGGGTTGAATTTTTTCCGACTGCTATGTGTATATGCTCACTCTGCTCTGGGGTTATTTTAAGGGAAAAGTGTGAGAGGCACTGCATTATATATTAACTTTTATACTTTTAATTATTTAATAGACTCTACCTCTTTGTTCTATATACATATAAACTATACATGTATTTATAATTGCTAAATATTAGCATAATATGAATATTATGCACTAGCCATACTGAAACTTACTACCTCCCTATACCTTCAGTATAAATGTATCAACACATCCTTTCAGCAAAAACATTAGCACTCCAATGCTATTATGCTGGCAATGCCATCTAACTATTAAAAGCAGGTCTCTTTTGCAAGTGTTCAAAGAGGGTGGACAGAAAAGACAAAGTTTAGGCAAGCCAAAATAACTACTTAGTTCAAATTTGTTTCAGTCATCATTAGGAGGCATTTGTTGTTGCCAGGATTTCCAGACCCAAGACAATTGTTTATTTGATTGTGTAATGTAGATAAAGATGTACTCTTTCACCTCAAGCTTTATTATTTTATTTTAGAGAAGAAATTCATGCTAATTGAATCTAAGGAAACAAGTTAAAATGTATGAAGAGTTAATAATTTCACTCCCACACTGAATAACCAGTGTTAACATTCTTTTTCTTGATCATACAAATATATACAAGCATTCAGGTACATAAGGCTCTTAGATGTAAATGTGATTGTACCATACACAATGCATTCCTCACTTATATTATGAACATTCCTCATAGATATGGATCTAATTCATTTTCAATTAAAAAATGTATCCCCTAATATGATATACCATAATTGATTCAACTATTTAATTATTCATGGACACTCCTGTGCTTTTTTATGTGTTTGCTAATCACTAAAAACATTCTGTAATAAATACCCTTTTACATATTTGTTTATAGAATGGAGCTTTTATTTCTAACTATAAGGTAGATTGTCAAAGAGCCAATGAATATGTTTATCTCGAAATTGGTTTATTGAATATATATTGGCCTATGCTTTATTCTATTTTCCTGATGTAATTATCTTTTCCTGGGCCAGTAACACAGTTCTAATTATCGTGTGTGGTAGAGATGACAATTATTCATCAATATCTTCGTGCTCCTCTTTTTCCTGGGTACATCACTAGAAGACACTTCTTATCCCTCTTGCATTTAGGGGAAGCCTCATGATTAGTGACTACTTTCGAAGGATGTTTAGGAAAAGTGAGGCTTCTCCATCTTTTTGCCATAAACTTAATGAATGGAGAAGACTTTCAGAAGGAAGAGCCCCAAGACAGAAGGAACACAGCTGTGCCAGTTTAACAAGGTATTGCCTCTCAACTTAAATCTACCTTCTTTACCCTGCTTCATTACACTGAAGCCAGAGCCTAGAAACAGTTCTCCTTTGCCAGGTGGCACAAGATTAAACATCAGATTCACCTTAGTCAGTAGAAGGTGTTAGAAGGACACATTAAGGGGAAGGAATTTCTCTTCCTCCTCATGAGGTGATTTTTCCTTTTGAATCATTTGATTGATTGATTGATTGATTGATTGACTGGTTGGTTGGTTGGTTGATTGGTTGGTTGGTTGGTTGACTGATTGGTTGATTGATTGATTGGAGGCAAGGGCGCACTGTCCCCCAGGCTGGAGTGCAGTGGCACAATCACAGCTCACTGCAGCCTCAACATCCCAGGCTCAAGCATTCCTCCCACCTCAGCCTCCCAAGTAGCTGGGGCTACAGATGCATGACACCATGCTGGATAATTTTTGTATTTTTTGTAGACAGAGTTTTGCCACATTGCCCAAACTGGTCAGGAACACTGGACTCAAGTGATGTGCCTGCCTCGGCCTCCCAAAGTGCTGGGATTACAGGCATAAGCCACAGCACCTGGCCCTTCTTGTTGATTCTTGGAGCACATGGCACCTGGTGGCATTCATCCTCCAGCAACTTTCCTAGACAGCCCAGCAGGCTGCTTCTCAAAGAGTCTTGCTAGCACCACAGTGATCATTTTCCTGCTTAACAGCCCCAACCAGTGGCAGCAAACCTTTCCACTTCCAAGGGATACATTCCAAAGAGCTCCAATTGTCAGTCGTGAGTGGGGTTGAGTCTTCAAATTTATTCTTTCCTTGGGTACTCTGCCTCAGCCCTACAAGGAATGACTGCTCCCCAGTTCTTCTATTCTTTAGAGTTGTTCCATGCCTTAGTGGTTAGCCCTCCTTCTTAATAAATCTTTATATTACATTTTCCCTCTTCCAATAACTGGTTTGGTTTCTGTCTCCTGATTGATACAGAATATCCCTGAATGACTGCTAGAAAAGGTCTCCCACTTCTACCACCCATTATGTGAGTATGAACTGTTTTTGACTTCTAAAATTTGAGGGATGTTGGCTATAGAATTAGACTAAACAACCAGTTGTATTATGGAGTTACGGTAACAGTTAATACTTGGCAAATCAAAGACTCTACACTCTTCAAATTGGCATACCTATTCTAATACTTCAATATGAAATCTGACTTTATTGCATTCCAATAAATAAAAATTCCACTCCACTAGAATACTAATCAACATAATGTATTTATGAAATTTAATATTTTTACAATATTAAGTTTCTTCCCTGGGAAAGATATAATGTCTGTATATTTAGACTTTCTATAATGTCCTCTAATAATGTGTTAATATAGAAAATATCTTATTAATTTTATCACTACTTCAAATGAGATATTTTTCTGCTTCCATTTTTAAATATTTTTTCTTTTTTTAGACAGGCTCTCATTCTGTCACCCAAGCTGGAGTGCAATGGTACAATCACAGCTCACTGCAGCCTCAATTTAGCAGACTCAAGTGATCCTCCCACCTCAGCCTCTCAAGTAGCTGGGACTACAGACACATGGCACCATGCCTAATTTTTAAATTTTTTGTAGAGATGGGGTCTCACTGTGTTGCCCTGGCTGGTCTCAAACTCTCTAACTCAAATGATTCTCTCCCTGGGCCTCACAAAGTGCTGGGATTACAGGCATGAGCCACCATTCCCAGGCTAAATTATTTTTTTCTAATCTAAGAATTTCTACGGATTTTTACAAGCTGATTTTTTAAAATTCGGCCAATCTTCCAATTTTTCTAATTAAATTTAGGAGTTTTAAGGAAAATACTTTTGGGTCTTTGTCATCTAAAAGATATAAATCTATCCAACGTTTACATTGTTTTATTTTTTATTACATTAGTTATTACTTCTAAAATATTTTATATAAAAGTAGAAATCTAAGAATATTTTTCTAATTTTTATGGAAATAGCTTAACATTGTACCATTTATTTTCTCACTTCATAGTGCAGATAATTAAACTTGTTTTTCTCTTCCTTTCAGTTGGAGTTTTATACAACAAATAATTGTTTAGGTTTTATCATATGTCTTTGTGGCATCCATGAGTATAGTCATACAGTTTTCTACTTAACTGGTTGGTGTAAGAAATTAGGCTTAGATTTCCTTCTGGTACCACTAGCTTCAACTTCCTCCTCCAGAATCTAAGACACATTCCTAGCCTTGAAGTCATCTACACAAGGTTTGTTTGGCTGAGAAACCATAAAGCTCCAAGTGTTCCACATAAGATCTTGTTTCCTTGCCGCAGCACTGCCCACACAATGATAGGGAACTCGGAGTACCACATGCTCTGATATGGTTTGCATTTCTGCCCACCCAAATCTCATCTTGAACTGTAGTTTCCATAATCTCCATGTGCCATGGGACGGATCCGCTGGGAGGAAAATCATGGGGGTGGTTACCTCCATGTTGTTCTCATGATAGTGAGTTTTCAAGAGATCTAATGGTTTTATAAAGGGCTTTTCCCTCTCTGCTTCCTCTCTCATTGTTTGCTTCCCCTTCTGCCATGATTGTAAATTTCCTGAGGTTTCCCCAGTCCTGTGGAATTGTGAGTCAATTAAACCTCTTTCCTTTATAAATTACAGTACCTAGTATCAGGTATGTCCTTACAGCAGTATGAGAAAAGACTAACACATGGTCCCAATGAGACCTCCTCTCTACTACCACATAAAACTCCCTGCTTCACCAATGCAAATTGCTTAAGAAACCGTCCCCCAAAGGAGAATATAATTAGATCAGTCTGTTTACTCTTTTTGCAAGACCATAGCACATATCAACATGTGCTAGGTCCCTAGTTAATGTAATTCCATCACTGGGAGTGCAAGTCACCCCACATTCTTATGCAGTTTTCATTTCTGGATCCTATCCTCTAAGCTATGTAGAACCTCTAATCTGACTGAAGCCCTCAGTCCTCAGTGATTCTCCTGGTAGGTCCCATTCATTGTTCTACTGGCATTTTGGTGCAGGAACCAGAGATGCTAAATGTCCTCCCTTATCCTGGAGAGCTTCTGCACTATAAAAATGATCTCACTTAAATTGCCAGTATTTTATCTGTTGAGAAACATGACATTTTTTTATATGTCCTCTAAAACTTTTATGATCAGCAACAGCTTTTCTATCCTGAACCCCATCTCTGAAAGTTCCTTTTACTTTCTTGCTCTAAGACAAACTGGCTAGCTACCCACTGAGGGACTCTTCCCAAGTAGAGGTTATTGTATCTACAAAACCCCAAGCTCCTTAGTTTCAGCCACAGCCAGATATCAGTCTGTTCTGCCCATTATTAAAATCCAAGGCCTATGAACTTAACTTCAATTGCAAGAAACTTCCCTTTTAGAGGCTAATTATTATGTTTTTGTTTTTGTTTTGAAATGGAGCCTCCCTCTGTCGCCCAGGCTGTAGTTCAGTGGTGTGATCTCAGCTACCTGCAACCTCTGCTTCCCAAATTCAAGAAATTCTCCTGCCTTAGCCTCCAAAGTAGCTGGGATTACAAGCATGCACCACCACATCCGGCTCATAGAGGCTACTATGTTGGTACAAAAGTAATTGCTGTTTTAGATCGTGAATTTTAAATCATTATAACTAGGCTCAAATACATCTTTACTAATCACAATAGGAACCATTACAATCAACACATTTTTGCCAATAAGAAACAAGTTTGTTTATTCCTGCATAAAAATCTGTGCTTCAGGATTTGACAAACTCTTGGAAAAAATTTTCTGCATCCTGCTGGTTGTGGAAGCATTTTCCCCACAAAAAAAATTGTCGAGATGCTTAAAGAAGTGGTAGTCAGTTGGCAAGAGGTCATGTGAATATGGTGAATAAGGCAAAATTTTGTAGCCCAATTCATTCAACTTTTGAAGCATTGGTTGTGCAATGTGCGGTCAGGCATCGTTGTGGAGAAGTGAGCCCTTTCTGTTGACCAGTGCTGGCTGCAGGTGTTGCAGTATTCGGTGTGCCTCATCTATTTGCTGAGCATACTTCTCATATATAATGGTTTCGCCAGGATTCAGAAAGCTGTAGTGGATCAAACCAGCAGCAGATCACCAAACAGTGACCAAGTTTGAGTTTGGGAAGTGCTTTCGATCTTTTTCTCAGTCTAACCACTGAGCTGATTATTGCCAGTTGTCATATAAAATCCACTTTTTGTCACACATCACAATCCAATCAACAAATGGTTCATTATTGCTGTGTTGAATAAGAGAAGATGACACTTTAAAACGAGGATTTTTTTTATTTTCACCCAACTCACAAGGCACACAGTTATCAAGCTGTTTCACCTTTCTTATTTGCTTCAAATTCCAAACCACTATAGAATGGTTGACGTTGAGTTCCTTGGCAACTTCTTGTGTAGTCGTAAGAGGATCAGCTTCGATGATTGCTTTCAGTTGGTCTTTGTCAACCTCTGATGGCCGGCCACTATGCTCCTCATCTTCAAGGCTCTTGTCTCCTTTGCAAAACTTCTTGAACCCTCATCGCACTGTACAGCCATTAGCAGTTCCTGAGCCAAATGTGTTTTTGATGTTGCAAGTTGTCTTTCCTGCTTTATGACCCATTTTGAACTCAAATAAGAAAATTCACGAATTTGCTTTTTGTCTAACATCATCTCCATAGTCTAAAATAAAGACCAAGTAACAAGTCATTAGCAAAAAGTAAAAAATAAAATGAGAAATGCCCATTAAAGTGATGCATAACATAACAACATTTGTTTAAGAATATATTCCAATATCAAACAGCAAATTCTAGCAATGCAAAGACCACAAGTACATTTGCATCAACCTAATGGGTTTATTTCTAAAAGAAAACCCTCTCTTAAGATTTTGGCACCTTTCTTAGATTGTAGTATTTGAAAGTCTTGTCTTCTTGCATAGAACGTTACATTGGTAGTAAACCCAGGCAGCAAGCCTTATTTGAAGAGCCTTCAACCCTTTGCCCAAATCTAGCTTCTCCAGAACTTTTTAATTAACCTCCAAGCCTGTGTTGTCAGCTTCCCATATATGCCTATGAGCCCACAGGCATATACCCTGTCTATTCATCCATCCATCGCCAATATATCTATTTTTTTTCAACTGGAAAATCAGCCTCAGAAGAACATTTATCTGAAGATTCTACTGAACATTTACTAATGCCTGTGAAGTCTGTGACCGCTAGTGCCTTGTGAGGAGCAAATTGTTTTTCACTTGCCACTAAGAGTCTTAAGTATTATTCACTCCTGATCTAAACTCAGGTGTTTCGCCACCTGATATGCATTAGAATCACCTGGGGAGGACTGCAATGAGGCTATTGCCAGGACCCCACCACCATATATTCCAGTAAAACTGGTTTGTGGAGAGGCCCATGTCTCAGTATTTTTTTAATTCTCCAGCTGATTCTAATGTGCAGCCACCATTGAAAAACCATTATCATACTTTTCAGCTGAGTTTGTAACGGTTCCATCTTCTTTGTTAACTCTTTTGTTCCATTCTACAAGTAATGCCAATGCTACTTGTTAGTTTTAAAAGCCCTCTATTCTATCTTCCTTTGCCTTCTGGTGAACGCATTGTGTTTTTCTAATTTAATAATTTAGATTTCATCTTGTGAAATCCCATATTGTAACAATTATGAAACCAATACCTGTCTTACCAAAGCATCTGTTGTTTGTATAATTTTTATCTGCCATCATTTGAGAGTCATATAATTTCGCTCAGGGTCATTCTCTCGTCCAACCAAGATCTAGTCCAACTTGATCTACTTCTACCAGGTTTCTGACTGATAAGCCTCATCACTGCTATGCATTCCCTTGAATTTCACAAAATTTAGTTATGTTCCCACAAGGCACAGCCTGCAGAGTCATTTGCCGTATTATTGAACTCATCTAGATATTCTTTCAGAATCTTACATTGACCCTTCAAATTATCTTCTCCCAAATCAATAACCATACAGTCTTATAGCATAATCATTCTATGTTTAATATAGCATAACTACTTTTATGGGTAATACAGGGCCTAGGAAAGGTGTCAGCAGATTTAACAGACCATTTTATATTAATCTCCTAGAAGTTACTATCTGGAAAGTCATTCCAGTCTGCTCTCCATGATCTTCGTTCTATTCCTCTGATAAATTTCTCTGGGAAAAAGTCATAGTTTCCAATCAATAAAAACTCAAACTTTTTCCTATCTTGTGATTTTTCTTGGTCCCTCTTTAAGAGAGCTTAATCCTGGATGTATTTCTTTATTCCCACTTTTTTTTTCAATTTGTACTGCATTTTGATATCCTATTTTCCACTATTTAATTTCTCTTAAGTCTTTGAGGATGGACACTTTCTCTTAAAGACACACTTCTACTCTTTCAATATAGTCAGCTTTATTTTCTTGTTTTATTCTTTGTTCTCCCTCTACTCTTGTTAAGACAGCAAGATTGAAACCCCAGTTTATTTTTGCCATCCTGGGAAAACATGATTCCTAGAAATAGAAATCAGGACATTTTTTAATAAATAGTTTTTGTTAACAAAACATTTGATTTGTTAACAAACCCTTACAACCATCGCCCAGGGCAAAAATTAGAATATTACCACAAGCAACCCAGAAGCAACCCCTCTTGCTGCCTCCCAATCACTGCTCTTACTTCCTCAAAATGTACCCAGTAATCTTGACTTCTACCATGACTTCCTATTTTTGAACTTTATATAAATTAAAACATATATTTTTTAAAATGTCTCGCCTCTTTTACTCAATGCTGTGCTTACAGATTGCAATCGCGCTGTTGCCTGCACAATAATTTAGCCATTTTTATTGCTGTACAGTAATCCATTTTATAACTATATCAAGATATATTTATGTCCATTTTACCATTAATAGACATCTCCTATTGAAAGAAAATTACTTTTATGAGCAACTCAGGATCTATAAATTCTATCTGTAGCTGCTAAATTCCTTTGTCCTTAAACTATTACAAATAACACTGCTTTGAATATTCTTATACATCTCTTTTGGTTGGTGTAAGTGTTCAACTTTGTCAGACACATACTTAGGAAGTGGAATTTCTGGCCCTATGGATCAACTGTGCCAGGTCTAGTTGATGCAGTTTCATGCCCAAGACTTTGGTATAATTTGAAAAAGTTACATAATAACTTTTTTTTTTTACATTTACCAGTATATATATCCCAGAAAGACATAACGGAGCTAATAAAATCATACACTGTAGAAGTAAATGATATAATTGTAGCTAAACAATTTCCAATATTTAGGCAGAAATGTCATATACTTGAAAAGACAATTAACCATTTATCACAATCTGATAGGCCTGGATCGTAGAAGGCTCTGTGAGTCAGGTTATGATGTTTGCCTTAGACTCTCTGGGTAATAGATATTGAACATCAGAGTGACCTGATCAGAGTTATACTTCAGAGAGACATTCTGGTAGAATGGTGTGGAGTGAGATAAAGGGGGAACAGAAGTCAGTGAGCCATTTACAATCTTCTCATGAAAGTCCAGAGAAAACACAGGGAGGGATCAAGCTAGAGCAATGACAGTGGATGCGAATCACTCTACAAGGAAAAATGAAGGTTGGAAGACAGGAAAGTTTTCTGGTCCTGGCTGGAGAAACGATTTATGATAAATATTTATTTATCATAAATTGTTTTTTGTAAAATCTATTTTGTTCTTTGTAAAATTTCCTATCCATTTTCTCAGGAAGAGGCAAGATAGGAGAACTTTAGCGGTCAATCACTCCTCTATGAATCAGCTGATAGAGATTTCAATAAATAGTGATTCCATTTCCTCAAACTGATTCTTTTCTCTAAGTGGGGAAAGTAAAAGGCTGAATTAAAGGTAATATAACAGTCTTATATTTATGTAATTTTTAAGGTAGCTGCATTGCTTGTCAGTGTAAATTTAATATATGACAGTTCAGAACTAATATTTTTCCATTGGGATTTTTAATAGTATTTATTTACTGCATTTTCAAAGCCCTTATCTATATCAGCAGGATGCTATATTCTGTGACAAGAAATTTAAGACTCACACTTCTTGGAAGTGACCTCTTTTTGGAGACTTCAGAATATGCCAGGCAGGGGGTGATAACAGAGAAAGAGCTTAAGCAATGTTGTACCAAAAATGGATCCAGAAACCAGCCTTTCTTTGTAGTAGTTTCATGACATTCAAATATACCAAGTGTCACCACTGACTTTCCACAGGTTAGAAACAGCTTGCAATTTCTGCCTAAACTTCAACTTTGGTTCCAACTTTATATGACTAAGAACAAATTGATTCAACTTAAAAAGAAAAATTATTATTCCTTTATACAATAAGAATAAGAGGATTAGGAGGAAAAAAGTTTACCTCATGGAAATATAGCAGATTGCACAGAATTGTTCTAACAAAATTAGCCATGCTAATAAAGTCACTGGATTTCCACTCTCATGAGGGAGTTTCTCAAATTCCTCAAAAATCTGCTTTGGGTGTTTTTGCTTTCAGAAGCTCAGAAATTACTAGTGGAGGATAATTAACACCTTCCTGCAGAGACAAGAACAGAATCACCAATAGAATCAAAGGAAAAGCAGTAACGTGGAGCGTTCGGTGCAATGTGCTTGGGAGAAGCTGACTGTGAATCTAATGCCAGCTCAGCTGCCACTTGTAGCCACATCTTCTTTAAAATATAAACTAAAAAAAAAAAAAAAAAAAAAAAAAAGGACTATTTGCTGTTGTGCTAAACCCCTATCAACTCCAGTGGGGATGGTATCAGGTTCAAGAGGCCAAAGAAGAGATTCAAAGCCAGTGAACAAGACATGGGGTTTTGCTTATGGCTTACATACAGGGGAGAGAGTCCAGTGGCAGCACACTGAACAGAAGAACCGCAACCACTTACAAAGGCATGCAGTTGATATAGCATTTTCACTGAATGCCCTTTCCCTATTAGCCTCTACCTGACAACCTTCATTCAATGCAAAACTCAAGGCCCTCATGCTCTGACCAGTATTCCACAGGACAAGTCCAGGGCTCAGATGTTCCTCACAAAAAAGGAATGGATCTCCAGTTTGGCCACTCCCAGATTCCCTATCTTGGAACACACATTCAGGTACATCTGTCATATAAGCTTATTTTCAAGATATGCTTAAGTTATTGCTATCAGGTGCATTTACCATGCATTTGTCAATAGCTTTCTTCAAGAATCACAGCCAGGATGAGGAAGACTTGAAAACAGCACTGTGATCAGAAATGTATTATCCCTTCAGCACAAGTTTTCTGATTTTTGTCATTTTACAAGTAAATATGCAGGAACACCTTGCAGAAACACACACAAGCACCTGTGAGTGGTGTTTATATTTAAAGTTTCTATTTCTGTGGCATTCCTCACTAATACCCAAGATAGCCTTGGGTACTCCTAAAACTATACCAACATTACAAAGTGTCAAGTTAGCATCCCCGAAAAATTATCTCAGGATTTTAGGACATTCCAAATTCATGGGCTCAGAGGCCTTTCTTGGAGCTCTATCACAGGAAGGAACAAGTATATAATGGACCAGGAGGCTTTCTGTTGTTCTTTCTGTCAAAAATCACTCAGACATGATGTTTATTTGTAATAGTATTTTTGTCTGGGCTAAAGGAAGGTGGATGAGTTAAAACCTACTTGGGCTTGTCATTAATGGCCCAAATCAATCACTGTAAAAGAACACTGCATTCAAGGAGAGGATGGAAACAATGGCATTTTGGTAAAGTAAGAGATGACTTTACTTCACCAATGCTTATTTTAATCATAAATAAATTATTAATGTCCTCCCCCTTGGTGATTAGATTCTTGATTTATTTATATTAGTGTGGTAAATTTAATCAGTTAACGTTACTGAAAGATTAGAAAAATGTTAACCCTATGAAAAGGTAGTAAACAAGCAAGCTACATTCTGTCCCATGTGGTGATATGAGAGATCAACAAACAGGGGGTTTGCACCAGATTTTCCAAAATACTACCTTTCAAAGCAAAAGAGTAATAACTTTGTAGATTGTGCTGAATATGATGAAACTCCATTAGACCATGAATTTGTGGTAGGATGGGGTTATCAAAGGTTTTCCAAAAGATCACATTCATAGTTCAGAACTGCCTCAGCTCAGAAGTCTCCTTCATTTACACTCCTTAGTGTATTCACTAGGAGGTAAACAAATGAAGCTTTGTGGATGTCGAGTTAGTTGTTATCATTTCTATATTACTTGGTTTCCAAGTCTTTGGGTCCTATAGCAATTGGCATTAGCAAAGATCACATGCTAGGTGATGACTAAAATACAATTGTGTTCACACTCTTTTCTCTGGTGATAGAAGAGTTATTTTCAATTAGATTGAACACATGTATGGGATGTAAGCCTAAGAGAATGATGAATTTCATTTAGAACAACCACAACACCCAAAGGATAAACCTACCCCTGTTCTGTGTGATATGCCCACTTTCAACAATAAAGGTAACCTGCAACAAGAATACTTAGCTGGCCTAGTTGTTTCCTAGACTCTTGACCCCAATGTATTATAACCCAGGACACTTAAATAACTTTGCAAATAAGACTGTAATACCTCTATCAGTGAACACTAGAGATGAAGAAATGCCTTATCTCAATTAAAAAAAAAACAGAAGAAAGTAGGAAACACAAATTGAAGATGAGCAAGCTTGGTATTGATTAAAGTCTGTGAAACAAGCTATCAGTGGGTGATTTGTGAGCATTGTGAAGGAAGGTCACTGGATGCAAGATGGAGTCACTAAGAGGACACCATCTTGTCCTCTTCCCTCTTCATTTATTTTGCTTATACGGTCACTAGAGCAGTTTATTTCCTTTTTTTGTTTGTTTGTTTTTTTTCCAGGTAGGATAATTTTAATGGGAAGAAAACACACAATTACTAATACAATACCAGCCATTTATAAGTTCTGCTACTGAATTTATTTCTAGTTCTACTAAGTTAGCATGAAAATCAAAGAAAATGGGCATAGGTACATTTGAAGCATCACCAACCATTGTCACAGGCTTACCGTAGGAAAATATTTCTTTAGCATTAGAATTCCTTCTTGTCATCTTCCCTTATGTGACTTGTTCTTTCCCTGATTTACTCATTTTAATTGAGAATTATAAAACCACACAGGGGGTATCATCATGCTGAGATCAATTTCTTTGGGAAATGCAGTCTCTCTGGGGAAAAATAGAGGGCAGGGGGCTAGTACTAATTTAAAAAGTAAAGAAAGCTGAAGGTGATGGTTCTTTGTCAGAAAATAAAAGTTTGGAACAAGCAAGAGTGAAAAAATAAATTTGATGGTAGTTTGGATACAAGATATAAACAAGTTCACTATGTGATCTAGAAAGAAACAAGAAAAAATTTCATTAAAATAATTCAATAATTCTTCCAGACCAAAAAAAAAATGGTATTTGCTATAGTGGTACTAGTAAATTTTGAAATCTCAACACAGAATATATTATTATCTACAGCATGAATCATTAATTTTTATCCACAGAATCAAAATTACTAGACCTTCCTGAACTGATTTCACTATACAACAATTATTCTTCAAATTTAGAAAGTCTTCTGTCTTTATTATGTGGATGAGGCTACTGAGACCCAGATGTTTTTAATGAAAATTGATAAATAAGGGGGAATTTAAAATCCAAGTCTCATACAGGTCTATGTCTCATACTATTTGTTACATACCTGAAAATTCAACTTTAGCTATATTTTCTTTACACCCTCTGATATGGTTTGGCTTTGTCCCCACCCAAATCTCATCTTGAATTGTAGCTCTCACAATTTCCATGTGTCATGGAAGACACCTGGTGGGAGGTAATTGACACATGGGGCGAGTGTTTGCTGTGCTGTTCTCATGATAGTGAATAAGTCTCACAAAATCTGATGGTTTTATAAAGGGCAGTTCTGCACACGCTCTCTTGCCTACCACCATGTAAGACATGACTTTGCTCCTCCTTCACCTTCCACCATGATTGTGAGGCCTCCCCACCAATGTGGAGCTGCAAGTCAATTAAACCTCTATCTTTTGTAAATTACCCAGTCTCAGGTATGTCTTCATTAGCAGGTGAGAACAAACTGATACACCTCTCATGCATCAAATGGTGCATATGGACTTGGCTGCCCCTTACCAAGCAATTCAAGATGGTTACATAAACAAAAACTCAGTGCATAAGTTGCAAATGTAAAATTTTAGGTAAGGACTACAAATAATAATAATTAGAGGAGAAAAAAATGAAAGGTATTAGGATTTTTATATAAACCACAGATATAAAAGATAAAGTTTATCAAAAATTTTATATAGAAAATATCACAGATTTCATTTTATATTTTTGAAATGAAGAAATAATGTATCTAATGTGTTCCTAACCCTCCCAATTAGTCATCCTCTGTTTTCTTACTATACTATTTCTTTGGTTCAGTATTTGTGATTTTCTAAAAATTATACTATTATACATTTATTTATTTATTATCTGTCTTCACCTGAATTTTATCTTTTTTAAAATTAAATTATTTGTACATTTATTTATTATCTCTTTCTTATATGGAATTTTGTCTGCTTTGTTTACATCTGATGCCTAAACAGTGACTGAAATATAGTAAGAATTCAACACGTATTATCTAAAAAACAATTTAAAATATGAAAACATATACACATAATATGTGACATATATATATATTTGCTATATGAACAATGTTAATTTAACACGCATGCATATTGGCTAAAATCCTAAGTTTCTTCCTTTTAGCATTGCTACTTTTTCTAAAAATAATAAGCAATTCAGCCTTTCTTTTATTTGCAAGGCCTCCACATTTTCTAGAACATCAATAGAAAGCTTTAAACCTCAAAATATTAAAATCATGGCCTATGGAATGTCTGAATATATCTGCATTTCTCATGATAATCCTAGTAAAAACATGTATTTTATTAATACTTAACCTTTGAAGTAGGTACATATTTAAATATTTAATATATTTGCCAATTATCTTAAGAAGGCACATATGTCAAATTTTAATACATTATATCTTATTTGGAAAAACAGGAATCTTGGCACTGTAGTATTGCTAGACCTATAAAATAAAGTATGACCTCATGAGAAAATGGGGGCAAATGAGATGTATAGTGGGAAGAAAACAAATGCAAGGACAAAGACTAAGTTGAAATGTAATAGAGTATGATACAAGAGCAAAACTTAACTAAAAAGTAAAATAAAACCTTAGGAAACTCTTCAAATGCTGCTACAAAAGCACAATGCTCACCTTCGTGTTTGTCTAGACTCCATTCACACCATTATCATTCCTGACTGGGTCTACACTAAACACCAAGTCAGAATTATTTTCTGAACACTAGTTCCAGATTATGTCAGATGTTGTGGGTTTTACTTTTAGAATAAACTAGAAAATATATAGTAGCCATCTAGCTTAGAATTTTCTGTATTTTATTTTCTTAAGGCATAACAGGTAAAAATAGAATTAAATAAAAGAAAACAACTATCATGGAAAATTTTGACAGGCTGATAGTTTTGCTCTTAAACTAGCACTGAAATTAACACATTAGTCATTTTGAAATACCATATTTGTATTTTTATTAAAAACTGGTTATGGATTTTATAATTAAAATGTCTAATTACATTGGCATCATTTTGTCTCAAGCCATTGATAGCTTAAAGAGAATATTATAAAATCTTAAATTTGTACAAAATAAAAATGGTTTGCCATTGGCATTTATATAATGTACTGATATAAAGATTTTACCTAAGCTTAACCATTTAAAATGGCAGTGAGTTGGCAGCTCCATGAATTAGCCTCTTACAACTTCCCATGTGAAATGTGTTTATATGATAGAAATGATACTGCCAGCAGAATTTCGGAGAAATTTATATAAATGATAAGGTTAATCTAACCTATCAACTATGAAGTCTAACATAAAAAAATCTAACTTATAAGAAATATTTTCCTACCTGAAAAAAATACAAGAAGAAAAATGTTATCGATTCATTGTCTCTTCATGGATTCAGAGCTCTTAGGGCTGTATCTTTGCTCCAGATCATTACCACTCCCACCCTGTTGCATAAAACTCACTCTGAGAGATGCATGTGATTTCGCTACACTCTCCACTGCTTTCCTTTTATGGTAATCACAGCCTTTGCCATCTGGCTCATAGCCTTCCTCTCCATCTTAAAGGTCTTCAGTGTCCCATCGCTAACTCACCCTCTCAGTTTCTTGGCCAGTAGTTTTATGTCACCTTTGCTTTCACATGCAACTCAACCACCCACAACTAGATTTATACCTCGGTCTTTGTTACAACTAGAAATGCTCCACCTCCAAAAACTCTCAAGTATCCTGCTTTCTCACCATAACTGCTTCTCCTTCCCGCCTGCTCATTCAGCTACTTCCACAACAGTGCTTTGGCCTCATTAGATCACCAGAAAGTTGATGGCTCTCCCAGTATGTCAGAACTCTCCTTTCTTTACTTTCTTGTTATCCAAGTACAATCACGCACCCCACGATGATGCTTCAGTCAATGACGGACCTCCCAGAAGATGATAATGTAGCTGAAAAACTCCTTTTGCCTGGTGACCTCATAGCTGTCCTAACATTACAGCACAATACATTACTCATGTGTCTGTGGTGATGTTGGTGTACACAAACCTATTGTGCTACCAGCTGTATAAATGTATAACACATACAATTATCTATAGTATATAATTCTTAATAATAGGCAACTATATTACTGGTTTATATATTTACTACACTTTTATCATTGCTTTAGAGTGTACTCTATTTGTTAAAAAGAAATTTAACTGTAAAACAGGCAGATCCTTCAGGATGTATCCAGAAGAAGGCATTGTTATCATAGGAGATGACAGCTCCATATGTATTATTGCCCGCAAAGACCTTCCAGTGGGACAAGATGTGGAGGTGGAGATGGTGACATTGATGATCCTGACCCTGTGTAGGCCTAGGCTAGTGTAGTGTTTGTGTCTTGGTTATTAACGAAAGATCTTAAAAAGTAAAAAATAAAAATAGAAGTAAACATTTTTAAATGCAAAAGTTTATAGAAAATGATACAAAGAGAGAAAATATTTTTGTTCAGCTATATCTGTGTGTTTGAAGTCTTATTACAAAGGAATCAAAACAGTAAAAAATGAAAAGTTTATAAAGTTAAAAAGTTACAGTCAGCTAGGGCTAATATACTATTGCAGAAAGAAGAATATTTTTTATAAGTTTAGTATAGCCAAAGTGCACTGTGTTTATCAAGTCTACAGTAACGCCCTAAGCCTTGACCTCCCCTCAGCACTCAGTCACTGGCTCACCGGGAACAACTTGCATTCTTGCAGGCTCCATTCATGGTTAAGTAACCTCTACAGGTATATCATTTTCCATCTTTTATATCATAATTTTATTATACCATTTTTATGTTTAGATTCCCAAATTTTTACCTTTATGTTATAATTAATTTCCCATATTTAGTACAGTAACATGCTGTATAGGTTTGCAGCCAAGGAGAACTAGGCTATACTGTGTAGCTCAAGTGTATAGTAGACTATACCAGTTAGGTGTGTGTAAATACACTATGATGTTCTCACAGTGACAAAAATTGCCTAATAGCACATTTCATACACAGCACTAATAGCCATCTGGAAGATACAAGGGGGAAAAATTATTCATTTACAATATCAACAAAAGAGATTTAAAAAAACAACTTAGTATGTAATTTAGCATTAGATCCAGCTTTATGCAACAAAAACAACAAAACAAAACAAAAAACAAAACAATGGCTTAGACACACAGTGGTTATTGTTTCATGTGAGATGTCCTGTGGTCCAGCTCAAAACTGGAACAGCAGTTTTACATACCCCAGGGGTCCCAGGCTCCCTCCAGCTTTCTGCTCTGACCTCACTTGGAAAACACTCCTCAAAATTGCTCATACCACTTCCACTGATATCCCACTGTCTAAAACTTAGTCATAAGGCCAGCCTGGACTGCAAGAGGGGCTGTGAAATGTAGCCTTTATTCTGAGTGCTCATACACCAGCTAAAATTCAGAGCTTCCACTTAGGGAAAGAAAAGCGGAAATGATACTGGGGGACAAATAGCAGGTTTGTCGTACCTAAGAATATATTTAAGAAAAAAAAATGTGTAATATCTACTAGGAAATACCTTCAAATTGCCTGATACAAAATAAGACCTAAATAAATTCAAAGCACACCACACTCTTGGGTGAGCAAAGAGAGATTTTGCCTTGATAATCCACAAATAAGGTCTAATAGCCATGAATTTGGATGCCTCAAGTAGTCTAGCATTAATCTGTATAAAGCAAAACTGTTAAGTATATGTGTAAATGGCAGAAACACAATTATAGTAATAGATTTCAACCTTTGGGCAGATCAAACAAAATAAGGCCATAACTATTTTTAACAGTAGAATAAATAACATCCAGATGGCAGCTAAGGTCATCTTTCTATCAAAAATAAAACTGGCGAATGCTCCCATTACCTGTCTGGCAAAGGTTCAATGGCCTCCCCAAAACTTCTGGGAATCTCCATGTCTCTCATTCTTGGGATTCCCTCTGGCCTTGTCCCTGCCCTCTGATCTCATTAGTTCTTGCCTCCTGTCTCATTTCCCTTTATCCACTCTGCATAGACCCAGATGCGGCACACAGACCCTTTTCTTCATCTATCTAACAACAGCTCACAAAGAAAGGCCTTTTTTTATTTATAGTCAAGTTAACTGAAAGTTTGGGGAAGTGGATTGGGATTACAGCCCTGGCAGGCAAACTGCTTATAAGCACACACAGGCAGACTGTTCTTAGAAGCCTTTAGGCTTTGGCTACCATACTGCCATGAATTTCTCACTCAATTTTCTGGTAAATATAACTTCTGACCTTGTTACCTGGTTCCTGCTTTCCTTAAGAATTCTGTCCTAACATTTCTCTCTCTGTTTTCAGGTCTACTTCATTCTGCATCATCTCAAAAAATAAATTTTGCTATTTTTTTAATATTAGAAATAACTCCAACAAATAGCATGGGTGAAACATATGGGGGGGGGCTATAATATCACCATAAATTCCATCAGACTCCATAGAGTCGTGCAAAATAAACATACACTCAACAGTGCACTGCAGTCAGATCATAGTTACTCATAAGAGTAGATTATAAGATCTCTTCCCTACTCTCCATGCAGTGACTTCACATCGGTAGGTTGAAATCCTCATAATGAAAATATTTACAACACAGAAGCTGGCAAACACTCCAAATATCAGTAATTTTTTTGTTTTGGCTTGGTTTGGGGTTGAGGTTTTGTTTTTTTTTTTTTTTGGTTTTTTTTTTTGTGTGTGTGGTTTTTAGTGAGGTGTTTGTTTGAGGAGCCTGCTAACCAGCAAAACACTGCCTAAATCCTAAGAAAACTGTGTTTAATGTGCAAATGAAGATTCAAGTCTGTTGACTCATGTTCCTCCCATATGTGCCAGCTAAACCCTCCAGGGCAGTGATAAGAAGAGGGAGAGAACTCTAAGCAACAAGATGACTCCATTGCTTGGATCCACACAAACCACAGGAACTTGACACTCTGCCCTATTCTAGTCCATGCAACAATATTGATTAAAACACTCGCAATATTGATTGCAACACGGATATGCAACTGTACAATTTAGTAACTTAAAATCATTCATTACACTGAACTGATCAGCATTCAATCCTGAGGACAAAGAGACACTATTATACCACATTCTAAAGCGGGGCACTAGGGCTCAATATCTTTCATAAGACCTAGTAAAAAGCAGCTCCCAGGCAGGCCCCATCCCTGCCCATCCCAACCACCTATATAAAAAGATGGCTGGAGGGAGAGAGTAGAGGGTAGCTAAAGTCACTGGGCTTGTGTGACTATACCGTTCATGGAAAAAGATACTACCCAGCCCTTAAGCCAAGGTGGCAGGAAGGGATTTCACAATTACTGAATAGAACTTCTTACTGCCTTCAAGATGAGGAACTGCCTTGCACTTGGAGAAGACTA
The DNA here is from genome assembly GCF_001604975.1 of Cebus imitator. Classification (NCBI taxonomy): domain Eukaryota; kingdom Metazoa; phylum Chordata; class Mammalia; order Primates; family Cebidae; genus Cebus; species Cebus imitator. The sequence goes on from NW_016107332.1 coordinate 5,469,871, forward strand.
TCTGCTAGGACTTGCTGACGAGTCCCTATGAATTAAAGAGAGATGATGGGAGGCTAATAAATAGGAAGACAATGCAGTAGCCAAGTTATCATTTGCAATGGTAAGGGTGGTGAGTTTCTTATAGGTCCAAGGACACCAGAAAAGGAACTAGTCTTGAGTCCTTTTTGCCAATTTCTCATCCAAGAGGCTATCCTCCAGGCAAAAGGGCTCCAGTAGGGGGAGGCTGTAGGATCCACCAGTGTGGATAGAAGCTGAGTGGAAGTAATTACAAGTACTTGTTCCAGAGAAGATGCTCCGTCGCCACAAAACTGAACCATAGGAAATTCTCACAAGACAGGTCAAAGAACCCACATACACCTTCCATAAGAACAACTCTTTCGATGCCTGCACACAAATATGTTATCAGGAGCAGGCAGTCAAGATTATTAGCAGAAAAGCAATATAAACCCTCATGAGCCAACAAAGGAAGAAGCACAACTATCCCTGGGTAAAGCAGATTGGTGTTCTGGCACTTTCTTTCTTCCTGTTGTCCCCAGACACAGAAGTTAGAGTCTGGATGAGTGGTAAAGGTGAGGGAGCACAAGAACAGACCAAGTTAATCTCCCCACTCAAAAACCCTTGAAACATGGCATTAAGTAGTGACTTGATATAGGAAATATTTACATCGAGAATGAGATGGGAACTTTAAACTTGATTGGTTGAGTTTTTAAATCTCAGAGTATTCAAAGGTCCTAAAGCTGTCTACAAGGTCCTTAAAAGAAAGAAATAGAGAATTTGATAAATATTGAAAGCAGTGATTAGAGAAACATAAAAAATTTCATGTTTATATTCCACACAGTTGAGATCCACTTCTTTAAAAACACAGCTTATTTGGATTTACACAAAACAGAAACTCAAAACCTGCTTCCTTTGTTTCTCTTCTTCTCTCCTCCCAGTTACCTATCAATTCTCCCTTCTCATCCAAGAGGCTATCCTCCAGGCAAAGGGTCTCCAGCAAGGGGAGGCTGCAGGATCCACCACTATCTATAGGAGCTGAATGGAAGGAATTACAAATACTTGTGCAGGAAAGATGCTCCATGCCACGAAACCGAGCCACAGGAAAAGGGAAGCCATAGACTCAGAGAACTCTAATGTGACATGGCTTCCTGTGAGTTGGTGCTGGTTTGTGCTGCTCTTCTGGCTAATCCTAACAGCCTGCTGATGGTGACATCTCCTGTGAAAGGCACTGCAAGAGGTAATCTCTTGCCAAGGGTACCTGTGAGTGCTTCACCCTAGCCTGGGGCTCAGTCTGGCATGGAAGATCAAGCTATGCCAGGTCCTTTCATTGGCATGTCTTTGTATAATGGTCATGATGGTGCTTTAGTTCATGTGTGCTGCTATAACAAAATACCTGAGACTGAGTAACTAACAAAAAGATAAAATTTGCTTCTCACAGTTTTGGAGGATTTAAGTCCAAGATCAAGGCACTCACATTTGGAATTTGGGGAAGGCCTCCTTGTTGGTCCTCACATGGCTAACAGCAAAAGGGTAAAAAGGGCCAAACTCACCCCCTCAAGCCCTTTTATAAGAGCACCTAATCACATTCATGAGGGCAGCGACTTAATCACCAACCCACAGGTTCCACCTTTAAACCATGGGAATTCGGTTTCAACATGAATTTGGGGGAGGATACCATAATTGAAACCACAGCATATGGTAAGTGGTTTGGTGTCTTAGGCTATCTCCATCTGGCACTTACACAATCACTCCTTGATAATAAATCCAATGTTAATTGATTTACTTCCAAGTCTGAGCAAAAGATATTATATACTGCTGCAAGTAATGCAGAGAACCAAACATTTGTTTGCTACAATAAACATAAGTTGGTACAAATTGCTTTATCTTTCTTTTTTCACTTTTCATGTACTTAGAGTCCTGTTGGGATTTTTACTTTAATTCAACAATTGTTTCCCCCAAATTGCAGGCTACTTATTTTTAAAATATTATTTAAACTTCAATACATATTATTGCAAACTTTACTTTTCATCATTTTACTTCTCAACAAAGACAAGGTCTCTAATCTCTCTCTCCATTCAAATTGCCACTCTCAAACCTCACTATTTATTTGTACAGTATTAGCTCTCTACAAGTCCAAATCTTGGAAAATATGCTTTGATAAGCAAATGGCCCAACACTTTGAGTTGAACATAGAAGAACTTATAGAAACTTTGAAAGTTCAGCCTTCCTTCTTCTCTCCTCCTACACTAATCTCTTTCCCAATAAAATGCATAACATCATTCTTGCCCTCTCTCAGAAAACTAACAGTTACAATTGCTTCATTTTGTTTTACATAAAAACCCTCCTCCAATATAAATAGGCATATTGGAGGATGCAAACAAAAAACTAATAGGCCAAATTCACTCAGCAAACCCAGCTAAGGTTGAGGAGGTATATCCATATAATCATTTTTTTTTTAATTTTGAATTTGTGTCTTTATGCCAAAAACATGCTCTTTCTGTTATTTCATTGGCACTCCTCTTTATTGAATTACATTTGGCTGTTGAGCACATTCATGTCAATGTCCTGACTTCTGAAGATGTTTGGATTGATTTGAAACAAATATTGAATGCAGAGATGCATATATATGTATGTCTTCCACTAACAGGGAATATGTCTTCCTTTCAAACACCCATAAAACATTGGCAAATACTGTTTCGAGAATGGACAAACAAATCAACAGAACAATAGAGACCCTCTTAAGACCAAAAACCTAAGTGAAACCATTATATATATGAATAATCATTACAACTAATGCATGCAGATGAATTATCCAAATGTTCTGAGGAAATTATACTTTTGAAGAACAGATTAAGTTGGATTGCAATTTTAAAATGCCATCCATGAAAATAAATTTAATTTAAACATAAAAGTAGCAAAAAAAATAAAATAATTTTTTTAAATTAAAATACAATAAAAGGTGAAAACAAATGTAAATTGGCAACTATTTAACTGATCTCAGAATAGATAAGAGCTTTCTAAACTGGGGGAAAAAATGAAATTCCTCATTAGGAAATTCTAAACTTACCTATGTAAAATTTAAAGATCTCTGAAGAGCAAAGCCTCAGCAGAAAATTGTAAGGCAATTCAAACTGAGAATATTATTTATATCTACACTGACAGATATTTAATATTTTCTACATTAAAAACTCCCTCAAACTCATAAAGGGGACACTAAAACTTCGCCTGAAAATAGACACAAATAGAAAATTCACAGAAGATGGCATATAAATTATTAATAAAATATGAACTAAAATATTCAAGTTAATAAATAGAGATACCAACTAAAACAAAGAGACAATACTGCATTTTCTAAGTTGTCCTTTTTTAAAGATAGTATTTAGTGCTGTCATGAGTGTATTGATATGAGTCTCTCACACACAGCTGGTGGGAAAGATAAACTGATATAAACTCTCTGGAAAATAGACAACATGAACAAAAATTAACAAATATATTGCTATTTAACCCAAAGGAAATATGCAGAAATAAGAATAAAGATGTATATTGAAAGAATTTCATAATAGTTTATACATAAAAACAAATATTGGATACAACCAAACTTTAAATAATAGAAAAATAAACAAATAATTTTTGAAGAATTTACATGTGATTAACATGTAAATGTTTTAATGTAACATTAGGTGGAAAAGTATATGTATTCATGTATTTCAACTTGGACAAATTCCAAACCACACTAAAAAACACAAAGAAAATGAAACAACATAATCAACCACCTTAATTATATTTAGATAGTACAGTTACAAAAGTTGTACTTTCTCCTAAAAATGGCTCAAGATTTTCTAAATTTTGTAATGCACACATATTATAAAAAGTGTTTAAAAGTGCTCTTTGAGCACTATTTTTTAATAGTTGCAAATGTCTCATAAAAACACTTAAAATATTGCTTTATATCCCAATGAGTTTGGCACTGTTGTAACAGCACAGAGTTCAAATCTGAAACATCTATTGCAAGGCTGTTAGAGACAGGCAGAGAACAACAAATTTTTCCGCACATGAAAAGCATACAGTCTAGCGAAGAAACAGACAAAAAAGTCAACTACTTGAATACAACCTGTTAAATGCCATAACTGAGGCATTTAGGTGGAAGCACAGTCAAAAAACAGTTAATCCAACATCAAAGACATGGAATCAACCTAAATGCCCAACAGGTTAGACTGATGTGGTACATATGCACCATGGAATACTATGCAGCCACAACAAAGAATGAGATCATGTCTTTTGCAGGGACATGGATGGAGCTGGAGGCTACTATTCTCAGGAAACTAACACAGAAACAAAAACCCAAACACCACATGTTCTATTTATAAGTGGGATCTAAATGATAAGAACACATGGACATATAGAGGGGACAATACTCACTGGGGCCAATCAGAGGGTGGAGGTTGGGAGGAGGTAGAGGATCAGGAAAAATAACTAATGAGTACTAGGCTTAATACCTAGTGATGAAATAATCTGTGCAACAAACCCCAATGACACAAGTTTACCTGTGTGTCAAAGCTGCACATGTATACATGAACTTAATAAAAGGTTTTTTTTGTTTTTTTGTTTGTTTGTTTGTTTGTTTTTTAAAGTGAATTCAGCTCAGTGGAAGGAGGGTGCATGATTGGAAAAATTTCCAAAGAGAAAGCAACCTTTGATCTGACTCATTCTTCTCTTCTCCTCGCTCTTTCTTTTCTTCTCAAAGTAGGTTAGAGATTGAGGAGACACAGTAAAGAGACAGAGCTTTTAAAATAGGGACACCAAGTCATGTTATGAGGGGTTGTTAAAATCAGCTGGAGAAAGGATTATTTATTTTTATTATCTCAACTCAGAACTCTGAAAATCTAAGGCCCCTTTCTAAAACGTAGAGTGGGGAAATACACTCTGATCCACGCTGATAGAACTAGAAATGAAAAATGTTGAGGATTTTGTTGCCTCTCAGGCATGGAATTTGGATCCTGGGGGCGGGATGTGTCAGAGAGAGATTCTTCAAGAAAAGAGAAGCTGGGCAGCAGCAAGGAGTGAAATGTGAGACTGACAACCTCCAGGAGTCACTCTTTGCTAATTGGTAACCGATTGATTTCCATTCAACAATGATTAGTTCAACTTGTACTAAAACAAATAATAACTACCCATAACATTAAACAATGTTTAATTTTTCCTGTTAAATGAATAACAATGTTTAATGTTATGGGTAATTATTAAATGTTTAATGTTATGAGTAATTACAAAAGCAGGAGCTAGCCAATGACTAAACCGTGAGACACGCTGGCTATTTCCACCCAATGTGTACTCCTCCAGAGGGCAATCACGGCTCCTGACCTCCCTGTTGGGCTCCATCAAATGGCATCGAAGTCTGATGATTTCCCTACCCATTTCAGCATTCTTCTCTTTTGCAGTCCTGCTCAGTCTCTGTATTTGCTTCTCAGAGAACCCAATGATCGCAGGCAAGGTAAGTCAGAAAAGTCCAGAGAAGTTCAGCAAAGAAGAGAAGAGAAAAGATATAGAAGCAGAGAAAAAAAAGAAATGTTGGCCTCTCATGAGATGAAGTTGGCCAATAGTAATGTCATTTTCTTTCTGGAAGTGTTATGTTAGCCGTTTCAGGCTTTAATAAGAAGCACACAAGAGACATGCAATGAGGTGACAGCATGTATAGCAATCAGGAGGAATCAGACCATTAGATAACTGGCACCAATTGGTTGGTCTGCATGAATTTTTTTTAAAAAGATGTATATTGGGACACAACTAAAATTCAGACTGGAAAGTTAGGAGCTAGACCATGGGGAATGCTGTATCCTATGTCAAGTAAATGAGTGCATTTCTTTGCAACTTTCTTAAATACCTTCTTTTTGACCTCCATTATTACTATAATTCCATGCAAGGACAATGAAATTACATGAAAATCCTGAGTGAAATTTATTAACACAATACTTTTGTGAATATTGGAAATAAAATCAACTATCAGAGAGGAAGCATGCATTTTCCTGCTAGAACATTGACTTATCCTTGTGTCAGGCAGACTATTAACTCAAGTGATCACAAAACAGGTGGCAATTTGAGCGCATATAAGATTTAGTTAAGATGTGTATTTAAAGGTTTTTATCACCAGTGTGCTCTCAGACGATAACAATTCTCTGTGATGTGGTGTCTCCCAGATCAAAGTTTCCAGATGTCTTTACAAAACTGTAAGGAACCATCTATTCAGAGAGCTCTTCTTTCCTGTGACATAAGTTTGCCTTTCAGACATGTCACAATCACTTAACCATGACTCACAACCACTTTGTGTAGACACCTACATGAAATTGATTGTTGTTTACAAGGCTTTGGAACTAGGCTAGTTCCTCATGGCCTTTACTTCACTGTTATCTATCACACAATGACAAGACAGTAAGTACATAAATTCATTTTGTTTCAAGTGTTACAAAGGACAAAAGAGGCCAAATAGCCCATAAGGTAGTCTCCTAAATGGATATTTTCCAGTGATATCCCATGGCCCTCACTGGTTGACACTGCCCTATAAAACATCCCTACAACAGATGCCTGTGTCTATGGTAATGACCCAGATGGGCTTAGGCTGGGAACTGCTTGAAAGCAGGGGTTTTGTCTTACTATTCTTTGTGTCTGTAGTGCCTACAGTGACCAGTAGATGGAAACTGTTGGTTTGCATTTCACCTTTGCAAATCAGGAATATGTTCCCTAAAAGCTGTGATGTTGCTGCAGTGATTGAGCCAGAAATAGAACTAAAATGGGGGGAGGGGGGAATCAAGAGCTTAGTAAATTTTTTGTTGAACTTTTTTGTTAAAGATCTTTATGAAGTAAATGGCCCATGAGAATCCAGCTTCAGTGACTTTCTCATCCAGTCATACTTGGCTGACGTCTGCAAAGCCTGATGTGCCATTGGCCCAGCAAGAACTCCACAAAGTATGGGGAGCTACCAGCTATAAATATACTACACTTCCCTAGAATTAATACCTGGCACTAATGAAAGTTTTGCAATTATGCATATTGACTACCAAACTTACAATTTCAACCCTTTATTTATGTTCTATCAAAGCAATTTTATAGCATGTTTTTTGCCTCTATCAGGATTATCATGAGTTCAGCCAATATGAATGATGAAAAATAAATTGAAAAAAGTAAAGCTGATATGAATAAGCTTAAACAAAAGTGCCAAAGACAAAAACAACGAAGAATGTACATGTCACTTGGTTTGCCTTTCCTTTGTGTCTCTTCCCTCACCTTTTCTTTTCCTCGAAGGGTTCTATAAACTATACTGAACAGACTAATGCTCCAAGGCTCTGACTCCTGCTCCTCCTCGGGAGCTTGATCATAAATTACAGTTGTACAAATTTGTAAAAGGCTTCATCTGCAAGCTTAGCTAAAGCAGACATGTAAAAAAATTTAAAATAACAATAATTTTTTAGAAGGAGATATAAACAAAGGAAGAACTTAACCATCTAAGGAAATCACAAAATTAATAGATTGTTCAATATTTTCCTTTATATTCCTAAACAGCATTACAGTTGACTAGAAACATGTATGCTATCATTCATCAAAATGCAGAATGGAAATCTAGTTTAATTCAAAGCAGACAGGTTAAAAGGCAAAGCTTTATATGAGAAATTTTCATGTTAAAATTAATAAGAATTGGATAAAAATTGTGAAAGAAACTAGTTTGCCATTGACATCTTCCCCAATTCAAGGAGGAACATTTTCCTCCTGTTTGTATCTCCTCTTGTCCCTCTCACCCCCCAGATTTATTTTTGTTCCTTTTAACATGAATTATTATGATTTTATTACTAAAATAACATATATTTTTAGACAGCATTTAACCTCAGAAAGTGCTGTGTATCTCTTTATGATATCACCTACCAAATATATTGGCATATTTGTATAGTAACTCTCTCTCCAGAATATAAATTCTCACAGCCAGAAACTTTGAGCCTTCAGTGCCTTAGTAAATGGCATATATTAGTGACTCAATATTTGTTTCTTATTAAAATAAATAAAATATAACCACAAGTTCACCATTCAGAGTTATTTTCTTTTATATTTTTCTATATTTATTTCTAATGTTTCTATTCTATTCTTTCTGGATCATTTTTCTAGGTTGGAAAATAATTTTTTTAATTTTGATAAGAAAACTCTAACATTCAAATAGCCCTTCAAGATCAAACAAATAAACCTTAAGTGATAGAAATAAAGAGGGCTATTCCAGAAAGCCTGAGATCATACATCATTGCCCATATTATAATATCTACCACTTCACTTCCTTGTAATGTTAACCCTCTGCTGTTAAGGAACCAATATTTTCACTATAAGAGAAATAATGACACACCAATAAAAGAAATTCAGGAAGAACCATGCAATATGAAATATAAATTGGAAATTTCGGTGTGAACTCACAATTTTTTATATGTGTTTTCTAGCTCTAATCACTAATGAATATAGAAACAATGACATCTCTGTAGCAATGAGTGTATTTTGTGCCCGGATGTTGTATTCTAAACACCATTTTTCACTGAAAGAAACAACAGGAACTTAGACAAAATGTTTATTTCATGTTTGAGTCTGGGAAGATACAAAGTGAATTTGAGAAATCTTGTTGCACTAGAAAAAAATAAAAGTGCTCAAAGACTATTTAGGTTGTATTAATGATTTATTGCTACGTAAGAAATTACTCCCAAACTTAGGGGCTTAAAACAATAAACATTTATTATCTCACAGTTCTATGGAACAGAAATACAAAAGCGGCTTAGCTGGCTGGGTCCTCTGGCTCAATCTCTAGCAAGACTACAACGAAGTTGTCAGGCAGGCTGCAGCCCTCTTCAGGCTCAACTGAAGGAGGTTCTGCTTATAAGCTCACTCATGGCTGTGGACAATATTTGCTTCCTCATGGCTGTTGGACTGAAAATTTAAGTTACTTAACAGCTATCTATCAAAGGCCTCTTTTGTCTTCCAGCCACAAGGACTTCCTTATAGGGAAGCTTACAATATGGCATCTGACTTCCATTAGCAAGAGCAAGCAAGAGAGTAACAGAGGGTAAGCAAGACAGAAGCCACAGGCTTTTTATGACCTAACATCAGACATTACATACTATTTACTTTTGCCCTGTCTTCTTTTGATAGAAGTGAATCACTAGGTTCAGCCCACCCTTATGGGAAGGAAATATATAAGATCATGAATACCAAGAAGCAGGGATAATCCAAAACCATTTTAGAGGCAGCCTATCACAACAATCATGTCAAAGGTCAAAGGAACAGCTTGAATGGGCTCCAATTGAGTTGACCATTTAGGGAATTTTGATCATCTATGAGAATAACTATAATAATTTATTATAATATAATGAATTTTAGAAATCCATGAGTCCATAGTGATTTTTTAAAAAGTGAGAAGCAAAGAGTCACAGTCTTATATATAAAAGAATTCCAGCTAATAAATGTAGAAGAAATGATAGAATTAGAAAATCATCATTTTATAACCCCCAAATGTAATAAAGGATTCAGACAAGGATTACTACAATGAGTTAAAACCATTGGGTCAAATGTAGTTGTGTAACAGGATAGTCATATGGTGCCAAAATATCATATAACATTAAATATTGATTAACAATAGCAAAAATGTTTGCCTTTTTCAATAACAATTCTGACAATTAGCACTCAGCCAATAACTAATAGTTGAATAACTTTATATTAATGCTCCCTGATATGACGCAATACAGAATATTCACACCTGTAAAATCTTCTTGTCATAAATGTTTAACTTTAATCTCATCAGGTTTTTCAACCAAACATTCAATTTATAGGAAATATAGGAGATAGATGAATAGGTTAAATAATATCATAAGGAAGTAATCAGAAAAATCTAGAATATGTAAAATTCTAAAAGGAAATTGCCACAGATTCTTCAAAAGGCTCTGCCATGGAAAAAAAATTTAAAATGAACAACTGTTCTAGATAAGACTAAAGAGCAGTAAAAAACAAATGTAATACGTGAGCCCTGACTGGATTGTGCACAGGAAAAAAAGAAATTGTTTAAGTTTCTGGAGGATGCAATTCAGAGACTGCACACACATAGTACCAAGACATAAAAAAAAGGTTTATTGAGTGAAAGGCTTGAAGCAGAGTGCATGCATTCCCCACAACTCATAAGCTCACAATTTAGACTAGATGTACATGACCTCTAAGTGCCTGGCCAATGTTCTAGTAAAGAGAGTTTCCTTCTCATCGATAAGGTTCTATATATTTACAGGACGTAGTCCAGGCAGGGATAATCTATGCAACCCTGCAACACTGGAAGCTCTCAAGTTGAGAAATGGTCGCACTAGACATATGAAACCACCAGAGTCCAGTAGCTGGTATCAGCCTCTTATTCCATGGAGCTAACTGAGACTTGCTGAGAAGTGCTCTGCAAAGCCATCAAAAAGAACCTCCAAGACCATCACATAACTGTTATTAGGGAAAAATTGGAGAAATTTCAAAATGAACTGAATAATAAATAAATTGCTGAATGTACATTTCCCTAGTGTGATAATAATTTTGTGCTTATGTATGAAAAATCCTTTGTTCTTAGACAGCACATGATGAAGGATCCAGAAGTCAAGTGTCATGATGTCTGCAACTTATTTTCAAATATTTTTTAAGTAAATGTGTGCCAAGAGAGACAAAATTAATTTTGAGTTTTCTTTTAAATAAAATGTTAGGGAGAAATGAAGACAATCTTAACTCTTGAGTAAAGTAGAAGTAACTTTACAAACATCATTGAAAATATAGTTTCTAAATCTTCTCTAATAAAAAACAAAACTCAGAATGTAGACTATCTCAGAGGCTAGACTGTTGGGTGCAAATAATTGATCTTTGGAAGCCAGTTTAAATTATTCAGACAATTTTGTTCCTAGAACAGTGAAAAGGAAGACATGGAAAATAATATGCTCATGGGAAAAATTTATCTAAGTCATTTTGAATTTCTTCTTGTGTCTAATTTAAAATTTATCTTTATACATGGTTTGCATATTGGCTATTGCATTGCTCGGGCTGTGACACTGATCCAGCCAAATTGGAAACAAAATTTGTCATTCAAAATTATTTCTCTTAACTATAATAATGTGTATTCCTTAATAAAATATTTCTTACCTTCTACTTATTGCTAAGCTATCATTTGTTAAAATACAGCTTTTTGTTAAATAACAGGAAGAGGATGATCCAAGAAACATAGTAAGGGAATAAAAGAATATTTCACTTGCTATAGCATTCTGGCTTCTGTGAATAGTTCTCCTATACCTAAAATGAAAACAGGTTTTGTTGTCCCATCTAACTTCACCATGATCTTCTCTCTATTGTCCAATAAATACCTGCTTCAATTGAATATTTGAGTTAAGAAATAAAAATTACATTTTTCTCTCATTCTTTCTCTGATATTCATGTATGATTTCTATCACCTCTATATCATAGTAGTACCCAGCACTGAAACTGGAAGAAGCAGCTCATTAGAATCAAATTTAATTTTACACATGAAGCTCAGTAAGGTAATACCAGACACGTGAAAAAAACACCTGCACTTATTTCTTCACTGTAAGAATTTTAATAAACCCTAAAAGGCTGAGTTCTGGGAAGAGGAAGATGGTTAAACAGTTAATCAGCAAAGCCTTTGAAGAATAGCCATGCAAGGTTACCTATGTAAGTTGACACAAGTAGAAAACATGGATTTGTTTCAGACTGTTAAACATATCACTCTAAATTAATAAAAAAATATATAAATAACTATAAAACCTTAAAAGGTACAAATTAAAGATATTTTTTCTTAAAATAATAGATGTCGGTAGTACACAGAACTATTTTAACTATATCTCCAACACTGCACAAGCTTGTGTATGTTATTTAACATCTGCACTTGAGTTTCCTAATCTGTAAAATGTGTGTGATTTTCATTGTGTTATTGGGAAGAATAAATAAATGCAAAAGAAGAATAAATAAAGTGTTTGGGACACAGCAAACTTTCAACAAATGCAAGTTTTTTCCCAAACTACTGCCCCAAAATGATTCACCACCCCTGTTTCTTTCTTCACAAAAATAATACGTTTTTTTCGCTGGAACTCAGGGGATTTGCAGGAAAAAACATTATATTGATAATTATGATGAACAATCAATTGGCCAATCACTTCTTTAATCAAAATTGACTTGCAAAATTAAGTCTGGTTGCAAACATTATGGATATGATTTTTTTTATTATTGAGAAAAACAAAAGGGTTTGATTGAGATACAATTTTAGATCACAGAATTACAATATTGTTTAATTTTGGTTTTTTCCTTTAAAAAGATTCTATTTCTTCAACTATAATGTACACAGTTTACATAAATCTCGTACATCATTAATCTGATTAAAATTCTATTTTTTGGGGGGGTGGTGACAGAGTCTCAGTTTCACTCTGTCGCCCAGGTTGGCAAGCAATGGCGGGATCTCAACTCACTGCAAACTCTGCCACCCAAGTTCAAGCGATTCCTCTGCCTCAGCCTCCCCAGTAGCTGAGATTACAGGCACCTGCCATCACGCCCGGCTAATTTTTGTATTTTTAGTAGAGACGGGATTTCACCATGTTGTCCAGGATGGTCTCAATCTGTTGACCTCATAATCCGCCCACCTCGGCCTCCCAAAGTGCTGGGATTACAGGCGTGAGCCACTGGTCCCAGCCACATTTTTTATTATTATTCCCCAAAGAGACACTAGATCATAACACATTAAATAGAAACAGGAACAAGATTTTGAAACTCAGTAAAGTGCACTGTGGGAAAAGGAAGAGACCACTACACAGTCTCATCAAAGGAGGGTTCCTCCTCACAGGCAAATCAAGCAGTAGGATCTCAGAGGCCCTCACCTTCTGTTTGCATCACATTCATCAAAGTCTCAAGACGCTGGGTTTACAACCTCCTTAAATCCCACATCTAATATTTCTAAATATAGATTTGACCCCATTCTTCAAAAGAAGACTCTTAATATAAGTCCCAGTTCCTGAGGTGGTATGCCATTCTTTATCTTATCTCATCACTCTCTCAGTTTTTTTATCACTGTATTGAAACAGTACACAAAATAACCAGTGTTATAAACTGATGTGAGTAGCAGTGGAGGGACATTTCTCTCCACTGCTCATCTTTCTGCTTCCCTTGTCCAAGTCACATTAACTCAACTTCCAAACACTTTTTCTAGGTTAAGAACTTGATTCCTCTCGCTTGTCTTTTATTTCCCTTAATCATCTTCTAATGAACTTTCTTCAGCCATCTCTTATGACCGACATGTGAAGGAGGGTCTGTCAAAGGATGTTACTAAAGACGCTCTACTGAAAAACATTCAAGCTGTGGAGCTTACAGCCCCACATGGTGTCACTATATAATGCGACTTTTCAAGAGGTATCGATACTCTCTTGACTCTATGACTTAAGATTGTTTTTAAATGATGAAGCTAAAAATGAATTCAATTTGGAGACAGCCAAGAGGTGCAAAATAAAGAAAGTGAAATTTAAAATATGCCTTTTAATGCTGTTTGTCTAATCTTCCCAGAGAATATGGGTGCTCTAATGTCTACAAATGTACTTATGACTTAAACAAAACAAATGTGCTTGGAGTTTTAACTGCCTCACAGCTACTATCCTCAGAGGTACATGCAAAAAAGAAAGAAATTAGAATAGTGCTTTGAAAGCATGCATTTATCCCTAAAGATAGATGCAGTCCTACTTCATGAGTTTCCATGTCCCCTGAAGAAAGAAGCAAGAAAAGTCAAATAAAAGTATTGCTTAAATTTTAAGCCCATGAATTTGTCTATTTAAATTGCTGCCTTATTTCCAAGGGCATTTGGCAATGTACTTTTTGTGTTGGCCACAAGCTGAATATGATCTCCCCTTTCTTATAAAGGGATTCTGTTAAGGCTGAGAGAATATGGGTATGTGGCTCCCCTTAGTGGCCACCGAGAATGTAGACATCATTCAGAAATCAAAGTTGGGAAAAGTGATACTTTGAATTATCTCCAGCAAAACTCATTGTCTGTCTTTTTTACCACCTGACAACAGCTGGTATATATGTGAAAATGAAACAAAAAAACAGACAGAGGGCCGGATCCAAGAGGACTTTCCTTGTATAGAAAATCGATTTCAAGTAATGAATGTCCCAAGATAAAGTTTCCAAGAACTTCTGAAGCTTAAAAAACATGGCTCGAGTTAAGGGAGCAGATAGAAGCAAGGCTTCACTCCATATACCGTTTCATTAAAAGCTTCAGGTTTAGAAAAGTAGAATAAATATCACAACACCAGGTGATAGGCTAATAGCAGAATATTCCCAACCTGACAACTAATTTGAAATGGAAACAGACACAATGAAAAGTGTTTATGTGCAGAATATATTCCAGCTGAGAGTCTTCAATACCAGCAACTCCCAGGGGTTCTAGGCAGGCAAAGGAGATTCACAGCATCAGAATTTCTGGACCTTGGCCCAGGTTTCAACCACGTCCCATATACAACATTGCCTTGGTTCCCTTGAGAGTTCAACCTTCATAGCAGCCACTAAATTCAAAGCATAACTTCTGAGAAAGGAAAATGCTTTGGAACAAAGATGGGAAGATAGAAGATAGATCTGCCTTCCAAATTTATAAACCTCTGTATTTATTGGTACTAGTCAGACCACAAGCACTATGCACAATAACTCACACACACTGGTAACAGCTCAAGTAATAGGTGGGAGGGAGGCTTGGCTAATCCCACTCCTACCAACAGAGCTGACTCATCAATTCTGATACCTCATCCCACCTCTTAAATATACCTCCCTAACTAATTCATGCATAACCCTCTTCTTACCTTTGCTCCTTTTCTGATTTTTTTTCCTTCCTCCATTCTTTAACCTAGACTCTCTCCCTAATACAGCCACCTTGTCCAAGTCACATTAACCCAATCTCTAAATGCTGTTTTTTCTAGATTAAGAGATTGATTCCTCTCTCTTATCTTTTATTTCCCTTAATCATCTTCTAATGATCTTTCTTCAGCCATCTGTTATGACGAACATGTTAAGCAGGGTCTGTTAAAGGATGTTACTAACGATACACTACTGAAAGGCATTCGAGTTGCAGAACTTACAGACCGGCATGGTGTCACTATATAATGCGACAGACCTCTCAGCTGGCAGACTGTTAATATGACTCTGAATTTTTCAGATACTGAAATTGATGCTTAGAACATGTGTCTTACCAATCGACAATTACATAGAACTTGGTGCTTCTTAAAACAGAGTATTTCCCTTTATTCAACAGTACCTCTAAGAGATAACACAGAAAAAGTTTTGAGGAAAGGGTTAGGTTTTTGGTACTCCTTGAGTATTGTCACCAAAATAAAAGCCACCTGACAACACCTATTTGAATGTCAGTATTACAGCATTCTGCTTTTTAATTATAACTATTTTGTCTTTTACATTCTACCTTTTTTTCTTCACTTCAGCATGAATAATTATCCCTTTTTTGATAATGTCTTTTTCCTGGTTATTGTGTATAATACAAAATACGTTCTTTTTTTAAGGGTAATGTTTTCACCTGCCACCTGTCATTTAAAATTGCATCTGCGAAAAGCAAGCCTTCCTTTTAGTTTTTTTATGTTTTGTTTTGCCAGTGAAGGTTAATTGCAGTTCTGCTTCCATAGCTTCCTCACTGCTGCAGAGTTAACCATGGGTTTGCTTCACTGGGAAAGGTTTATCAAAGGTCTGGAATCCAAAACAATGACAGCAATAAATACCAATTAGACCGAGGCCCTTTGCTCCTACTGCCTTCACAGGTTACAGCAGCAAATCCAGCTTTTGACTTTAGTAAGACTGGCCTCTACTACAGCCATGGAAGAGGCTGGGCCTCATTTCCAAGATCACTTTTGGATCACAAGTTCTCCTTCCTGATTGAGAGGATGATATGGAGACACTAATGAACAGGGTCCCTCCTCCCTATCTTCTCAAAACATCTCTTAAATGTCTGCAATTATATTAGGTCTTCATTGGTGCATTAGGAGTGTAAGTGGCATGTGAACCTGTCTCCTACAATTTGTTTTGTCATAGACTAACAATTTGAAAAGTTGAAATTAGAACTTGATCTTACAACAGAGAACATTCAAAGCTAAGTAAAAACTGTACATTCTTTCTACTGGGGAGAAATATCTAATGTATGCATCTTACCTATCTTCTATAGTTCCCTTTTTTTAAACCATTGATTTTGTAAAATAGAAAAACATGAATATAACTATAGAAAAACATAAAAATTTAGAGATATATAAATGAGTCTATCACAGTTTATATATCTCTATGTCTTTATGTTTTTCTATAGGAAGATCGGAGTGCCTTGAAAATATTTAGCTATTGAACTAAACAGAAAATTGCCAGTGATTTTATTAAAGAATTGAAATAGCAACACAATTACAAGATCCAATGACACAAATGCTAGCTAACATGACTTTAGCGTTCTATGGGAAAACAATCAACAATTATAAAACCAACTGCTTGTCCCTGTTTATTGTGGTTAGCAAATATCAAATCAAATTATAACTTCTGAAAATAAAAGGGCTGTCACTGCAAATCTGGCTTTACAGGTTACTATTTCTATGGGAAAAAAAGATACAGCAATATAAATAAAAATTCTTTAATCATTACTATCTCACCATTTTAATAAAACATTTTTCATTTTTGCTTTAACTTTACAGTCATTGTTCAGATGAACACACATTAATATAGCCATCATTATACATTTTGTCTCAAATAGTATGGTCATAAACTTTTTGGTAATTTTATTAAAGATTTTATTTTTTGTCTGGGCACATGGCTCATGTGTGTAAACCCAGAACTTTGGGAGGCGAAGGTGGGCAGATCACTTGAGGTCAGGAGTTGGAGACCAGCCTAGTCAACATGGTGAAACCCCATCTGTACTAAAAATACAAAAATTAGCTGGGTGTGGTGGCAGGAATCTGTAATCCCAGCTACTTGGGGGGCTGAGGCAGGAGAATTGCTTGAACTGGAGGTGGAGGTTTCACTGAGCCAAGATTGTACAACTGCACCCCAGCCTGGGGGACAAAAGTGAAACTCTGTCTCAAATAAATAAATTTTTTGACTCTCCATTTGGAAGTCACAAGCTACAAGCTGAGGAATCAATGGCTTATCACTATACGACTGCAAGGTGCTGATATATAAGTGCTTTTTGTGGCATGGTTTTACCTCTATCTCCCAAAATATAGGTCCCATTTACCACAAAGGAGATCGTCAAATATCAAAACTAGTTAATTAATAAGAACACAGGAAAATAAAACTCTAAACTACAGGATGCCTAAAATTCTGGTGTTTGGATCCTGCTTACCTGTAGGAATGACTAATCAAGCAAACTACTGCAGTTTCCTCCAAGCCGAACCTGGTCTAATAATGGAATTGCCTAACCCTGAGATCCATTATTATTTTAGCTCTGATAAACCTGGCTAAAACAAGCAAACAAACAAAAAAACTCTTGCAATCTCTGTTTTTCCAGCACAGCAAATTCAATTCACTGAAGTGGTACAAATTTATAAGCAAGGGTTCACACTATGAAAATAAGAAATTCACGTTTCTCATCTAATGAGTCTTATCCTCCGGAAAGAAACAGTGACTGGAAACGAACACCTCTAGAATGCCATCTATGTCTTGTTTCCTCTGATTGAGAGAGCAGCTCCCTCATCTCATCTATCCAGTAAAGCATCTGGCACACTGATCTCTGGACATAACAACTAAGTGGCAGTGATATATGGGCTGGGTTCTTGGTAGCTCTGGAACAGCCACACCTAGCTCATCTTTTTAAGAGAATGTTCAAATCATTTGCTCATACTTCATAAAATGTCTCATTTTCATCTTATCCTTTCACATTCTACTATCATTATGAATGGAGACTTATAGACAAAAAAAAAAAAGTTGGAAATAACCTTAAACTAAAATGAGGACTGCTTTCTATGCATACCGATTTCAAACTATGTCTCTCATTTAGCTGTCAAGTCACTGGATCAAATTACACTTTTATTCAGATTATGGGAAGATGAAAAATGAGAGAGAAGAATCTGTATGTGGATAGGTGGGAGATCTTTTTAAGGGTACATAAACTGAAGGTGAGTTCAATACTTTCTAATAAAGGGATAGAGAAATTGAGACAGTGAATTGCAAATGAAATGCACATTAAAAGTTGGAGAAAGATTAGTATTCTTCTGTCCCTGTTTTGAGGTGATAAGTAAATAGCAGAGTAGAAGGAGCTAAGCAAAAAACTAAAAATTTTTTGATGACAGTACAATTTTGAGTGATTCCTCAAGCACCTGACCATGAGGTACATAGCCCAGAGAAAAAGAACACTGAACCCAAAGATTTCAAATACTCCACATGGGAAATTGTATCAAAGACATTTTCTGTATCAGCTGCCCCAAGAGTAAGTACTAGCATTCAAAATAGTGTGATACTAGGTTTCTATGCATATTTACTGCCTCTGTATTACCTATTAATTTGATCCCTGTTCTATTAAAGATTTTTTTAAATTAACAATTATTTGTAACAAGAATTCAAGAAATAGAAAAGTTATTTAAAAATTTGTTCAGCAGTTACTGTCAAGAACACAGAGAAGTCTGTCCTGAGAAGATGACATTTCTGAGTTAAGAAATCTTAAGTCCATTTCGGATCTGATAAAAAAATAACAATTTTATAGAATTTTACTTTTTGTCTAAAAGGTAAAATACCCTTAAATTGTTTTCAATTAACTTTTGAGATACTACTGAAACCTTGAGGTTCCATTTATTGTATATTTATCCACTTTGGTTAATATTATAAAATATAATAAATGCACTAAATTTTATGTACAAAATGTCAAACTATAATAAAAGTATTTTTAATATTTTTAATATTGTTACTCATAATTAGATATAAATGATATTGCTGAAGAATATAAATGGCTTGTTCCACCTGATTCATCAATTTTTTTCTACTTATGGGAAAAATAAGAGAATGTACTAGTTATTAAATGGAAATATAAAATCATATAATGGACTATGTTCTAATTATAGTCTACATTTAATAAGTTCCCCTCAAAATATCTGTTTATCTTTAAATGTACCATATTTAAAATAAGGCTAATAATATCCACTTCACAGGAGTGTTTTGAATATTAAATGAGACTGCTCACAGAGTGCCTTGAATAATTCCTAATACGAAATGACATATAATGCATCACATTGATTCTACTTCTCAAAGACAACATACTTTGGTCACAAAACAGCCAAATTTACTGGACATTTTCATATGACGTCTTTTGTAAACAACCCTAAATCCCTATAACCCCTTAATTAAGGGTTTTTCTTTTCCCTTTTGCCACTGAGTTTATTTGATTTTTTTTATGAGATATAAGATATGAGATAACTATGTGAGATATCATTCACTTGCCATAAAATATGCCCATTTAAAATGTAAAATTGAATCAGTTTTGACAAGCATGTGCATCCATGTAACCACCACCACAGTCAAAATATCAACATTGCCATTTTGCCCCAAAAGTTCTCTGGTACCCTTGGTAGTCAATTCCCCTGCCACTGGTCCCCTCCCATCATTACTCTACTTCCTATCACCATAGACTAGTTTGTTCTACAATTTTATATAAATTGAATTATGTACTATGTACTTTTTTGTGTCTGGTTTCTTTTGTTCAGGATAATGTTTTTAAGATTCATCCCTATTGTAAGTTTGTTCATTTTATTTTTTTTTTTTTGCCAAGTGATATCTTTTTATGTGGATAAACCACAATGTATTTATTCATTCTTCTGTTAATAACATCTAGGCTACTTCTAGTTTTAAAATGTGAATAAATCTGAGTAAAGTTCAGCTTTTTATCTCATAATGAATAAAGTTTTAGGCTATTATAAAGATTCCTGCACAGATCTTGGTGTGAGCATATGTTTTCCTTTTGCTTTGGGTAAATACCTAGGAGTGGATTATGAGTCTTGTAGTAATTATATATAAAACTTGATATGAAACTTTCAAACTGTTTTCCAAGTGATTGTATAGTGTTATTCTTTTACCAGCAATGTATAGAAGTTCTATTTGCTTTCATCCTTGTCAACACTTGGTATTGTCTGTCCTTTTATTTAGCCAATCTATAATAAGTATAAAATAGTTTCTCATTGTGGTTTCAATTCTGTATTTTCCTATAACTAATAATACTGAGCATCGTCTCATGTGTTTATTGGCTATTTATAAACCTTCTTTTTTGAGGTGTCTATTCACATTTGTTGCCAGCCTTTTAAACTTTTAATTGAAATTTTTTAATTATCTGATTTCTTCTGAATATCTGGGACAATACCTGTGGATTATTTTCCTTGCTGGTGGTTTTAGGGTATAGAGAAGCTCCTGAGTCAAGTTTAACTAGTATTTAATATCTCAGTTTTATTAAATGCAATGTTACACAGTGGGATAGAGCATGGAAGAGCAAGAGAAATATTGAAAACTGGACCCAAAGAGAAGCTGAGACAGAAAATTAGGAAAAGCAGCAGAATTGGTGGTCAGGAGGATCAGGAGAAAATCAGGCTTTAAAAATCAGTTAAGGAGAAATTTTCAGAACAAAAACTATGAGCAGCAAGTGTAAAGTAATGTTTTTTTACATAGTACTAAGTGTTTCTGTAGAGTTCAGCATGGAAATTCAAAGAAGCAAAAGAATATTGAACAAATATGAAAATGTCACCTTCGTAACCTTCCATCTTATTTCAAGTTTGATACTTTAATAATACGATGAGGTCTTGCTGACTTCTCATCCTTACTGAGAAAGCTGCCTCTAGTTAATAGAACAAGAGGTGAGGTTCAGGAATTCTGGCTTTTACTCTTTGATATGTTTGTGATGAATATCTTGTAATCTTGCCAAAATGCTTCATCTTTCTGCATCTCAATTTCCCTAACAATTATATATAAACACCTTGAATGATAGAAGCTGTATCCTTAATCTTTCACACAATTAAGAGCAAACAAACAACAAAACAATTAGTGCTAATACCATGAGCCCCAGAAATCCTCACAGACGCTCAAATGCTAAAGATTGCTCAGAGTTGTTCTGTGTTAGATGTGTGGTCTAACCAGACAGACTTAATGTGAATGCTGTCTTGACAAAAATTTAATAACATGTGTGAAGCAAAAGATTCAGTGTTGAAGAATCCCCTCCCAATATGCTTGACTTCAGCACTGCTACATCAGAAAAGCAGATGTGTGACCACAACAAGCTGGCTCCTGGCATTATTGATTTTCTTTCTTCTCCATTTTTGAATCCCATTTCTGTGAGTCTTTATCGGTCACAAATCACAACGACTTAGGAGAGGGGGAATAGTTATCCTTAAAGCCTAATGACAGGTGCTTCTCAGCTGCCTTAAGGGAGAATATGAACACATTTTCTGAACCTTTCTAGGGAAAGAATTATTAGAGGGACTTTATTTCAACAAGTGCATATGGAATACCCACTATGGACATTGCAGGAGCAGGCAAAACTTGCCTTGATTTTCTATTACATTTTCGGTTTAGGACAAACATGCTAATATTAATACCATTGATTGGCAGAGAGTAAAGAGAATGCAAGATGTCTCAACATATCTTCATTGATATTTCACTTATATTGCTGTGTCTGAGGAGAACTTTTGTTGTACTATAGATATTTTCATTACAGACTAGGGAAAAAGGAAAGATGTACATTATTATCATTTACAGATAAAGAGACAACAAAAATAGACATCTTAAAATTTACAGCAAAAAAAATGATTTTGCAACAAAAAAAATAAGCTGACATAAAACTGGGCAAAATGCAGTGATAAGATCAACAATTTGAAAAAATAAACAACGTAAAGTAATTAATTTTTTACTACAGGTAAGTCTTCAAATTTAATTAATTGCACCTCAGAAATAAAGGATAAAGAGGTATCAGTGCATGGGCAATTTAGAGAAAAGGAAACCAAAGGGCTAATAAGAAAATGAAGAGATGTTCAAGCCCATTATTAATCAGAAGTGCAAATTTAAACCACATTGAAGTTTCAGTCTATGCTATATAGACTAGCAAAAGCCATAAAGCCATAAAAAGCCAAATGTTAATGGGGAATGTGATGATATAGGATATGCATGGTGGGCACTACTGGTGGGAGACCATCAGCCAGACTGGGGAAGAGTGCACTGGCAGTATCCAATGGAGTTATATATTTTCCTGGGGTGTGTCACACCGAAATCCCAACAGATGTATAGGTGGGAAAGCATGAGGATATTCATTATGGTGTTGCTGATGATGATGGGGAGTGGATGTCTTTCCTTAGGGGAGTGAATAAATACAATATGGTGACCATTATGAAGTTCTATGCAGAAGCTAGAAGGGACACACCAAATAGAATGCTGAAAAACATCTGCAAAAAAGAATGACTATAGCACAATGTCACTTATGTAAAATTTTTAAAATATACACATTAACAACAAAATACATTTAAAAGAATACATACGTTCAGAAGGATACACATTAAATATATTAAAATGATTGCCCCTTAAAAGGAGGAAATGTAAAATAGAAATGAAAATAAGAGTAAATAAACAAATAAAACAAGAGAATGGCTTTGGAGGAATAATGATGGTAGACAAGACCAGAAAGGGAAACCAAGGGGCAAGGGAAAGGAAACAGAAAGAGAGGAAGAGTACTACCTTTAGGAAATAACCAGAATAATTAAGTATTGTCTTCTTGTTATCTCTGTACTCTTTGTTGTAAAAGTAGCAGATTTTTAGATAAACTGTAAACTTTTTTTATAGGGAAAGAAACAAGTTTTCTTTGAAATGTAAGGATAGTGACAGGGAAGGGTTTCGATCATACTCCTAGGATTCATGTTGCCACACTGTGGCAGCCAGCAGAACAAGAAAGAGAAATATTGTAATAGCTGATAAAAATAAAACAGCCTAAAATAAGGCCCTATACACTGTTAGAAAACAAACTTACAATGAGTAAGGCCTCACAGTAAATCCAACAGTGGAAATACTAGGAAGGGATCACACCCTAAAAATCTTAACTAAATGCCAGTTCCCTGGATATAGCATTACAAATATATTTTGATCACTACAGTGCAATATTCTTATTTTTTTAAGTATAAAAATTCTCTGGAAATCTTTAAGAAAATAATAATGATTGAATCTTACCTTAGAGAGTATACAAATAAACTTAGGCTTGGATGAGGAATTAAAATATTTTTAAAACTTCTGTTTTCTACCGTCTTTATCTTTTATTTGGGAACAGCCTGAAGAATGTCAGTTGTCTAACAAAGAAAGTTTAAAAGCAGCATGTCAGCTCCTCCATTTCAAGGAGTGTTAACAACTGCTGTGGGGGAAATGGGATTCCCTGTTCAAATAGTATTATAAACTAAGAGTTAAGCAAAAGTTTGTGTTTCATAAACTACAGGACTTGTCAGAGCCTATGCTATGTTAGCATGCACTGTGAATATTCCAGATGTGTAGGACACAGCATTTCCTATCTTATATCACTACAGACTCCATTTACTGTAAAACTCTTTGGGAGACTAATATTATTTCACACACACTTCCAGAAATGCTCCTCTAGGTCAGGAGTTACCATAACTGCTTCACCATCAAAATCACATGGAGATATCTCCAGATACAGATAGTGATAGAGACATTTAGATATAGACTGTAGGTCCCATCAAGACTAACAGACTCAGAATTTCTGGTGGAGATGGGGAGGAGAGTACTGGAAGCCCAGAAATTTGTGTTTTTAGTAAACTTTTCAGGTAATTTTGTTAATTGACCAAATTTGGGTATCATGCAAGACTTAACTGAGCATGCAACATTATTTTCTGGTATGAAAGTCCCAAAGGTCTTTGTATGGTTTCAAACTTTAATAACTTCAGAAGTATAATGCTATTCTACACACTTACCAAAAAACACTTGGAAGGTTAATTAAATTTTCTAAATATTGTCATGTTTCTTGTTCCAGTTTAACATAACCACTCTCTTGTGCTATAGTCAATATTCAAACTTTGCAGAAACAAAGGCATTGCATTTGTAACCTGAGCTTTAATATATCCAAAGAATGAGGTACTGAATCATACACAGTGGTTGTGATGTGACCTCACAAGAGTTTAATGGAGAGAGATCAGTTTAGTGAGGCGGCAAGGAAAAGGACTTTCTGTACCAGAAAGGGTGGCATGAAAATAAAATTAAATTAAAACTTGCTTTTTATTATTTACTTTATTTACTTATGCTGTTACTTCAACAATCTGCTGTTGTACCTGAAGTAAATAACATTTCATGTTTATGATGAATATTTTGAAGAATAAGAGGGCTCAAGTTGTTTTCCAAATTATCAAATTAAATTTTCATTTGCTGTAACTGTGATGTGCAAATATACACTTAAGAAAAGTAGCAATCTGTGAATTGACAATAAATCTTATATCAATGAGATAGTCAATTAACAAAAATAATTAATCCTCAGCCATTTCAGGTAAACAGGAAATAGCAATTTTAATTTAACTAACCTTGCAGGGAGAAGTATATAGAAAAAGGTATTTAAATACAACTCTTTAAATAATGGTAATAAAATAAAATAATTTTAATTTCTATAACCACTTTAAAATTATGACTTTTATAAGTTTATAGCATTTATATTTCAGATTTTATTAAATTGTGCTTTAATTTTAACTTAAATTATGGGATCCTGTATGAGTCAAATATATAAAACCCATATATCCACACTAGTATAAAAACATAATTTATAGTTGCTTACTATTAATTCATTCAGGGAGATGGCCATTACTCAAAAAAAAATTTATTGAGTGTCAACTTTATGGCTGGAACTGTTTGAGATAGAGTTTGTAGCTAAAGAAACAGATAAAGTCCCTGTCCTTATGCTGCTTATATTCTACTTAGGGAAGTCAAATGATGAACAAAGAGTTAAAACATAGATATGTCAGATACTGACGAGTTACATGAAGGACAGTAAAACAAGAAAGGAGCATAGACAATTCCCTGGGAGGCTGGGGGAGTTGCTGTTTTATATAAGATGATTAAGTCTCCCATGATAAAGTGACATTTGAACAGAAGAGTGAAAAAAAGAAAGAAGCACATGTTATTATCTGAGGAAAGACAGTTTCAAAGGGAGGAAACCATAGTGCCTTTAGGAAGATGATAGACTGGACGGGTAAAATGTGGCACATATACACCATGGAATATTACACAGCCATCAAAAATGATGAGTTTGTGTCCTTTGTAGGGACATGGATGAACCTGGAAGCCATCATTCTCAGCAAACTGACACAGGAGCAGAAAATCAAACACTGCATGTTCTCACTCATAGGTGGGTGTTGAACAATGGGAACACATGGACACAGGGAGGGGAGCACTACACACTGGAGTCTGTTGGAGGGAAATAGGGGAAGGACAGTGGGGGGTGGGGAGTTGGGGGGATGACATGGGGAGAAATGCCAGAAATAGGTGAGGGGGAGGAAGGCAGCAAATCACACTGCCACGTGTGTACCTATGCAACAATCTTGCATGTTCTTCACATGTACCCCAAAACCTAAAATGCAATAAAAAAATAAATTAAAATTAAAATTAAAAAAATAAATAAAAATAAAATAAAAACGGAAATGGAAGTACCAAAAAAAAAAAAAAAAGAAGAGGCCCAGTGCGGTGCCTCACGCCTGTAATCCCAGTACTTTGGGAGGCCGAGGCAGGTGGATCACGAGGTCAAGAGATCGAGACCATCCTGGTCAACATGGTGAAACCCCGTCTCTACTAAAAATACAAAAAAATCAGCTGGGCATGGTGGCGCATGCCTGTAATCCCAGCTACTCAGGAGGCTGAGGCAGGAGAATTGCCTGAACCCAGGAGACGGAGGTTGCGGTGAGCCGAGATTGCGCCATTGCACTCCAGCCTGGGTAACAAGAGCGAAACTCCGTCTCAAAAAAAAAAAAAGAAGAAGAAGAAGAAGTGTGCTTGACAGGTTGAAAGAACAGCAAGGGGCCAGCATTCTTGGAGCATAATGAGAGATGGGGCCAAGTGGTGGAACGTTTGAGGGGTTTGGAGCTGAAGAGTGGCATGACCCAATTTACATTTCAAAACAAGAGACTGGCCGGGAACTGAGGCCCATGACCATAATCCCAACACATTGGGAGGCTAAAGTGGGAGGATCTTTTGAGCCCAGGAAGTAGAGGGTGCAGTGAGCCATGAAAGCGCCACTTCGCTCCAGCATAGGTGACAGAGCAAGACCCTGTCCCACTCCCCCCAAAAAATAATAAAATAATAAATAAGAAGAGGGACAATCACAATCATCCTGGGACAGACGGTGGTCATGTAGATCAGTGTGGTAATGGTGTCTGTAGCCAAAAGTGGCTCCACTGGATAAGTGGTGGACTAGATTTGTGTTATAAAAGAAAAAGAAAACTAAAAGATCATTTTGGACCTGAGCCACTGAAAATCTGGCATTGTCATTTGCTGAAACAGGAAAGAACTCCAGAGGATTAGGGATGGGAGAGTAGAGGTGATAAATCAGGGACTCAGTTTAACTTTCAGATGCTTAGGATACACCTCCAAACTTGATTTCTAGAGTAGGCAGTTTGATATTGAGTTTGCATTTCAAGGAGAGGGTGTAGCTAGAGATAAAGTTGAGCTTTGTCAGAGCACAGTTGGTATGAAAAGACCCTACCTGTGGAGTAGGTGTATATATAAGAGGGAAGAAATAAGAGGCACCCTAATGTTTAGAGGTTGGGGAGTGAGTAGGAACTCTCAAAGACACTGTGATATGTGGAAACTAAGAGACAGGGGAGCTCATACCCTCCGTGCATCTGGGTTTCTTAACGCCTTCCTCAAATACCTATGGATGTACCAAGATTAATTATAAGATAATGATGTAATTTTTATATATCCAAAATCTAAAGGAATATATAAAATATAATTTTATCTTCCTCTCTCTCTGATGGATGAGGATATAAATGAAAAATGAACAAGCTGACATGGCTGATTAAAAAAATTCAGGTCAGATCACTAACTCAATCTTGATTCCTGTCAGCTCTATCTCCTATACCTTAGGTATATGAAGAACTATCACATTTAATGTTCATCCTGAAAATTCTATGATACAAGGAGAACTCAAAAGGCATCTCAAATTATCAAAGCAAATTCATTCACTGTAATTGCAATGTGCTTTATACTTTAAGAAAAGTAGCAATGCATGAACTATAGAATTGTAATTCCTACATAAACAAGATACTCAATTAACAAAAATGCCCATTCCTCGATCAATAGAGGTGAGAAATTAAAATTCTCATTTAAATAAATTTGTAGAGGGTAATAGACATAGAAAGATATTTAAGTAAAACAGTTTAACAATGAAAATCAATGGTGATTTTTTTTTGGGGGGGGGCGGGAGATAGACTCTTGCTCTGTTGCCAGGAGCCAGGCTGGAGTGCAGTGGTGCGATCCTGGCTCACGACAAACTCGGCCTCCTGGGTTCAAGCAATTCTGCCTCAGCCTCCCGAGTAGCTGGGACTACAGGCGCACGCCACCATGCCCAGCTAATTTTTGTATTTTTTAGTAGAGACGGGGTTTCACCATGTTGGCCAGGATGATCTCAATCTCTTGACCTCGTGATCCGCCCGCCTCGGACTCCCAAAGTGCTGGAATTACAGGCATCAGCCACCACGCCCGGCCATAATGATCATTTTTTAGAAAAAAAAACACACTAAGTCTCCACAATATAAATGCATGGTTTTCTTCTTATGGTTATATTATAATTGACTAAAAAATAAATGAAATATATCAGACAGTGATCCTTAAAGATTTAAGAAGCATTTCAAAGTGACCAATCTGAAGTGTGCAGGTTGACTATCTACCTTTAAGGAGTGACTTGAGGAGCATCAAGAAATGTGAAGAATGCAAAGTATAAAAGAAAGTGGATGAACTTAGACTTTGGTTGGATGGGGACTTATTAGCTGTGTTATCATTGATAGGTGAATTTACCTATCAGAGACCTTTCTTGTAAAGCAATGTCACTCTCCCTATCAGAGTTGTTGCAGGATTACATAAGACCATTCATTTATTCATGAATTCTTACTGACCTTTAAATATGTTTCAAGATGGCGTTAGATGTTGGTTGTGAGAAGAAAAGATAGGATCATTGGATTCTGTATGTGTATCTATAATTGAGTAGACAAGGAGACCCAAGATATTTGAGCTGAAATAATACATGAGAAAGCTATTGGGGCATATTAGGAATGCAAAACATATGTAGTTTATCTTCTCAATTTTGTCTCCAAAATTTTTCACAAATAACTAGATGAGATAATTTTTTTTAAATCATCTTCTAATTTTGACATGAAGACCTGATTTCAAAAAACCTTTTAAAATTCAGATTAGAAATTACTGTGAAGAGAATGATGGAAGAAACTAATAGTTTGGGAAAACACACTATTATTTTTAATCCTCAAAACAATGCAATAAAGTTAATACTGTTAATAGTCTCATTTTAGAATTGGGAAAACTGCTCAGAGAGCCAAATGATTTTTCTACAGTCATATAGCTAAAATGTAGTGAAGTTCAAGTTTGAGCACAGAACTAACTCTAAAGACTTTTCTTTGCCAGTTACCACCAGGGGTGAATTTGCCACAACTAAAATGATGCTTAAGCTCCAGGGCCCTTTAGCCAAATGAGATCTTCCCCATTCCCTTAGAAGGCTTTAAGCAATGAGGATGAAGAATGACATAAGGCCATCTCATTATTGTAATGTCAGCCTTTGAGAGGCTCAGGGCGGTGGCTTGGGAATGCCTGAGCTCAGGAGCTCAAGACCAGCATGGCAACATAGTGAGGTCCTATCTCTACAGAAAATTAGCTGGGCATCATGGCACACACTTGTAGTCCCAGCTACTCTGGAGGCTGAGGTGGGAAGGTCACCAGGAGGTTGAGACTGCCGTGAATCGTGATTGACCTACCGCACTCTAGCCTAGGTAACAGACACCCTGTCTCAAAAGAAAAGAATGTCACTAATCCAAAGAGATTTAACATTGGTCCCTGCATAAGGAAATTTCACAAGCCTGTAAATTTATCGTAACCATAAACATTTACATAAGTTTACATACAGCAATTACAAATTGTAAAGTGAAAAAGAAACTTTTCTAAAATAGCAGCAGTATTTGATTCATATGCAAGAGGAAAGACAAAGTTAGCTTTCCATTTTCTCTCCGGAGACTGATATTACAATATTGCCATTACAATGAAAAGGCAATCAAAAAATATGCTGATGAATGTATAGGGAAAGGATATTTAAAATGTGTGACATTAATTAAAATAATTATACTGTTTTTTTTTTATTTTGTAATGTTTGCCATATTTGTTAACTTGTGAAAGTTTGTCATTTCAAATTTTTTCATTTTAAATAAACATTTTCCTTTATACTTAATTTTGTATTCTTTCTCTAAATGAGGGCCCCTCAAATTGTATAAAACTCCAGTGCCACAAAACCCAGACATAACTCTGATTACTACCTATCAAATCCCCAGCTTCTTGACAATGAACAGGACCACAAAGAAACAGAGCAGCAGATGGCCAGGTATTTGGCAAAGGATGGATATTCTCTCTCTCAGGGTTGGCCCACCTAAAAGGATATGGAAAATGAGCAATTCCTATGAACCAGAGTAGAGCTGGAGAAAAGTCATTACCTTGGGGAGATCATCTATCAAGGGACACAGGACAATGAGAAAGGAAGTGACTGAGTGGAAACACACTCACACACACACACACACACACACATACACACACACACACACACACTCCACAGTCCTTTTTTATAGTCTAGACTGTATTCTACCATCTTTTGCTATTTGGATCACATTCTATAGTTCCTAAATACCTCATCTTTGGCTGGGGAAATACTTCATTTATATACATTTTCAGAGACTGGCTTATATTACTTTGAGCACTTAATTGCGGGCAGATCACAGAAAATCCAATAACAAGAAAGAATCCTAGGAATTCTTTAGACCTGGCTTCATTTTACTACAAAAGAAACTTGACTCACTCAAGGCCACACAGCTTACTGGAGACAAAAGCTCAATCAATCAATCAATCAATCAATCAAATATAACTGAAAGTCCCTTCTGTGTTTAAGGCATTTGGAAAGGGAGAAAAAGTAATTAATTAAAGTGTTAAGAAGTTAAAGGATATTTTTAAAACCAGAAGCAAAAGAAGTCAGTAGAGTGTATGCTGGAATTGGTAATGCTCTTGGGATAAGCTGCAAATATGGGTATTTCTGGCAATGTTTCCGAAAATTTTACCATTTGAGCTTATCTGAGTCCTTACTGAATAGAGATATTAATATACTCTTTCTTCCTTGCCTCTTTTTTTTTTTTAGGTTGTCTGGTTTAGTAGTTTCTTACTATGATTGTTTTTACCTAGCAAGTTATGCTACTCCCAGCTACTCAAGAGGCTGAGGCAGGAGAATCACGAGCCCGGGAGGCAGAGGTTGCAGTAACAAGATTGTGCCATTGCACTCCAGCTTGGGCAACAAAAACAAAAACACAACAAGATAAAAAAAAATATTACTCCATTCCATATTATTTCTTATTTCCCACTCTATCCACCGCACCTCATCCCCCTGAAGAAAAACCTTAAAAATTCATGTTTTGAAACAGAACCCCGAGTACATTAGCTCTCTTGTTATGCCATAGCTGTCTGAAAGTTGTGAGGAAAACTCTAAAA
Source organism: Cebus imitator (assembly GCF_001604975.1). NCBI lineage: Eukaryota > Metazoa > Chordata > Mammalia > Primates > Cebidae > Cebus > Cebus imitator. The sequence continues at coordinate 5,500,669 of NW_016107332.1, forward strand.
GAGATTATGGTTCTTCCTTTTTTATTGTTGTTGTGTTTCTGGCCACTCATTTTTGGGTTTTCGAAAACCAAAGAAAGAATAAGCCACTGGATGGACAGACAGACAATTGCTCGAAGCCAGATTATCAGTAGCTTAAGTAGTAATCCTTTAAGTGTATTGCCAAACATACTGAAAAAAGACCTGAAATACTCTTGACTGAAAAAAGCTGAGGTGATATAGTAACAGCACACCGCAAACTGTTCTTCTGACCGTCTGAGAGTTTAAAATGCTACTTTCATCTCCTAAAAAGGTACACAAAGGACAGCGAGGTTTAGAGC
>NW_016107332.1:5504830-5506171 GCF_001604975.1 Cebus imitator
GTAAGTGCACAGCAAAGTGCCTGGCACAGAGAGATCATGGGCACATGTCTGTTGAATAAATATGTGAACATTCATCTCCTCTCTCAATCCTCTGTTACTCTTGTGATACCCTTTTATGGACAGCTCCTAGAATGAAGTATGCATTAATATAAGATAGTTATACCAGCATAATGTATTCTCAGCTATTTTACTGTATAACTAATATGAAGATCAGTGATGGAAGAGAATATCGTTGAAATACTTCTGAATTTAGCAGTGGAAGAATTAACGTGCTAAACTGTGGTTAAGGGAAAATACAGTATTTATGAAATTGCCCAAAATTGTTGCTGCCTGTGCTGTCACTATTCCTCCAAACTTCAAGGGCCCCATTCATAGGGCAGAGCCTGCTTGTACTCCAGGAGACCAAGTGAGCAACTAGAAAATGGTAGTAAATGAAAGCACCTGGCTCAGAATTGCATTCTACAAATATTGGGGTGTGTGTGTGTGTGTGTGTGTGTGTGTGTGTGTGTGTGTGTTTTAACTTTCTGCTTTTCCAATACTTTCCCTGCTGTTTTTCCATCAATAGCACTATAATCACAAGGTAGCACTGCCATAATCACTGTCAGGAGCCTGGCTTCTGCTGGGGAGCAGTAGCAACCAGTTCCATATTTTCGTGTGTTTAGATAAATGTAGATCTGTTCTTCCTTGAGCTGATGTGGAAAATAAGGATTTTTGAGGAAGATTCAATTCAATAATTTCATGTGTTGCATTATAAATACACAAAATTATCCCAAGTTGTATCCTTTTATTTTGTAAGCTGCATTACAATAATTATTTCCCACTATTTTCTTTGGAAATACGCTGATTTTAAATATATTACCATTTTGTAGTCTCTGATGGCTAATCTGACTTTTAATTCAGAGATTTATATGTTAGCTAAATACATGTTGCTAGAATGTTTACTGTTATAATGAATAAATGAGTGAATGAATGAATGATGTAAGGTCAAAATCACTATTGTGGCATCTAAATGCATATTGATGTCCAATCTAATTGAAAAGCACTCACTTAGAACACATCTCATTGCTAGCTTGGAAATTTACTACACTTGATATATTTCATTCAACTCTTGTTAGAGACCTGAAAATATGTTATTTTTCAACTGCCAAGCCAGATCTTTATAAACTTTATGGTTATAGTTGTTATAGTAAAACCAAATATTGTTCTTTCTGATGAGCTTTCCCAAGAAAATTTTAAAATTTCTGCATTAAATCTGTTTTTATCATTGTGCCTTCTTAAAAATTCAGTAATTTCCTTCAGAATTAAAAGTTTCAAACATAATTCTAGAGAAGGCAGTTTCCC
>NW_016107332.1:5508573-5510797 GCF_001604975.1 Cebus imitator
TTTTACATTAGCAATATAAATACTTAAAAATATTCAAATATTTGTGCTCTTCAAACTGAACTCATATAGATACAGGACTGAATAGCTAGAGCAAGACGGGAATATTTTTGTAAATATAGCAAATTATGGATCAGAAACTTGTAAGTTTTTCCTTTTTTGGGGGGTTTTCGTTTCATTTTCCTTACCATCAGGAAGGCTCAATCTTGGGTATTTTCCTCTAAATACAAAATGGCAGGTTGAAAAAATCTTTATTAAGTAATAATGATATAAACACTAGATAGCCCACATTATGTGGACAAATTTTTTAAGTATTTTCTGTCCATAAGGTAAATTAACTTCTAAAATATGAAAATTGAAGAAGAGAAATAATTTACAGTACTCTGCTACTATTTTCTTAGCTAACACTTAGAAATTTTAAAGCTTCAACATTTTTCCTTTCACAGTATTTCAATGGCAACAGTACATGCACCCAATTAAAACAATGCAAAAATAATATGATATAGCTTGGAAAATATAACCAGTCCCTTTTCTATACTTGGAAGATAATATTTTCCACACAACTCTTTCTCATTGCTCATTAATAAGTTTCATACTATTAATATCACAATTTGTTCTCATTGACATCAATGTGAAAAATTACATTTTTAACTAGGCATATGAGCCAAGTACTTTCAAAATATAAAAGAGTGAGAGCAAACAACGAAATGACATCAGAGTCAGAAGGAAGAGGGTAAAATAAAATAGAAAAAATACAACTTACAAATCAGACCAGAGATTCCAGAAAGAGTAATGCTTAAGGAAATTTATATGTAATAGGGAATAAGGATTTTGTGGATTTTTTTTTTAAGTTTCAACATAGTTCTTTTTAAAACCATCCATTTATTTCATGTATGAAAAGGTGTAGTATTACTCTCCAACATGGTAGCCACTGGCAACATGTGACTATGACCATTTCAAGTGTAGCTAATCCAAATTGAGATGTTCCTTAAATATAAAATACACATGAGATTTCAAAAAATTAGTACAAAAAAAATCAGATATATCCTTAGTAATTTCTCATATTGATTACATGTTGAAGTGATATTTTGGATATGTTAAATAATATATATTAGTAAAATTTATTTTACCTGTTTCTATTTACTTTTTTAAATATTCACCATAAAATGTAAAAGTATACTTCTTAAACATTCTATTTCTAATGAACAGCACTAGGATAGACTACATATTCTTTGAACTATAAATAATTAGTGACTCCAATCAAAATTTTGATGTGACTTATTTTTTCTGAAAAGCCTAAAAGATATCCTAAACAGATAAGTTTGTTATTTTGACCAAACTAACTGACAAAATTAGCCAGAAGAAAAATAAAAGTGAAGTAAAGCCAAAGTCAGTAAGAAGCACAAACATGGGAAGTTATGTAAAAAATAGATAAACTGAGTAATTTTCCACTGGTCACATCATTCAAATAGCTAAACCACTTGTGCTTACTAATACAACTCAATTTCTTATCTAAATCAGATTAATCCAACAACAGACTATCTTACATTCCTGTTATTGTCCCAAATCTATTGGTCAGATATTATTCCAAGCAATTGCTAGAATGTTACATTCAAAAGCAGAAGAGCGATAATGGGCGTTGGGCTTATATATACAAAGGGTCTTTACAAAACCTGGAGTTTTAACTACTAATTATTTTTTAAGAAATATATCAATTCCTTAGAAATAAGACATTAATCCTATCAACAATCAGTAGCATGATTATTTTATTGGCAAGTATGTTTGGGTATAATAGTATCAAAATAGATACTGAAAATTTTACTCAACCAGCTAGCTGTCTTGTACGGTGTTGAACAATCATAGTCAATAAAGTAGGTGTATCCAGGAGCAGATTGAAACCCACTTTGATGTTAAATAACATGAGAAAAGAAATGGCAGATAGTACTGAAAAATCTCACAGCTATGTAAGAAATAAAACAAATTATACTGCCTATACTAAGCTCCCATTTAACAGAAAGCTTTCCTTTCTCGTACTCTGTTTCCAGTAGATTTGTCACTTAAAGTTCTGTTCACATGGAATTTGATGAAATCCCCAGCAGACCACAAGATTGGTAAACCTGTTCTAACTGCTCTTACAATATCATGGAACAGAGCTTGAATTACCAATCCACCAGAGAATGCTAATGCAATTATGAGTGTTTACTTACACCATGTGTTTCTCACTGAG
>NW_016107332.1:5511132-5519762 GCF_001604975.1 Cebus imitator
AAGTCATCATTTGGGTTCAAATCAAATATTATTAATCAAATAAATTACAGAGGATACACCAACATTATTAAATGGAATCTTTGTGAAAATAGCTGGTAATAAATCTGCTACTTACTTTTCAACAGTTGCCTAGTTGCAACAATGTGATTTAGGTTTTCAAAACGTTTCGTAAGTATTAAATAATACATTCTGCAGAAATTTGGCCATCCCAGAAATAGAAAGTTGGGGAATATAATTACAAAATACATTGCTTCATGACTATCTATTTTCACAAAAGTTAATCCTTTAATCTAGAAACCTGGAAATTTCACAGGAAGTCCACTTTCCCATTTTCAATACAAGACTTGAGAGAAGAAAAAGTAATGGCACATGAAAATTGAAGGCTTTCTATATCTTAAATTTTTTTTTGAGATGAAGTCTCACTCTGTGGTTTATTAATTGTCCTAAATTAAGCCACGTAATTCAAAGTGCACTATTTATACTTTGCTTAAATAAGTCTGAACTAAGGATGACCAAAACAAATCAATATTGCTGCATTTGTTCCCTGGCATTTATTTGAATAATTGCAAACTGACCATGTTATTGTTGTAAAAACTTTATATTATTTAACTCAATATTAACTAGCATCTGAAGAGTTCTTATAAATAAAACTGCACAAATTTCAGGGTACAATCACTGAGAAAATTTATTTCTCACATATTTCTAGGTCACCTTGAGGTTTACCTGAGTTTATACATTAAAAAGAGATAATGTCCCTCCAAATAAGAAAATGGACTTAAAGTATCCCTTCTGAACTAACTAGGAAACAGAGGCTTTTTCAAGATAGCAGAAATGCTACTGTAGATCTGATTTTGCCTTTTGATTGAATTCTTAGGGCTTTAATTTTACTTTTCCTTTGTTCTCTCTCTCCTTCCTTCCTTTCTTCCATTTTCTCTTTCTCACTCTCTCTTTCTTTTTCTCTCTCCTCTCCAGTCCTGTATCTCTCTCTGTTTGGCATTTGTTTCCATCTGAAATTTGCCCACAGTCTGTCATCATAACCCTAGGAGAATACAGTAAAATCTAGAGTTATGAGATGACATTTGGAACATTATGATTTACATGTCCAGGAGGTGAATTAAAGTTGCTGCCAGTTATCAAGTAATTATAGAATATTTATTTTTATTTTCTTAATACATTTATTTTAATACCACTATCTTATACCATCATTAAGCAGAAAAAGACAAACTAAATAAAAGAAACATTACCAAAGCAGCACTTATTAAATATTTATTTCTACAATTTGTATAACTTTACCTCAACAATGAAATTTATATGTTTAGTTTTCAATTTCATTAACCTATTAACAAAAAAATGTATAATTTTTATATTCTACAAAGTATTAGTGATGAAAAGAGTATACTGCTCCCACTTGGTTGTAAATTGTTTCCCTAAATGCATATTACAATGGGAAAAACAATAAAGTTTATTGGATGAAGGGCTACTTGTCTTCTTTCTCCCATTTTTCTTATGTCTACCCCTATTTTCTTTCCTCTTACCCAATGGGCTTCCTAAGTCTATTTCTCTGAAATGTTAAATTTAAGAGCTTCTTTTTATCTTCACAATTCTGGAACAATCTCTAACTTCTGGAACTATAATGCTTTATGCTTTTGTTGTTGTTTAATAGATGCTCCATAGAACTTTTCAAAAAGCATCACATGATTATTCTGTAAACAAATTAAACAAACAAAAAAACTACCATTAAGGAACACACACCTTTAAAATCCATGCTCCTTTGAGCAGTAAAAAGCAATTTGGCATGCAGTGTGGACTCAGTAAACTCCACACAAGCACCTTTAGTTTTGTTTTTTTGGTCCAAATAGCATACTCATAGCCCCATTTTAACTATCTCTTCCAGAATCAGGGTATCCTTATTTCCGCATTTAATTGAAAGTATTTTACAAATATAATAAAGATCATCCATTTTCAAATTAAACTTTGGTTGGAAATAACTTTGGCTGGAAACCAAAACTTTGGTTGGAAAAAATAGCTACAATTCTTCAGCATTTACTATGAGATAGATCTATTATTACCTCCATTTTGTAGATAAGAATAGTGCGATTTAGATAGATACAGTTCTGTTCTTTTAGTGTCATACTGCTGGTAAGCAATGAAGCCTTGATCTTGATACTAGCACAAACCTTTGTGAATCTAGAGTTGAAAGCTCAGCTACAACAATGAATTGCCTTTCCCGTAATAGAAAACCATTTGTCAAGCTACAGCATCAGATTTTAAGGCTTGTGATTAGAGCGATTAATGGATTTTGCCAAAAAAAAATTAAATTGAAAATATTTATGATTGCTCAAAGTATTTCATTAAAGTGTTTCTACCTCCTCTCCAATAATAATGTAGATTATCATTATTGTTATCTTAGAAACAAGAGGCTGAACAATGGAATGAACAAAATTTCCCTGACAACAGCATTCCTTAGAATGTTCATTATCTTTCACATTGTGTGTGGCCCTTAATTCTATCTTCTTGAGAGCATTGTTGTTGGAATTTACATAAACTTATTTCCTCTGAATAAAGATCTATGTCTGGATCCAAAATTTTCATATTATCAATATGATGATATTGACATATTATTTTGTGTCCTCCACAAGACTGCATCCTCTAAACAGAATAAATTGTGTCTCATTCATGCTCAAAGTCCACTACACTGTGAGATTCCAGTATGCACTCAACAAATGTTTATTGAACCAACTCACGCAACTGTGTCGCATCCACAGTCCTGTGTATATGGATGGTATTAGACAAATACATATGGGAAAAGTTATGACCACTTTATTAAATAAAGATGAACCTCTTACTCAAAATATTGCAATAAAAACATTTAATTTTTTTAATGTAAAATCTAAAATACGGGTGGCCAAAAAATATCATGGTAAGGTGACTTTCCTAAAATAAGACCCCGAAATCTCTTAAATCCAAAGAAAAATGCAAGATTTTTATTAATGTACTTAATCTCATCTAACTTCTTTCCTATTCAACTTTGAAAACAACAGAAAGTAGAAGAAAATGCCAAGTTATTCTTTGGTCTAGGACAGTATTAGAAGCCATTTTAAACTTATAACTCCAAATCTGAAGTCTCAAGTATTTCTTCTAAGAATATTTATTTAGAAATAATTAAATATCATAAAGATTTATACAAATTTTTTTTCAGGTTTACAATTTAGTGTAGGGTCTGAGATTCAAATAGTTTAAAAAAATGAATGAAAAAATGAAGTAGGATTTTCTCTTTCATATATTTATTCTAATAGGTATAATTTTATTAGCATCTGTCTCATCCATGAGACTAAGGTTTATTGGGACAGAGGTTGTGTCTGTTTTTCTTCTTGATTTATTCCCAGTACCAAAGCAGCACCTAGAAAACTTGCACATTAAACAAATATATATTTACTGTTTATTATTGAGTTGTATATATCATTAAGACCTGTAGGATTTTAGAGAGAAAGTGATTGCTTCCAGTTGGAGTAATTATAGAAGGCAGTGGAAAAGAAATAGGTTTTGAGTTGACCTTGAAGAAAGAGTTAGAATTTCAGTAGGTGGGGTTAAACTATGTATTTCCATGTCGAGGAGCAAGGGAGTGGAGTTGAAGAAGGAAAGTTATCAGGCAAATAGAATAATACAAATAAAAATAAAATAAAAACATATTCAAGTATAGCAAGCAAATTAAATGTGGGATGGGGGAGAAGGATTTCATAATAATAACAACAATAATAATAAGAGAACAGAAAGCTAAAAAGACAGATAAGATCAAAATTCAGAAAATCTTGAAAGCTAGGCTAAATGTGGAAGGTTTTTGAGCAGGGAATGAATGGCATTTTGTGAGTCTAAATCTTCCAATAGACTGCAGCATTTACTGCACCAAAATGATAGCAGAAAACACTAGTTAGGAGACAATTGCAAAAATCCAAGTGAGAAGTAAATAAAGTTAAGAAAATGTTTCTGCTAATTAATTTTTGTAAGTTTTTTCCTTTAAATCAGCAAATTGTTAAGTTTAGGGCTAAGGTGATTTTAGAAATTATCTTATTCAAACCCCATATATTTTATGATTTAGGAAACTGAGGACTGAAGAGATCCAATAACCTGGCCAAGATTCCAAACCCAAGACTGGAAGTGGATCTTCTAGTTTCCAGTTTGATTGTTCTCTCCATTTTAAATGTATGCCTCCCTCAAGGTGACTCTTTAAATTAAAAGGAATTAACAAAGTAACAAATACAGAAATAGGACCTTTATTGCTACTTCACTAACTGAACAGTAACCTTATTTAATAGATCTTCCCTGCCACACAGACCACCCCGATGAAGCATTGTAATAAATGTAATAAAAGGGGAGATTAGGGCAAACATCACTGGGAAGACATTAATTAGAGAAGGACCTCAATAATTCTCAGTTGACTAATCCTCAAACCCTGTAATTCTCATAAGAAAACTGGCAATCTTGCTTTATTTCTTATCAAAGAGATTTTCCAGCCAAAGAAAGCAGCAAGCTCAAGTAATCAGAATCTCATTAATTTTATCAAATATGCTATAACATCCCATAATAAATAATTAAGCCCTATTAAACAGATATCTGATAGTAAGTCTCACCTCTTCTTATTTATAGACATAAATAAAATGACACTGCTTGCAATGAAAATTATAAAAGATAATTGTTTATAGACATAACAGTGCTTGCAATGAAAATTATAAAAGATAATTGTTATTATTGATGATAATATTTTATATTTAAGAGATTTTAAAGCTTTTAAAGCATGATTGTTGCATCATAACTGGCATACAAAGCATTTATGTCATAATCTATATAAATAAAGTTTATATCAACTACCTGTTACACCATCACTTGAAAATAGCTAGGCAGATTTTTACCAAATTTGGCTTGTGATGACATGACTTAAGATATACAATAATAATTGTTCAACAAGTCCAGTGGGGAGGGCCCTAATAGGGGGCTCTCCAACGGAGAAGCCTATATCATCCAGAAACTGCCAACAGTGTTTGAAGCTACACTGGGCAGAATAAACTGAAATACATAGATGTAGCCTATGCTTACCTTATTAGGTATTAGAATATGATCTAAGGCTTCTTTTTTATTATTAAAAAATGTTAAAGGCCCTCAAGTTGTTTTTCAAAAACAAACTTCATTTCCACCTATATAGGTAAATATTTCTGGCTAGTAAAATTCAAAGTGCTGTAATTATTTTTGTTTCTCTGTTTTTGACTGTACCTGAATTACAAATGCAATACAGTATTTATCATTTCAGTTGATTCTTTTTCATATAACCATTACATCAACGGCCTAATGTGGTAGGCAGAATGGCCCTCCCCACAAATATGTTCATGTCCTAATTCTTGGAAACTGTGAATTTGCTAATTTGCATGGCAGAAAGGGCTGTGATGATGTAATTAAAATTACAGCCCTTAACATGGGGTAAATATCAAGGATTATCCTGGTGGGCCCAGTGTAGTCACATGAGCCATGACCCTGGCTGTAGTCAGAGACGTTGCAGAAGGAGCAATCAGAGAGATTTGAAACACAGTTGGGAGTTGGTTCACCATGCTTAAAGGTGACCTATGGAAAGCATGAGAGAGAATTCAGCCCCTTTCTAGAAGCAAAGACTAGCCCCAGCTGACAATCAACAAGGAACAAGGACCTCAGTCTAACAACAATAAGGAACTAAATTTAGCCAAAAACCTGAATAAAGTTGGAAGCAGATTCTTCCCCAGCACCTCCAGTAAGGAATGCAGCCCAGCCAGAACTTGGAATTTAGTCTCGTGAGACCCTAAGCAGAGAGCCCAACAAAGTCCACAAGGAATTATAACCTACAAAAACTGAGAGATAATAGACTTGTGTTGTTTGAAGCTGCTAAGTGTTTGGTAATATGTTATAGCAGCAACGAAAAGAAAGAATATGCCTGAGTATTCTGGTCGACGTCATTAATCAGAACCTACCATATGTAAAGTACCATTCTAGAGTAAATGTTTCCTTACCTTGAATGACATGCAATATGGTTAGGAAGGTAAGATAAACATATAAAAATGTATTAGTAAATCCAGGGAGTAGCAGGAATGCCCAGCTATGTCATTTAAGGAAGTCTAGCTTAAAATATCGATTTTTTTTCTATTTATAGGGCAATGTTTCTCAAATTACAGCACATATCAGGATCACCAGGAATCTTTAGAAGGTCTTATTAAAGATATCTCACTCAGGGCTGGGCATGGTGGCTCAGGCCAGTAATCATAGCATTTTAGGAAGCTGAGGTGGAAGGATCACTTAAAGCCAGGCATCAAGACTAGCCTGGTCAACAAGGGGAGACGTTGTCTCTACAAAAAAAGTTTTAAAAAATTAGCCTGACATGGTGTTGTACAACTATAGCCTCAGCTACTCCAAAGGCTGAGTCAAGAGGATCACGAGCCTAGGAGCTTGAGGCTGCAGTGAGCTATGATGACACCACTGCACTCCAGCCCAGGTGACAGAATAAGAGCCTGAGAATGAGAGAGAGAGAGAGAGAGAGAGAGGAGAGAGAGAGAGAGAGAGAGATTCCTGATTCAGTGAGTTTTGGATGGGACTTGAGAAGTTGCATTAGCAGATTTCTAGGTGATACTGCTGCTGCTGCTGCTGCTGCTGATCCTAGGACCATCCATTGAGGACCATCATGTAGAAGTGGAAAAGGGAAATGGTTTAAGCAAATATTTAAGGCTTAGTTCGAAGTTCAAGAATTGTTTAGGAACCATGAGTTGCCTTGTATGAAAATGGAGCTTTCCAAAGATTATTGAGGTCATAAATATTCGGGAAATATTTGTAGTTGGGAAGAGATCTAAAACAGAAAGGGGGGTGGGGAACAGTAAGAAAGCCATTGCAAGGATGCACAAAGGAGAAGTTAACTCAGTGAAAAATAAGCAGAAACAGAAAAGGGGACGGGGAAACTCTGAGAGATAGCAAAGGACTATGAGCTAAGAAAATATTCATTAGTAATAAATAGAGTAACCTGGCATGTTATACTAAAAGCAATTGGCTCTTTAAGCTTTGGAGCATTTTATATTATTTTTCTTCTGTCAATTTTGGTTGTGTTTTTAGAAAACTTTATTCATTTCCTCCAAGTTGTCAGTTATTAATGTAAAATTATTTGTAATATCCTTTATTCCCTTTTGAATGTCTTTAGTATACACAACATTGTTGCCATTTTCATTATTTATATTGATAATTTGTGTTCTCTCTTTTGTTTCATCACCCTTAGAAAAGGTTTTCAATCGTACTGACCTTTTCAAATAATCATATTTTGACTGTCAAATTTTTCTTTACATTTATTTTCTCCTTCATTTATTTTGGTTATCTATATTATTTCCTTTCAATATTTCTGTTTAGTTTGATTTGTGGCAGCTGTTTTGAACGTATTAAGATGGAAGCATTAGAACACTGGTTTTAAGCCTTTCCTCTCTTTTATTGTATGCATTTAATGCTATAAATTTCCACTGCAATACAGCTTTAGCTGCATTCCATAGGTTTTGCTGTGCCACATTTTATTACCATTTAATTTGAAATAATTTTAAAAGTTTATTATGATTAGTTCCTTGTCCCACAGACTTTTATAAGTATTTTGTTTAACTTAAATACTTTTAATTCCAAAGTATTGGAATACTTATAATTATAAAATACTTATAATTCCAAATTAATTTAAATTATTTCAGTCCTTGGAAATGTACTGAGATTATTTATGGCACCAATTATAGTAAGTCTGATTAGCATTCCATGTGCATTTGAAAGGAATGTGAATTCTGTCATTGTTGGGTACATAGTTCTATATAAGTCAATTAGGTCAAATTTGTTCATTGTACTGTTTTGCTCTTCTATGCTCCCACTGAGATTTTTATCTGCTTGTTCTCTCAGCTATTGGGATAGGTCTATTTAAGTCACCAACTCTGATTATGGATTTGTGTATTTTTCATTTTCTTTTAGTTAATTTGTCCTTTATATTTTTAATGTAATAAAATCATGTTATATACATAAATATTTTTAAGATTGTGACATTGTCCTGGTGGTTTGACTATCATTTTCTGTCCCTATTTATCACCAATAATGACACAAACTTGACTTTTTTAATTAAGGTAGAATTTCTCTGATATTATTTATTTTCGACTAGCAGATACATAAATGTCTTTTTTAATCCTTGTACTTTCAATCATTACCTTACATTTGAGGTACGTATCTTGTAAACATCACATAGTTTGTTTCCCCACAATCTACAACTTTAGTCTTTTTCTTGGTATATTTATTCCAATTGCATTAAGTGTATTTTTTTTATCCTTCCTTATCACCCCTGTCTAATCAAAGATTTTTAAAACTATTTTTCTATTTCCTGACTGGTTAACCTGCTAGATATGCCTTCTTTTAGCCATTAACCTAGATGTTACACATACATCTATTATATTCTCATGTAAATTATTACTACTTTCCTAAAAAATGCTAAAATCTTGAAGTGACTTAACTTTATTTACCTTTTTACTGCTTTGTTATTTTTGTATTTTAATTCAACAAATATTTTATAAGTGCTTTATGTTCCATTAAGACATTTTTTTTTTTTTTTTTTTTTT
>NW_016107332.1:5520397-5531761 GCF_001604975.1 Cebus imitator
GACACATGACTTCTTTTTTTTTTTTTTTTTTTTGTGTGTGTGTGTGTGTGTGTGTGTGTGTGTGTGTGTGTGTTGGTTTTTTGGTTTTTGTGTTTTGTTGTAGGGGTGGTTGCTGAGAATTTGTGCATTCGTGCTTCCATCAGTCTGGGGACATACCCAGCCATTATCAAACATGCTTCTTCTCAATTTTCTCTCTCCTGTTTCTGTTACTCAAATTACTCATATATTAGATTTTTTTACTGTGTGTCATATCTTTTAGGCTATGTTTTACATTTCCTATGTTTTTGGTGTGTTTTAATTTTAATGTTTTCTGTTGACCTCTATTATGGTTCATCAATCCTATCTTCTGCTGTGCCCCATATGCTGTTAAACTCATACACTGTGTTCTGAATTTCAGATATTGTGTTTTCAGATCTGCTGTGATGAGCAAACAGTCTGCCCAGAAATTGAACCAATAGAAGGAAATAATAAAATGTAGAGATGTAAAAATACTGGGAATCATGATATTATTTGAGTCTATGGACCCAGTGCTGCTTGAAGCTAGTATTATCCCTGATCTTTCCAATAGCATAAGTCAATAAATCTCATTTTTGGTCATTGGAATTCAGCTTCAAATTGCTTGAAATTTAAATAATTCTTACAAGTATAAAACACCAATTTGGCATTCACTATATGCCAGTTTGTCATCCATTTTACCTTTTCTTTATTTCTAACTCAAGAGAAAGTCACTACTATATTTTTTGTCTTCCACGAGTTTGAATTAAAACATATTTATGTATCTCTAGGCAGTCCCAGGGGAGAAAACACATTTATATAAGAGTTTAGAGATCTTTGATTGAAAAATAAAAAGTAGCCACTATCCAAAAGGAAAGAAAATAGACACAGGCATGGTCTAGAAATAAAATTTCAGAGTTGTAAGAAAGGAGAAATGCTGGGTAGTTAACTAGAATGTTTTGAGAGTCGGATGCTATTTGGGGATTTTTCAGCAACAGCCAAGAGTGGAAGTTTTCCTGGTGAACGGTCAGGGCTCACGAGGCAAGAGCAGAAACCAGTGAAACAAAGGTGATTATTACTAAAAATGACCCCATTTGGAACCACAGCCTGAGATACTGGAGAAATGTATATTTACTTCATTCACCTACCCTACTATCCTGCTGCTCCATGAAGATGAGCTAATGTGTACCTCTTAGCAGCCTCAGTCCTTGGCATTATCTTGAACATATCAGGTTTATGAATGTTTTTGTAAACATATCCATTTGAAGCATTAGAAAATGCATTAGATTGAGAATGAGAAGATAAAAGTTCTTTTCCTGGGTCCATCAAATATATCTTTATGACTTTGTTTGAACTATGCAACTTCTGTAAGTCTCAGTTTTTTAAGTATCTGCTGTGCCTGGCAGAATTATGAAAAGATGAAATGAAAATGAACATAATGGGACATTCTGTAACTGTAAAATGTTTATGATGTAAAGAGCTAATAATATTGATGTTGAGAAGATTTGCATCTATGTTGTACAATTTGTAATTTAAAGTCAGGAAGTTGATTAAAGCTGCAAGTGAATTCAAATGTCAAAAATCTTACTCAGATTATTATTAAGAAACTACAAGGTATGAGTAGGACTTACCGGAGCATATATTCTGCCATGGAGTTTTCTATGAGCTTATCATGTATTAGAACATGTGCCATACTTACATTTTCACTCCTTGTTATAGTAACTGTAGAAGGTTGAAATATCATTCTAATATTTATATCACTTAATAAAAAGGTTATGTTTGCAAATCTGTACCTCCTCTCTACCCCTCCCACCAAAATTCATCGTCCCACAACTATTAGGATGATTTTAGGGCCGTCACATTTCCTGACTCCAGAGAGTGCATTTATATTGAAGTCCCTTTAACTGATGTCCCTGGATTTGTGAAGCTCCTAATTTTCTACAACTTTATTTTATAATCATTAAAGCAATGAAAAGGTAATATATAGGACAAATAAAGATGATTTAACAGTCTTTGTCTTCTTTGACTTCCAGGGAGTCTTAGCCTGTTCTGTTTATTCTCAGCGTTGTCAGATGCCTTTCCCTCTTCCACTCCTTAGGTATCCTACAGAGTTTTCTTCTTGGTCTCCTGTGCTTTTTGAGTCCTTGACCAACTCACCCAGTTTGCAATCTTTAATGGTGACTTTATCTTCCATTCCTGTAAGAATGCTAAGTGTGCTAATCTTCATTTTCAGAGCTGTCTTTTCAATGTGATTGAGTGGAAAAATCCAAATAGTTCATAGTATTTTGACCCAAATAAATAAGGTGATAAGAAATCAAATGGTGCCAGAATTGTCTATAGATATTTTTACACAGCCGAATACCCTAGATCAGATGCACTTGTAAGCTTATCTTTGCTTAGTTACACGAATCCAAATAAAATAGTGGCATAGTTATTCATAGAGAGGTAGAATACAACACGTAGTTTTGTGTTGAATGTATGTAAATGATTTTTGCTATAAATAAGTGTCATATAAAAGATTGTAACACAAAGACCTAATGTTTAATTAATCCATTTATCTATCAGTAGGTAGATCTTAATTAGCTTTTCATAGATGTCTAGTGTCTCTGACACCAAATATGTGTCATTTTTCTGTACCAATTCTCCAGTTCTCTGATTTTCCAGTACCAACTGGGTACCCAGCAAATTCTGACACCACAAGCTCCAGAGGTTAGGAGCTCCATCTCATAAGACTATCCCCACTTCAAACATCAGGCAAAAATGGAGTGCCAACGCTACCTACACTTCTTCCCAGCTGACTACAAGTCAGGAGATCCCATGGCCCCTCCTCACATTCAATAATTCACTAAAACAACTCACAGAACTCAGAAAACTACCATAGTAATGTGCTTTCATAATGGTGTTTTGTTTAATGGCAGGTCACATACACAATATTGGGCCCATAACAATATAATGTCATATTTTTACTGTACCTTTTCTGTTTAAATATGTTTAGTTACACAAATACTTACCATTATGTTACAATTGCTTACAGTATTTAATACAGCAGCAAGCTGTTCAGATTTATGACCCAGGAGCAATAGGTCATTTATATACCATACAGTTTAGTTGTGTAATCATCTATACCATCTAGTTTTATGTAAGTACGCTCTGATATTTATACACTGATGAAATTGCCTAACAACAAATTTCTCAGAACATAATCTTGTCATTAAGTGGAAAGTGACTGTATATTTACCATTACAATTTATTATAAATAATATAAATGAATGATCAGATGAAGAGGTACATAGGACAAGGTCCAGAAGTGTCCACAGCACAAAAGCCTCTTCCCCATGGAGTTGAGTGTGCCACCTTCCTGACATGTGGATATGTTCAATAATTCAGAAGCCCTCCAAGTTCCACAATTTAAAGAATTCTATGGAGGTTTTATTGCCTAGACATGATTAATGAAATCACGGGCCAGTGATGATTGGACTCATTCTCCAGCCACTCTCACCTCCCTGGAGTTAGGAAGGCAAAGCTGAAAGTTCTAACTATAATCATCTGGTTCGTTTTTCTTATGACCAGCCCTCATTCTCACCTTGAGTCATCTCATTAGCATACAAAAGAGAATAAATTCCAACAGTTTATCAAAACTCCAGTAAGTTATTTTGCAGATATCAACCTATTCTAAAGTTTATATGGAGAGGCACCCAGAGTAGAAAACATTATACTGAAAAAGAACAAATTTGTATGACTGATATATACCTGACTTCAAGATTTACTATAAAGTTACAGTAGTCCAGACACTGTGGTGTTGGTAAAAGAATAGATAAATTGATCAGTAGAACAGAATATAGAGCCCAGTTACAGAATCATATAAATACAGTCAACTGATCTTTGGCAAAGAAGCAAAGGCAATACAATAAAGAAAAGACAGTCTTTTCAACAAATGGTGCTATATACTCACATGCAAAACACTGAATCTAGACACAGGTATTATTCCCTTCACAAAAATAAACTTAGAATGATTCATAGAGCTAAATGCAAAATACAAAACTATAAAACTCTTAGACAATAAAGTGGGCGAAAATCAAATGACCTTGGGTATGATGATGACATTTTAGATATAATACCAAAGGTATGATCCATGAAAAAAATTGATAAGCTGAACTTCATTAAAATTAAAAAAAAAAAAGCTTCTTCTCTGTGAAAGTCAATGTCAAGAAGATAAGACAAACCAAAGACTGGGAGAAAATATTTCAAAAGGCACATCTGCTAAAGGACTGTCATGCAAAATATACAAAGAACTCTTAAAATGCAACAAGAAGAAAGCACACAACCTTTTTAAATGTGCCAAGGGCCTTAACTGATGCCTCTCCAAAGAAGATATTCAGATAGCAAATAAGCATAGAAAGGAGCTCTGTATCATATGTCATTTGAGAAACACAAGTTAAAACAACAATGTGATATCATAGTACACCTATTAGTGGCCAAAATCCAGAAAGCTGACAACATCAAATGCTGGTGAGGATACGGAGCAACAGAAACGCTCATTCATCATTATGGGAATGCAAAATGGTATAGCAACTTTGGAAGACAGTCTAGCAGCTTCTTACAAAAGAAAGAAACTCATATGTTTCTACTCATGTCATATGACATGAGTAGAAAACTAAATCCTGCTCTTTGACATCTACTCAAAAGAGTAGAAAACGTATGTTCATATGAAAATTTGTACCCAGATGTTTAGAGCAGCTTTATTCATAATTGCCAAAACTTGGAAGCAACCAAGACATCCTCTGGTAGGTGAATGAATTATAAACCATGGTATATCTAGACAATAGAATATTATTAAGCGCTAAAAAGCCATGAAAAGACATGAAGGAAACTTAAATGAATGCTACTAAGTGAATAAAACCAAATCAAAAAGATTACATGTTGTATGATTCCAACTACAGAACATTCTAGAAAAGACAAAACTTTAGAGAAAGTTTAAAAAAAAAATTCATGCTTGGCAGTGGTTGGGAAGGATTGGTTAAAGAAAAGGATGAATAGGGAGAGCACAGAGGGTTTTTATGGCAGTTAAAATTGTGTGATAATTTAATGGTGGATATATGTCATTACATGTTTGTCCTAACTTACAGAATATACAGCACCAAGAGTAAACCCTAATTTAAACTACTGACTTTTGGGTGATTACAATGTGTCAATGTAGGTTCATCAACTGTAACAAATATAGGAATTTTCACTCTGATAGGAAATGTTGATATTAAGGATGGCTTTACCTGTGTGGAAACTGGATTGATATGGGAAATCTCTGTACCTCCCTCTTAATTTGGCTCTGAATCTAAAATAAAGTCAAGAAAGAAAAAGACAGACAGATACATCATTTCTGATGTGCACTCTACAGTTAACCTTTACTTAACCACAATTCATTTAACAGAGAAATTATAACACATCTTAAAAAGATAATCTCAAAATATTAAATCACTTTGTCCCTACTACTGGTGTAGCTAAAATTTTAGCACCTGCACCTGTGGCTAACCTGTACTCATCAACTACCATCTGAAGTAGATTTGTACTAACAGATTTAGTAAAATAATCCATGAGCTAATTTTTAAAATGTATTAATTGAAAAACCAGGCTAAGAATAATATAATCAACCTAAGTACGTGTGTAATTATTTGCTGATCATTTCTCAATGTTCACCAAATATTCAACAACTAAACTTATATGCACATATAATCTTTATCCATCATATTGATAAAACTTATATTAAGTATTATTAGTGAGTGTGTGGGAAAGCAAGTACTCTCATATACTTTAATGTGGTAGAGCAAAACAATAAAGAATTTGGGAGCTTCAATTTTGCAGTATCAACCAAAATTTTAAATGTGAATATACTTTAACTCAGCAATTCCTTCAAGGCATATATTCTACAGAAATATTTACACATGTGCAAAAAGGTTTTTTAAAATAATATTCTTTTTGTTAATTGTAGTGGTGAAAATGTGAAACAATCTAAGCAGCAACCCATAAGGGAATGGTACCATCTGGTATACACTTAGCAGTTAAAAAGAGCTTGGTAGATATTTCTTTGAATTGCATTTCCTTGCATCACTAACACAGGAAAATATTTCAAAGACATGTTAACAAACAAAAAACTCAAGCTTTAAACAGCTTAAAATATATGGAATCACAGCATTAAAAAAAGAATTTTATGTATATATATATACATAAAATATATATATATAAAACATGAGTAGAAATCTATTTTAAAATTTATATATATGTATGCATAAAAATATTTAAAATGATTATCTTTGCTTGGTGTGGTGGCTCATGCCTGTAATTTCAGCCGTTTGGGAGGCCAAGGCAGGAGGATCATTTGAGCCCAGGAGTTTGAGGCTTCAGTGACCTATGATCACACCACTGCACTCTAGCCTGGGTGACAGAGCAAGACCCTGTCTCTAAAAAATAAAATAAAATGAAATAATTAAATAATAATTTTTAAAATGATTACCTTTTAGAGAGAGCATTACTGTGAGGGGGCAAATAAGAGCAACTCATTTTTTATGCTATTAAGTCTTTTTTTAATCTGCATAATGAAACTATATTTTACCTGTGTGAGATATATATATATATATTTCATATTTCACTATATTTCATATGTATATGAAACTATATTTTACCTGCGTGAGATATATATATATCACTATATTTCATATATATGATATATAGTTTCATATACACGTATATGCCTTACAAAACTATACCACTCAGTTTGAAACCACTAAAAATGTGTTCCCATATTACTGACAAATGAATATTTTAAATTGCTTACATATATATATATCACAAGTAAAATATAGTTTGTGTATATATACATACATTTATATATATGTATATCCCTAAAAAACAAAGTAATCCTGAGATCCATTCAACTTATTCACATATAGATAGGCAGTGCCCTGAAGTCCTGGGAGCATGTTACTCCATGTGGCAGTATATCTCTTCTGTACTCTGCTCATATAAATGCATCAGCAAATCCTAAGGCACCAGCACATTTGAGAAGTTTTATGTCCTGACATTAGCCTTTAAACTCACTCCAACACCCCAACTACACAGTCAAATTGTTTATTTGGATTTGTCACTCACATGTCACAGAATCTCTTCTCCTGCCCCTTTCTTTGTCCTTTCTCATTCTATCCCGACATTCCTCCTTTTCTGCTTGTCCCATGGAGTCAGATAGACTCATATTTGAATATGGATATGGCATTGGGCAAGTTACTTAAATTCTCTGAAGTCCAGTTTCAACTGCACAATGATGAATATAATACGAGCCTCTTGGAATTATTGTTAGGGCACTGCCTATGAAGTATAGCACTGGGCTCTATTTAAAGCCCAGTAAATCTACTATTATTATTGTTATTTCTTTGGTTAAGCCATCTCCTTCAAAAGTTCGGAGACCCTGTGACCTATCAATTCCTAAATTCCTAAGCATTTCATACCTACCAGTTTGAAACTGACCCCAACTTCCATACGTGGGGAATAATGACAGATACATTATACAGGGTCTACATTTCTCAGACATCACCACTCAGCTTTAACCAAGTTCTGTGGCAACAGTATCATTACACACAGTATATTCCAGAATCTGAAAGATGGAAAATATTCCCTTATAATCAAAATAACCTTGGATCATAAGTGTGTGTCTTGTTTTTATTCAAAGTACCAGGAGAGAGACAGGCAGAAGAGTAAGCAGAAAGGTAAACAAAGCCTCTTTCTTATGAATGTAAAGAAATGATAGTAGGATAAAGAGTGAAAATGTATTAAGAAAAGAATTACTAAAATGAATCAAGCTTTCTCTGGATTGCTTCCTATAAAGACATACAATTCCTCTTTTTAAAAGAAAATTTACTTAAAACCACACTGCATGTATAGTTACCACTTTCCATGGCAGTTCTGGTGACATACAGAAATACATTTGAATTGGATTCTGTAAAGCATGTAATTTAAACATTGATACAATGGTCTAAGTGGGTTTATGAAATCCACGGGTCTAACATATAGGTGAAATCATGCTACAATGGAATTCTTTCAGTTATTCAGGTAATTTTATCCCAAACCATCCTCTGCTTACTATAATACTAAAGGGCTGTTATTCAGTGAAATGCTGTTTCTCCATACATTTTGTTATTTTCATTTTTAATAAATTCAAGAGCAGTACAACTATATATGAATCAGTACATTTTAATGCTTTATTTAAAAACGCATGCTTAAAGTAATATTGACTTTGTTGCTGCTACTGTAAAATTTTAAAAACTATGTAAGTGGTGACATCTTCTAGCAAGAAAGGGATGGTTCACAAATACTTTAAAAACATGCCTAACAGCGTTAAACCAGTCATGACTCCTGTGGGTTAAGTGTATGGGTTCCTGGTCAAAACAGATACAATTTCTCATAATATCTGGCCTGTATGCTGGTGTTCTTTATAAGGCTATTATAAGAGGTTTCAGTAGTCAAAGACATCTCCATCTAAAGCATCCTTCTGGAAATCATATCCTATTTAACAAATTAGATGGAAAGCTCTTTATTCAGTTAACCACTTTGGATTTTATTTATCTTAGATACATTTGGCATAAAAACATAAATCAGAACTGCTTCACTCTGGTAAGGACATATAAAAATAAAATGATCTTTCTCTCATTTTATTCCTTCCTATTTCCCCTTACCCTGCCTAGATATAATAACCTATTTCTGAAGTAAGATGGGTAATTCTGTGACAAATCCACTTCGTTTTGTGGATTGGTAATGCCCTTCATTTTGACTTCAAAACATTCACTGGCTGTCATGGATCTGTACTATTTAACACCCAGATAAAGGTAAGCTGCCTTTTTTAATAATGATGGATTACATTTTCTTGTTACATGCTCTTATTCAATTGAATTTTTTCAATTTAAGCACATCTATTCTAGGGAAAAATGTAATGTCAGTCTGAGAATAATTGTAGTTATTAGAAAAGTAAACATGATGAAACACAAAGTAACATAAACTGAAATTATCTGATTAAATTAATATAAAAAAGATGTGTATTTCCATGGAAAAATGATGCATCTATGTGCTCTGTATTTTCTCTCTCTGTTTTTTGTTATAGGATTATGTTATTATTTGTACTTTCTTATAAACAAATATATGTGGAGGATGGGCTGATATTTTAAGAAGAAATCTAAGTTTGGGCCACATGCAATCAAAGAAATATGATAGCATTTTATGTGTGGAAAGTGATCTAATTTGTAAGTTCCTAGGCTAACAAATGTGTGAATGATTTTACAGAAGTTCTTGAATATCAATGCCAGATCTCCAGACCTTAAGGTTTTCAAACATGCTAATCCCAATATTCTGATAATATGGCTAAATCTATTAAATTTATTTTGCTCAATAAACTCAAATAAAACTGCTTTATTTTGATTACTCAATAACTCAAACAAAACTGCCTTACAAAACTATACCACTCAGTTTGAAACCACTAAGAATGTGTTCCCATATCACTGACAAATGAATATTTTAAATTGCTTACTGTTAGAATTATTAAATTATTAGTTGAGTTAGAGAAGGAATAAATCAGTGCCATTTGTAATAATAAAATTAGTTATGATGTTTCCAGCATCAGTATACTATATGTAGCAATCATTTTACCTATATTTTCCCTAAACCTCACAAGCATTCTGCAAGAGAGGTATGATGACCTCTTTTCTAGATGGGACACTGAGTCTAAGAGATGTGAAGTGTCTTACCCTAAACAGCTCCACTACCTAGTTTCTTAAGTAGTATTTGAGCCCCACTTGACCCAAATCCAAAGGGTATGGTCAGCCTAGTATACTACTTAGCATCTCACATTCCTGATATCCAATGCTGAGACTTGCATTCGAAGCATTACCCCTGCTCAGCATCTTCCGCAGTGTCTGATATCTAGCAGATGCTTAGTAAATGTTGAATGGATGAATAAAGGCATGTACTAATAAACAAAATGTTAGACTTGATAGGGTAGAGAACATGACTCACAAATTGGAAATGTACTATCACAGTTTCTTAAAGCCAACATACAAAATCCGTGAAAGTCTATGTCATTGGTATAAATGTAATTAAAATAATATTCATGGCAGCATATTTCTATTTGAAGAATTTATATGTTACTCACCTTTTAAAGTACCAGAATATGTGATCACAGATTATATGTATATGTAATCTGAGAAATTAGGCATATTGATGTCTTCCACTGTTTTTCAAGCTTCATGATAATTAATGGAACATTCCTTTTTTTGCTGCATCAGAATTAAAACAGTGTATTTCATATACATGCCTTTTTCAGAGATGCCAACGTTTAAACGTGACATTTGGGCTTTGAATCAAATTTTGTAGCCAAAACATCTTTGGAGAACAGAATGCAATATTCATTATTTCCAGGCATGTTATTGTTGGACATATCCTACAGCAGTGAACCTGAAAGGGTGGCAGGATGAAAGGTAAGAGTTCAAGAGAAACAAGAGTCAAGACAGAAAACGAGGAGAGCGGGAGATGAAGAGAAAGAGAAGAGGGAGGAGAGGAGGGAAGAGAACGAGATCTGTGTTTGTTTTACTACGAGTGACAGCCATATAGAATGCTATAATCCTGTTTTTGTGGGACTATTTTGTTAATGTAAGAATATTGTGTTTGTCTTATTTAAAACATTTCATAACAGCGCTCCAAAAGAAAGATATGAAGACCCTCCTGTTTCATTTCCTGCCTCCATAGAATGTTGTGTTACTAAAATATTTTTATTACAGCAGAACCTGAAGCAATATAAAATGTTTGCTTGAGGATTATTTTTAGTCCCTTTAAGCTGAACTTCTGTAATGAAATCTATTTACAGACATTCCATAGTGCCCTATGGTTACTAGCTTATGCAAATGAAGTGTGACCCTGGGAATAAACCTCTTGCCCCTTCATCATCCTCCCTGGCTTCAAAGGTCTCTAGGCAATCACTTTTTTAAGTGAAGAGATTTTAGAGCTGAATTGAAATAGAAAGAGAGGGAATATAACTTGATATAAAATACTCATGCAACTCAACCATTTACTATCTACTGTTTTCCCATAAATATTTAAACACTAATTTATAAATCTATTTGGGATAAATATATTAGTATGTAATGATTTTTTTTCAACCTCTACCTTTACTTTGGATTCTACAAACTAGAGACCAATATCAATCAATAGTCATTTACTCTAACTTCATTTCTTCTTACTTAAACTCGGGATCACTAGATTGGGACAGAATTGGTTTAGCAATAACAAAATCTCTGCTGATTATATTCTCACTGAAAATATATTTGTGCTGAACACCAGAAT
>NW_016107332.1:5532526-5540100 GCF_001604975.1 Cebus imitator
GAGATCGCAATACTACAGCTATCTTCCTGGAAAAATCTGAATAGGCTCCAGAATAGGGTAAACAGTCCTGAATCCCTGGCCAGCAACAAGTGACCAAAAGGCAGAAAATTAATCAACAATGTACTCAAAATAGGTGCCAGAAGTGGTTACCAAAACTCAGCTGGTCACTGCAAAATAGTGACTCAAGATTGTTGCATTGTGAATGTTTGTTGCATTGTGAATGTTACCAGCTTAAACAGCAAATATGCATGGACCCAGGGGAAAAAAAAAAACAGAATGATGCAAAAGAGGTAAGAATTAGAATTCAGTCAGAAGAAACTGTAGCATAGCAAACCAAACTCATAGCTAAAATACACAAGCAAATTATAATGCCACAGAAACTAAAAGACCAGTAAGAAAAAGTCAAAGAGCTTCAACCTGCAAAAAGCAGGATGTCCAGTGGAAAATATTCAATAAATAATTAAAGAAAACTCTCCTGAAAAACGATACATAATTCCAGCTTAGTATTCATGCAGACCAAAGAAGATTCCTTTCAGAAGCATTTCTCCAAACATATACTTAGCTGTCAAGTTTTTAAGATGCAAGGACTAATAAATGTTTGAGAAAAATTTCAACTGCGGCACTGCTCTTCCATACCAAGAAGGGAATGAGAGGATGTCCCATGATAAAGAGCCACTCCTACAAGTGGAACATGCTTACAAGTTGACCTTCAACAGGCTAAACCAATGGTTCACTTGCTCATTCATTGTCTCAACAAATATTAACTGACATTTGTTACATGACCATCATTCTGTTTATATGCTACATATAAGGTAGTGAACAAAACAAACCCCTTCTCAGCTCCTAAGCATGCAACCAAATAAGGGAGACAAATACTGAAAGTAAACATGTAAAGAAGAAATTACAGGTTGTAATAAACATAATAAAAAGGTAAGGGGGGCTCAGTGAAAGAGAATAATTGGGTGAGGGGGCTCTAATTTAGATGAAGTCCATGGAAGACCTTTATGAGAAATGTTCTTTAAGAAACCTGAGACCTAGAAGCTGAGTAAAGGTTAGCCTGATATAGAGGAGATGAAAGAGTCTTGTAGGCAGGAAGACAAGCATGATCAAAAAACCTGAGGTGAGAACGAGCTGGAAGCATTTGAGAAACTGAAAGGAGGTCCCAAAGAGGCCATGAACAGAAAAATCTAGAGCAACTCACTCATGGAGGGACCACAAATCTATGGAGAGAAATATAGATGGTTTGGTTTGGCTGTGTGTGTGTGTGTGTGTGTGTGTGTGTGTGCACGTGTGTGTGTGTTGAGATGGAAAGAAATATAGATGGTTTTGTTTTGTGTGTGTGTGTGTGTTGAGATGGAGTATTGCTCTGTCGCCAGGCTGGAGTGCAGTGGTGTGATCTCGGCTCACTGCACCCTCCGCCTCCAGGGCTCAAGTGATTCTCCTGCCTCAGCCTCCCAAGTAGCTGGGACTACAGGCACGTGCCACCATGCCCAGCTAAGTTTTGTATTTTTAGTAGAGATGGGGTTTCACCATATTGGCCAGGATGGTCTCGATCTCTTGACCTCGTGATCTGCCCACCTTGGCCTCCCAAAGTGCTGGGATTACAAACATAAGTCACAGTGTCCATGTCTTAGATGGTATTTTTATTTGCAACAAAGGGACATTAAAGAGCTTTATGCAGGCCACTTGAATGTCGAAAGCAGATTTACCAAGAAGCTTGTGTAGTTTCAACTTCAGGACCATGCAGGGACTTTCTGAGGTCCCAGAAGGAGCTCTAGCAAAGTACTCACGTGTTTTTATAGTATTATACATAGTCTATAATGTTGCATATCTATATCAGTTCCCTTTTATCAGATATGCGCCCCATGAGAGGGGAAATTTAGCCTTTTTTGTATTCTGGTATATCCCCAAAGACTAGAATAATACCTGTCATATAGTAGGTGCTCAACTAATATTTGTTGAATGAATGATCTTCAGGCATATTACAATTATATTAGCCTGCAAGCTGGATCTCTATGACTCTAGTGGTCCCTATCCAATGTACAATATCTGATAGTAGTGAAGAACAATCAGTCCTTAAGAAAAAGGGAGGAAGTCTAATATATACATAAATATATAAATCATATATAAACCTAATCATAGCAGTACCCTCCTTGCCTAATGCCCTATGGCACACACACACACACACACATACACACACACACACACACACACACACAGCTGCCTACAAGCATAAAGGCTCAGCAATTTGGAAAACCATGATCAGTAGAGCAAGTCATGCAGATCTGAGTTTAAGTTCTCAGTAGAGCAAGTCACATAGATTTAAGTTCTGGATCCTCAACCTATTAGATCATATGGATAAGTTACTTAACATTCCAGTGTTCAAATTTTCTCCATAGGGCCATAGTATATATTAAAGGTGATGCTTTTATTGTTTTTGCAAATGTCAGTTAAGATAATCATTGACATATGCTAACTGCTTAGTAAAGCATATAAGCAGAGAGCTCTGTAACTGAGTTTTCTTCCTTCTTTTCCTCTATATTTTATTCTCTCTTGCATTGACTTTGTCTAATACCTCTCTCAAACCATAGCTCCCGCCACGCAATGCTTAGACTTTAGGTTAAATGTTGGTCAGATAGATCTCAATGCAGAGAGTAGAATTTAAAATGGCAATAACCTTTGGAAAAAATGATAGAAAGTCCAAGTTCCAGTTCCACAGAATGGTGAGGGTCTCCAACTTTCTTAAGGCCCTGGCCACTATCATAGAAGAAACATCACATTTTTTACACAGTTTCTGAAGGGCCTGCTCTGAACCACACTTAGAAGTCAAGTAGCAAAACAGGATACTTAGCAGCAAAGTTTTTGAGTGTGTCAGTCTTACCAGTTTTGATTTTCTTTGTTTTGTTTTGTCTTTTTGTAGCATCTGGCTATGTTGCCCAGGCTGGTCTTGACCTCCTGGCTGCAAGTGATCCTCCTGCCTCAGCCTCCCAAAGTTCTGAGATTACAGTCATGAGACACTGTGCCTGACCTAGTCTTACCAGATTTGCATACTACTCATCACCATATCATGCATCAAAGAATAATAATCCAGGCTACATTTCCTTAGCGGATTAAAAATCTCAAAAAATGAAGGCAGAGAGAAAGCTCTAAAACTTCACAGAAATGTATCATCAGTGCAAAGGGCCAGAAAATAATTGCAGAAAACAAAGGAGGGTATGTGAGAAAACAATTTACCTCCTTAGGCAAAGCCACATATAGAGAGGACAGAATGCCTGGGGTCCAGGCATTTCAGACCACATCCCAACAGCAAGCCAAGCACATTCTGATAATGTTAAGAGTTTAAGTTCTTAGCAGAGCAAGTCACGTAGATCTAAGTTTAAGTTCTGGATCCTCAACCTATTAGATTATATGGATAAGTTATGATAATGTTATGTCAACAGGTACAACATTACCCCTGCAGCAGCCACAGGAGCCCAATATTTTCTCCTCTACCAATAAATAGATTTAATATACAGTTGCCTTCTGGGTAGTCAAACCCTGGTTAGTTTGGGTATGATATAGGATGTGGATATAGAATGAAGAGGCACCTGAAGTCCTAGGGGACTAGTGATATAAAACTGGAGTGTGATATAAAGTCCTAGTGATATAAAACTGGAGTGTGTTTTTTGAGTACATGAGCCAAAGATGACCCACTGATTTACAAGTAGAGCTTGTCGCTAAGGAATAAGGTGGTAGATCATTTTCATAGGAAGTACAGGTCCAATGGTATCTTGGACTAGGATATGAGGGTAAAGAACAATGAGTCCTTAAGAAAAACGAAAGTCTAAGCTGTTACAAGCTTAGGGTTGAACACCAATTGAAGGCATTCTTGGGGGCCGGTTGTTGGGCACAATGTGTGATTGACATTGGAAGCCTTTCAGACAGTCACTCTTGCAAGGCTGCTCTGCCGTAGTGACTAGCAACTTTCACACTCAGATACCCTGTCAAGGCTGTGCTATAGTGACTGGTAACCCAGCATATAAGCAAAGGGCCCCAATCTTATAGAATAGGTGGGCATCCAGCTGAAAGTGCAGGACAAGGCTCTCACATTGACACCACATGGCAGAAGAAGGCAAAGGCAATTATGAGCTGAACAAACTTTCTTCTGACTCTTGTGCCCTAGTCCTAGAAATAAGACTAGCCCCTCCTTTAGTATTAAGGATTTTCTGAGATTCTTGGGCAACTGAGGAGGATGTATACTAATAGGGCAGGTAGAGAATGGATGAAGCAATAACTCTCAAGGCTTCAGCATGGAAGTGGAACATATCCCTTGTGTCATATTGATTTCATTGTTAACACATTTCCTCCATCAAAATATTTAGCCAACCTTGATATCTAAGAGACCCAGTAGGAAAGAATGAAGTAAGTAAGGATCCAATAAAATAAAGTCTCAAATATTTTGACAACCATACCATCTATCACAA
This sequence comes from Cebus imitator, assembly GCF_001604975.1. Lineage (NCBI taxonomy): Eukaryota > Metazoa > Chordata > Mammalia > Primates > Cebidae > Cebus > Cebus imitator. Next base: position 5,536,990 of record NW_016107332.1, read on the forward strand.
ATTTTTTCTTTGTCCACATTGTCAATGATCAGTATCGAAAGAGACACAACAAAAGGAAAAAAAATTTTGTAGACTATCTAATAACAAGTGTGAAGATTTTATTTCCACAATTGAGATGCTTCCTAATTCTAAGCTTCTTTAATTTTATAATAAATACTATGGCATTTTAAAATACATTTTTTATTGCACTTTAGGTTATGGGGTACATGTGAAGAACATGCAGGATTGTTGCATAGGTACATACATGGCAATGTGGTTTGCTACCTCCATCCCCATCACCTATATCTGGCATTACTCCCCATGTTATCCCTCCCAAACTCCCTACCCACCACTGTCCCTCCCCTAGACCCCCCCACAGACCTCAGTGTGTGATGCTCCCCTTCCTGTATCCATGTGTTCTCATTGTTCAATACCACCTATGCGTGAGAACATGCAGTGTTTGATTTTCTGTTCTTGTGTCAGTTTGCTGAGAATGATAGTTTCCAGGTTTGTCCATGTCCCAACAAAGGACGTGAACTCATCGTTTTTTATGGCTGCATAGTATTCCATGGTATATATGTGCCACGTTTTCCCTGTTTAGTTTATCATCAATGGGCATTTGGGTTGGTTCCAAGTCTTTGCTATTATAAACAGTGGCACTTTTTTGAGACATGGTCTCATTCTGTTGCCCAGGCTGAAGTGCAGTAGCACAATTTCAGCTCACTGTGACCTCCATCTCCCAGTTTCAAGCAATTCTCATGCCTCAGCTACCGAGTAGTTGGGATTACAGGTGTCCACCATCATGCCTGGCTAATTGTTTGTATTTTTAGTAGACATGGAGATTCACCATGTTGGGCAGGCTGGTCTCAAATTCTTGACCTCAAACGATCCACTCACCTATGCCCCCCAAAGTGCTGGGATACAGGTATGAGACACCACACCTGGCTGATGCCTACTTTTTACATTAAAAAGTTGAAACTGTGTCTATTAAATACACTGAGTCCTTTTGGAAAATACTATCAGTGTCATAATTTTTTATGAGACACAATTGTTTCTAAATAAAAATTTCTGTTTAACAATTTTTTTCTTTAAAAAAATAAAAAATTATATAATCTGCACGATGCTTCATCTTCAGATTTTACTATTTTCTTTATCTGTTTTTATCTTTATTTCTTCCTACTCATTGACTTTGTTACACAAAAATGTATAACAAGAGTAAAGCTAATAGATAGATCATTTTAACTTATATATGACCTCCAAAAAAGACCATTTGAAACAGTCATACTTATATCATTCTACATCATAACTATAGATGCTAAAGAAACTCCAAGATTTGGTATAGCACAGTGTCTCTAACATGGTTAGAAAAATCACCATATTATAAACCCACCAACCACAAAGATAATTTCTCAAAGACTATGACTTATCTGTAATAAAAATGTATCAAGCCTGAACAGGTCTCAATGACCTATTGTGGAAGTTATCTTGGTTATTCTAAAAACAACTGACTATGTAATTATTAGGTATTGCAGCTAAATCTTGCATATTTAGGTTTATGCAAACACATATCATTATAAATAGACTGTTTTTGACATAAAATTATTTACATGGAAAAAAGGAATATAGAAAATAAACCAATCATAATTTAAGGAACATAATTTGCTTAAAGCATGTCTCCTCAGAGGTAAAATAAAGAACATTAACCAAAATATTTTAAGGATATTTTATTCATCTTTCCTGTTCTATGCCAATTGTAATGATCATCCTCAAAGCATTTTCCATTAGGTACATATGTTTATAAACACATAGATTCCAATTAATCTACAAACATTTATTGGTTCTAAGTAAGAGGGCATGTTTTAGACACTTAATAATATAATATCCTTAGTCTTTCTACCTCTCTCTATAAATTTCAACATCTCAATCAATCAGTAAAAGACCTTCAAGGGTCAAAGTTTCTCAATGCCCAAATGCTAAGATTACATCAGGATTTAGCACCAGCCTTGGTTAAATACAGGTTACATAGATCTCTTATTTCTTTGGGCACAACCAGAAAGAAATATTTTAATTATGAAGGAAGAGCAACAAGTAGGAAAAGGACAGCCTCTGTGCCCCTCTCAATCAATGGACAAATCAACAAACCAGACAGAATTGCATGTGATCTGACAGTATATATTTTGTGACATCACCATCATTCTTATCCAACAATGATTGAGCGTTTCCATATGCTGGGTATTGTGGTAGGTGCTAATGATAAAATGATAAGCAGAGAAGTTCTGGGGAAATTTCCTAAAGAAGCTTGAATTTCACAGAAGGAATAAAGAATGAATATGATTTTGCCAGATGGGCAATGGGGGCCTGCGAAGAGAGAAGGGAGTTGGAAAAAGAAAGAGAAGGCATTCCAGACAGAATGAATATCACCAATAAAATTACAGAAGCATGAAACAACACAGTAAATTCTTGAACGGTTCAGATTAATGCCTACCACTAGGGCACAGGCTGAGAGTGATTAGCTCTTGAAAGGAGGTGGACAGAGACTACTTCATGGAGGGCCACATGTGCCTTAAGAAAGATTGTAGATCATCATGTAAACAATGAAGCAACAGGGAGGGTCTTAATGAAAGAAGCCACATCATAGATCAGAATTTTGAGAAAATAATTTTGGCTGGGGCATGGGGTATACATTAGAGGAGATTGAAATGGAAGGTAAACATTAATTAGGAGACTTTTTTAAAATTCGGAGGTGATATTTTTAAAAGTCCTGAGCCCAGTTTTGCATTTGTTACTCATGAGGGGCCTACTGTTCATGGAATATTTACTGGAGAGATGATGGCATTTTTCAGGATTTAAAACTTTTCTGTTTAAAAATGTCTTTTCCTCTAACAGACAATTTGAAAAGAATCATCAATATATCTTATATTCTTGCAAAATATTTTTTTTTACAAATGTTACTTTGAAGATGTTTGAATTCTTTTTTTTCCCATTTATTTATTTTATTGCATTTTAGGTTTTGGGGTACATGTGAAGAACATGCAAAATTGTCGCATAGGTACACACTTGGCAGTGTGATTTGCTGCCTTCCTCCCCATCACCTACATCTGGCATTTCTCCCCTTGCTATCTCTCCCCAGCT
>NW_016107332.1:5540330-5583653 GCF_001604975.1 Cebus imitator
ATAGTGTATATGTGCCACATTTTCCCTATCCAGTCTATCGTTGATGGGCATTTGGGTTGGTTCCAGGTCTTTGCTATTGTAAACAGTGCTGCAATGAACATTCGTGTGCATGGCACGTGTCCTTATAGTAGAACGATTTGTAATCCTTTGGATATATACCCAGTAATGGGATTGCTGGGTCAAATGGAATTTCTATTTCTAGGTCCTTGAGGAATTCTTACTTATAGGACTTGTTTGTTCCTTCACTGAAGAAAATTGCCACAAATCTCTAACTCAATGGACAGGATAGGATTCACATTGCAGATCATGAGATACGCTCTTTTAAGTGACAAATGGCTGTATTTCCCCCTTATTTGATAGCTGAGTCCTTCCTCCAACCAAGAGTTTGTATCTCTGTACTTAGGCTACCTACCAAGATTAGATTTGTCCATGACCTATGAAGTAATCCGAACTGTTTTGGATTTTTTAAATGCCAGTAGAGGAGACAACAATGATTGGGTGTCCTCAAAATTCTGCTCAGCAGCCTGACATCATAGAGATTTCCCCAGGCCCATTTCCAAATGTGAACTATTCTTCTTTCCATTGAGTCATGCTGAACAAAATATATTATCTCAATAATTGCTATCTTTAACAACCTAAAATTAAAGGTATTATCCTAACACTGTGGTATAGTGAGAAAGAAACTCTCTTTTAAGAAAGTTGAAGGGATACTAGTGTTAAGGAAGTTATATCATACAAGTAGAATAAATTTTAAAGGTTATTTTTCTGTAATTGCAGGGAAAAGGTCTATCATACTTCATGAAACAATAAAACCTACTTTAACAATAAAGCCTACTTTTGTAAAGAAATGAAAGCAAAACTAAGTATAGTTCCAAATACTGTCATTAAAACTTGTGTCTATATTTTAATTTCTGTTTATTTAGCATCGCCTTCATACTTAAATATATAAAGCATCACTACTAAAAACATATCATCTCCCTAGAAAGTGACTTTTACAACAAATAGCTTGTTATAATTAGCTAATGTTGCTTCATAAACCCAAAACCTTTTAGTAAGTTTACATTAAAACTTAGATAAGGTCTTCAAAAACATCTGTGATGAAGATCACACAATGCAGTAATACCAAGGAGAATTGTTGACAGTGGTTTCTCACTAGCTGCTAAAGTCCGTGACTGTTTTTTAGGATTATGGAAGGCCATTCATTTTGTTTGCATGAATTTAAAGATAATTTAACCAAATCCCCTAACAGTAGTTAATGGTCCTTAATTATATGATGTGATAAAATAGAAGAAAGCCTTGAACACTGAAAAGTAGTATTATTATTAAAATTATCTAATTTTATATGACAGTAAAATTAAAAGATGACACAGCAAAGAAGGAACACCACGGAGTGGTTAAACAACACCCAAGTTTTTACTTTTCTGTGCCAAGTTTTATTTTAGAGAATAAGGCTCAATTGCATAAAATTTCAGGAAAACATAAAATTAAGCTTTGGAAGTAGATTTCATGGCTCAGCTCTTTTTTATTGACTTACGAAGAAGTACATTTTGCATCATTGTTTGAATCTCCTAGCATTTCCATGATCGAACTTTTGACTGCAAAATTAATAGTAGTATAGTCTATTTTGAGCAATTCTAAGTCTTATACCAATATATCCAATCAACTTTGAACAGGAATTGAGAACACACACCTGGCTTGCAAGAATTCCATAGCATTTGGAACATGAACATGATAAGTTTATCTGAGATTGCCCTGACTATTTCTTTTGGGAGCAAGAACTCTGTTTCTTTCAAAGTCAAATATACTAGCTAGTCAATAGTTTCCAGTCCTCTTCTGTTTGGGGGCTGGAATAATTACCAGCTATTGAGTTCCAAGTACATATTTTACCTGAGTTTTTTCACTTGATGATCCAGAGTCCCTATGAAACAAATGTTATGGTTATAACATCCCATACTACAGATTAAAATTTTGAGGCATAGAGAGGTTTAAAGTATATGCTCAAAACACATGAACCATGAAGAACAGACACAGGGTTCGAATCCCAGTTGCGTTCAACAGGGATTCAAATGTCAGTCTGTCTAACTCCAAGTCTTAGGCTGTACCCCATCACAGTGCTATTAACTGTTCCACCTTAAACTAAGGGGACCACACATTCCATATAACTTTTATAAGACTTAATCATTAATAACACACCCTGCTTTATTCACAAAAGTATCTCAGTTGGACAATAATTTATGTAGACATCTTACCTTTAAATCAACGCATATAAAATTGAATTCCTATCTTTTCTGCCAACTTGCCAAATCTGTATCTATTGTGACATTTCCTACTACTATGGATGGTACCATACTCCCATTTAGCTGCAAAAGCCAGAAAACAAGGATAATTCTTAATTCCTTTTTCCTCATTTACCATAACCAATAAGTCATCATGTCCTCTCTTCTACTTTATATCTTTCAAATCCAGGTTTACCCCACCTGCATTGTCTCTACCTTAGTTCTGCCCTCATAATTTCTTTCCTGGATGGTTGTAAAAGTTCTCAACTGGTATTTGTTCCTCCAGTTTTACCTGCCTCTAATCTAGCCTCCACACTGCAATCAGAATGAGCTTTCAAAAGAACACACCTTGTCATATAGTAGTCCCAGCCTTAAATATTTCCTTAGTGCCTTGGAGATAAAGCCCAAAGCCTTCTTAGAGCTTTTAGGGTCATTTGTTAATTGTCGCTTGCTTACCTCTCTATCCTAATCTCTCTCTAGTCTTTCTCTCGTAGACTACATCCCACCCTCCTGAATGTTCAATAGTTATCAAAACATTCTGGGTGATTTCTTGCCTTTACACTTTGATACAGATTTCCTTCCTACTTCTTCAGAAATTTATCCCTACTTTTTCCTAATTTTTACTTGGATGACATTTCTTTCTTCAGAAAGCACTTTTGCTTATCCTCTCCTTGGATTATCTGAGGAAAATCTTACTTGCCACAGCACAGAGCCCAAAGCACTCAAGAAAAATGTTGTCATTATCCAGCTGGGCTTTAAGATCCTTCCCATCCTGCCCATTTCTGATCTCCTAAATGTCACCTCCTTGGGTGAGGAATGACAGAGCAGAGGTCTGCCTTTCCTCCTTCATGTCATCCACATGTCCTTTTCTTCATTGCCTCCACTTTCTCTCTAATTGAAATTACACTCAAGGTTTTTTAAAACTTTGGATTATTTCCCAAATCTCACTCAGTTTGGGTGAGACATTTTTCCCTGGAAGCCCATACTATCCAGTGCATAATATTCGGATTACTCGTCTGTTTCATTGATCAGACTATAAGCTCCCTGAGGTAAAGATTTCTTTTAATTCCAACATCAGAACTGGATCTAGCATGCAGTATGTATACAACTGATTTTTAATGCTAATAAAAATAAGATACTTGTCAGGTAGGACTAAATGAATGAAGAGTACAGGAGTGCTGGAGAAGGGCAATAGATAAAGCTTCATGTACTTATGATTTTTAATATATACTTGAAAATCTCTGAGAACTGGAGATAGCCTATATAACGATACTACAGATTTTTTTTTCTTTTTAAAGCCATGATACACAGCCTTGATTTATAATAATATCTATTCAAATGGCAGAGTCATAGACTTTCAGAAGAGGAAGGAACAACGGAATCTAGTTGAATGATTTTTAGCCTGTTCTTTAAACATCAGATCAAAATCATATTCACATCTCTAACACATAAAACAATTTACAGCTATTCTCTGAGTGTTAAGAGGGTGGAAACTGCCAGGTTATGAAGGACCCTGGTCCTTTTACTTCTCTGTGCTCTTCTCATCGGGCTTCTGGAGATGCTAAGGCTCTGAAGAGCATGGTTGAACAAACTCTAACATAGTCCAAATCCTTATTTGACAATAAAAAGGAAACTGAAGCCTTAAGAAGGTTGTGATTTTCTAAGAGTACCAAGTGACATAAGGCAAGACTTGAGTCTTCTGGCTGTTAGGTCTATGTCCTAAACATTAGTTCACACTTTCTAACAGGAAAACAGGTGGTAAGCTCAGGGAACTAGGTAAAACTATTGAGAGGAAAATTAGTAGCAGTAGGAAATGTGACACCAAAGAAGTATTAGAATGAATTACGGTGAAAATGTTTTTATATTATGAAGCACATTGCCTAAGATGTTGATAAGATTTAACCACACAGAATACACTATAGGCTGCAAGATGTACTAAATTTTTTTTATGTCAAGTGTTAAGCTTACTTTCTTATAAAATGTCTCCCCAAAGGTAGTCAGTGGAAAATAATAATAAAATCCCATGAATGTATCTCCTCTCTTAATAGCATTTTGGGATCAAAATCATAGCATCAGGCCACAGTGCAAGCCATCTTCTTTAAAACTGAACATAAGTTGTATTGAATCATGATATGAATTGAATTGTGTCCTCCAAAATTCAAATATTGAAGCCTTATCCCCCAGTACCTCAGAATAGAACCTTGCTTGGCAATAGGACCATTGAAGTTGCAACTAGTTGAGATGAGGTCATACTGGAGTAGAGTGTGCACCAAAACCAATTTGATTGCTGTCCTTATAAAAGGGGGAAAATCGTAACAGACAGACAGACAGACAGACAGACACACACACACACACACACACACACACACAGAGAGAGAGAGAGAGAGAGAGAGAGAGAGAGAGAAAGAGAATGCAATGTGAAAATTGAAGTTATGCTGCCATAGCCAAAGAAGCACCAGAAGCCTGGTGATATTTCCTGGAAAAATCCTTCCCAACTGCCTTCAGAGGGAACCTAGCTCGACTGACACCATGATCTCAGACTTCTGGTCTCCAAAACAAGGAGATAATAAACTTCTGTTGTTTAAACCACTCAGTTTGTGGTACCTTGTCATGACAGCCCTAACAAATGGACACAGTTTTAGATCTTCAGTTGGTCTTAGAGGGGTGTTTTTCTTAATCATCTGGTTGAGTAAGCACATGCCAAAATTTAAGTATCTTTACCTAAAATTTTCAGTTGCTAGAACTTGACTCAGAAAAAGACAAGTAAAGCAGCATTAAAAACAATAAGATAATGTCTATATGGAGAGGGTGAGCTGAACCAGAATCATAAAAATATAGACAATTTAATGTGCTACAAAAATCATCTAAAACCCAGTCATACTTTTTCTCTGTAATGATTAACTAGAACTTGACACAGGGCTCTGGCCTTCACATATTTCTTTTGCTTCACTGTATCTTTGTCTGATTGTGACATTTACAAATTTCATTTGCATCTAAGGGAATCAGCTATACTATTATGAACAAATATGGAATGTCCAATATAAGATTTTCTTTATCTCTTCTCCCCAGTGTATACACAACTTCATACAAGAAATCTGCCTCCTCAATAAGCTTTGCCAAAACTAAATAATACAGATGTGTTAAATATTTTAAAAGGCTTGCTTTAGCTCAAGCAATGATTTCAAAGGTAAACTTTATCTAGTTTCTACAAGCTTAGTTGTCTTTCAGTAGACTACTGCCAAACTGAATGTCAAAACATAATCAAACTCACATTTTATGATTTAATATATCATTAAGCCATACAACTGAATTCTGTCAATTCAAAATTTTTAGTTTTCTGAAAACTATTAAATATATCTTCACCAGTAATTTTTACCTTCTTGTAAAATAAACACTAATTATTTTATATACTTCATGTATAGTCTGTAGAAGAGATATGTATTTTAATCAACAATGAACTAACTCTCATAAACAAAATAGCATTTGACTTTTAACTCTTCTTTCTTGTACAAATATGTGAACAAAGAACAAGAACTATTAACTTTCTAAATTTCGTTTATAAGTTGGCTGTTTGTGTTTTTTAAAAGACATATCCCCTCTCTCTCAAGTTTTTACTTGTCTTCTTTCATAAAGGGAGTCAATGTTATTGCCTTCACATCAAGAGATGACCAGCACTGCAGCCCAAGTGACCATATATCCAACCCTTCAAAAACTAAGGTAGCTATTCTTTCTCACAGGATTTCATCTTAGCAGCACAGGGATTTAGTCTCCCAATTATTACATAATTGGCAAGGAGTTGGAACTGGATGAGTGTAAGCAAATCATTTGATTTGGTTCAATTCAATAAGTATGTATTTATTGAGCACATACTATGTGCTAAGCATCAGGCAACAGAGATGAAAGAAAACTTTTAAGGAAATTACAATCTAATGATGGAGACAGATACACAGATATGACATAATGTGCTAAAAGAGAGAGAGAGAGACAGAGACAGAGAAAAAATTTGCACAGGATGTTACAAAACCACTTGGCTAGGCCAGATGCTGTGGGTTCATGCCTGTAATCCAAGCACTTTAGAAGGCCAAGGTGGGCAGATCACAGGTTAGGAGATAGAGACCATTCTGGTCAACATGGTGAAACCCCATCTCTACTAAAGTACAAAAAAAAAAAAAATAGCTGAACATGGTGGCGTACCTGTAGTCCCAGCTACTCGGGAGGCTGAGGCAAGGGAATCGCTTGAACCAGGGAGGCTGAGGTTGCAGTGAGCCAAGATCACGTCACTGCACTCCAGCGTGAAGACAGGGCGAGACTCCCTCTCAAAACAAAAACAAACAAATAAAACCATTTGGCTTATCTAAGAGTTGTTCACAGATTTCCTGGAAGTGATAGACCTGATTTAATTTCAGGAAAAATGGATGAGCCTGGTCTATGAGGTAGATGGGAATGTTCTCGCAGGCAATGAAAAAAAATGAAGTAAAATACACAAGTGTGGTCACAATTTGGCCCCTCGGTCCCTCTGTAGTAGGAACTAAGTACAAGATGCTCATGAGAATTAAAACCTGGGGAAGTGACTAGGAGGAAGCAGGACTGGGCAGAGGGAGAAGCTGAGCTATGACACTAGTGGTCTCCCAGCACCATGGAGGGACTGCAGCCTTCTTGGCTCTGTCATTGTATGCAATATGCCAAGGAAATGTGGCCCTGGGTGGGGCTGCACATTGAAGCTGAAGTAATTGGCAAAGAATGGTCTGGGAGGCAGCTAGGCAGCAAGTCCTTCCTTGAAGGGGTACAGGGTGGTGTGAATCTACTTCCAGTGTTATTAGACTGTAAATTTCCATCTGAAGAATGGTAGAAAAAGTGGCTGAAAAGATAGGTTTTTCAAGGACACATTCTCACAATGACATGTTAGCACTGCTGGGGGAAAAAGTCAATTATATGCATTGCTTCCTAATGCTGCACTCAGTGACATAACTTTGTGTCTTGAAATCAGCCTTGGTGAGGGTATCTGTACCACAAAAACTGGCAAGTTACAGATAAGAGCCTTACTGTTTTGAGAGCCAGTTTACCAGCACAAGTCTTTACCATTTTCCTTCCTGTGTCTATAAACCCACATTTGAACCACGATGAATAGAAACCCTGGGTAAGAAGGCACTCCATAACATGCTCAAATTTGTAGAGATTAGAGGCCAATAAGCCCCATCTCTTTATACTGAAAGAAGTAAAACCTCTTCACTTTCTCACCTTCTAATTCCTCCACTAACCTCATTTCTGCCTTAGTAAGGTGGAGTCTTAAAGGATACCTCATTCATTGCAACTATTCTGTTTTAACACATATTCAAGAATATGTATTGAAGGCCTACTATGTGCCAGGAACTAAGCTAGGGGCTAGAAGAACCAATTAAGAGCATACCATTGTTCACAAACAGACTTAGTTTCTATTCTTAGAGTTTGTAGTTGAGTGGAAAATAGAAATATTCCTCAAATAAATCATGAAATAAATGTATAATCACAAATGATGAATTCTATGAAGAAAATATGGATAACGAGTGATATACACTTAAAATTCCTTTGATATTTTAACCTTATGGGTCACTTACAATAGCATACAATAAAGCATACTTGTTATTAGACCCTACAAACTAAAGCAAGTGATAATATACAGTTTTATAGAAAGCCAATTATCATATTCTATCTTAAGTTTCTGTCTTATCTTAGTTTCTTCTAAATAAGTGCCTTGAAGATTATTAGCTAAAATCCCTTGGTTAGGACAAAACAATTGACAAAGAAAATGCAGCATCTCAACCTTAAATTCACATTCGTAGGCTTATGTTGTAAAACAAAAGTGAATTTTATTCACTAACATTATTTTAGGAAAAAAAATAATGCTTGTCCTCGGAAAAGGCTGAGACATGTTTGATCTATACCTAACAACAGATAAAAGAGAAATTTACCACCTATTTCCTACGATAAATGATAAGTATATAATGAAAGCGTATATCTAATGCTCAGTGTGCCCTGGTTTAGAGTATCTGGAAAGTAACACTTTCTATGTGCAACTCCACAATTGCGTGCTGATGAATTCTGCTCAGATCAAAAACAATTAATCCAGGACAATCTGCCTGTACTTCTTATAGTCAAGTTTAAGATTGAACAAGATTTTGCCACTTTTATTATCTACGATCTTCACCACAAAGTCATTATAAAATGCACCTCTAGTATCAGATAAAAATTTATAGGTGTTTCCACTGCAGGTTGCACCAAAGAGTTAAAACACTTCAACACATTATACATATATTCATACATAGGGCCAAAGGGATCCCATTCTCATTTTTCATCATCAAGGCATTTATAAGACTTCTATCTTCTTTTGCTTTTGTGACCTCTAGCCAGTAAGGCCAAAGTAAATAAAGGTCAAGATAGATGTCAAATCAAGCAATTACTAAACAGGGAACTTGGCTGTGACCCTCAGATTAGAGATGGTGACCTGTCACAGCAACAGGGGAAAACCTTCCTGCAACTCCTCTCCCATCTATGAAATACAATCTAGATTTGCAGCCTAGACTGAAAAAAATTGATATCTTTCATTTGCGTTTTAATCTTTTCCGCCCTTCATATTGGGGTTGTCTTCCCATTTTATCCTTAGCTGTCAGCTCTGAATCATAGACATTTTAGAGAAAAAAATTAGTGGGAATCTGCACTAGGGAGGTAAATCATACCTATCACGAGAAATAAGAATGAGCCAGCACAACACAAAATGTTGTAATGTAACTTTCATTCACATAACTTTATTTGGAGCTGCATGAAAATTAGATAGTTTTTGTAATAGCAGTGATTTCAATCAATGATGCTCATATTTTTTCTGCAATGGGTTACTTGTAAGAACAAATTTTTGGAATATTCTTTGGGAGGTAACAAATTTCCAAATTCATTTACATATGTGAGCCTCAATTCATGTTATTTCTACAATCTCATTCTTTTCTCTTTGGCACCCAAAAACTGCCACTCTTCACTCCAGTTGCCATGTTGAAAACATTGCTTTTGTTATCCATGTCCAACACATCAACCCATATTCACTGCTGAATTATTCTACCTTCTAAAACCTGTCATTCTCAAAACACCTGTATTTGTCCTTTTATTTATTGCAAAAAAAAGAAAAGGAAAAAGATTGACTCATGTATTTTGAGTTGAGGCAGAACAAAAAAAGATAATTTTAAGTCAAAGCAATAGTTTGATAGTCTTACAAAGAGGTTATTTGCTTTTTCTTTTACAGCTTGACTTTCCACAATTCACAAGGGAATATTCCCAATTAAATAAAAATTGAAGCCATCTTTCCTAGTTAATAATTAAATTCAATGATGAGCTAATGAATGTTGACTGTTAAATATAATTATTTTCAGTAAAATTTGTAGTCAAAGAAATACATTTTAAAACCTGACTTGGAAATAAGCTGATAGAAAAACTATGAGGGGCAGAGACTAACTAAAAAACAAACAAACTAGAAAATGACATAACCATCACCATGTTATTGGAACATAGGCCTAGAAATCCACTGAGGAAGAATTATTCAGAAAAAAAAAAGAAATTTGGAAAATAAAGTCTCATTTTTCAAAAATTCTTACATTAGTTAACTTCAAATGTGGACCTGAAAGGAAGAATATAAACATATTACTATAAGGTTGTTTTCATTTCAAATTTCATTTAAACCCAAATCTTCACTGAAAAAATTAGTAAAGTTTAAGAAGTAATTTGAAGACTTTATGAGCTGCACAATTCACATAACTGAAGCATGAGGAAAAGTTTCAGTATCAAGGTAACAGCCACAGTGCTTTAAATTGTGTAAACCATACCTTTTAAGTCAAATTATTTTTTGCTGCTATGCTCACTGCATTCACTTCTTTGCCCAAGGATTCTGATCAGAGATTCCAGTGGTACATTTGGCCTATTACCATAATTATTATTAGTTCTTCTAGTTACCAAAGAGGCTAAAGCAATGCATGTACTATTAATGGTCAGTTTGGAGAGTGTGACACCCCCAAGGGTTCCTACATGGATTACATTAACTTTGGAATACTATTTATTCCAAAAGCATCAAAACACAGGTGATTGCAGGGGTGAACTCCTGGAAATTTCAAGTTGTTTCTTTGGGAAAAAGTCATCTCGATTTCTACTACACACATTTACACCTTCAAAATTCCCAGATTTGAGGCTAAACAAAAGAACTCATCTAACTGCCACCTTGAATTACTCTATCTTATTTCTTCATTGTGTCTGCGGTTAATGAAACTGTGAATGAATAAGACTGAAGAAGCAACATTGATGGCTTGACGTATTTTTTTTTTTTCTTAAGAGGTATGGCCAGATTAAAAAAAAAAAAAAAAAAAAAAAAAAAAAAAANAAAAAAAAAAAAAAAAAAAAAAAAAAAAAAAAAAACTTGTGTACTGAAAAATAATTGTGTAAGAGTGAGAACCTGTCATTTAAATAGGAGTGGATTCCCTCTAAATTTCATCCTAGTGGCACCTATGAATCATAGAAAATGGGCAACTCCCTGTGGCTAGCATTCCTTCTTTCCACCTTTAATGACGCCAATTAGCCTGGGTGGGGTTAACAGGAGGGTTACCTTACATACAAGACCATTTTCATAATAATTTTCCCTTGGAAAGGGGTCTGTAGGCTTCAGGCAAACTAGAAATAAAGTTAGACAGCTTAAGGATAGGGAAAAGTTAGACTTTAAAATTAAAAAAATACTTAAACATGACAAATCAGTGTTTGCTCATAATATCTTCTTCATACCTTTTGAAAACATTGCAAATGAGCACTGAAAATTACAAAAGTGAATTAACTTGTTTGTTTTAAGCCAGTATCCTTTCTGGAAGTATAGTTCTCAAGGAACTAGACTAAACATGATTATTACATTACATATCTAAGTGAATTTAGAAGACTATATTTCTTCATAGTCATTTTTATCTTGCACCAAAGTAATGTATTTGTTCAATAGCACCTTTAATAAGTTGAGTTTCTAAAAATCTATAAACAACCCACAAATCAATACCCATCCTTCACCAAAATATCCTAACAACCAATCATTAAATATACAGTGAAAATCTAGACTTGTAATCATCTCAGACAATTTCTGTGATAAATTCATTTGATCCTCCAACAGCCTTATAAAGCAGGAAAAGTTGGTAATTTTTCCATTTTAAAGATGAGAAAATTGAGATTCAGAATGATCTCAAGCTAATTATTGAAAGAGTGGGTTAGAATCCAAGCTTCCTGGATTCCCACATCCCACTTCATGTTCACCCTCTTAATATGTAATTCAGACCCCAAATTTTTTGTGTAGTTTGTTTGTTGTTTAGAAATTCAGAGAAAGCACATATAAGTTGGTTAAGACTTCACAGAGACAGAGAGATTTGAGCAAAGCCTTAAAAGTGGGACTAGGTAGGCTAGGTGAGGGGACAGAAGAAATGCCTACCAGAAGAGTAAAAGCAATAGTTATATTTAAAATACCAACAACATTTTTAAGAACATGATTTTATCAGACAATGAGCACTTAACTGTATTACCTTTAACTTCTCACAACATATATTAAGTTAAATACTTCCTATTAGGAAACAGGCTTAGGAATTATTTTTTTTATTTTTTTATTTATTTTTTTTTTTGCCCTGCATCACAGACCTGGGAAATGACCAAGGCAGAAGCTGAATTCCAGCCCTGGTCTCTGGCTCCAAAGTCACACTCTTAACCTCTATATTCTACTGCCTTCTGGAGCAAAGGCATGAGAAGCAGCAAGGCATCTGTGAAGATAAACTGACTAAGAAAGAGTCCATGTTGAGAGTGAAGGAAAACAAAGTTCAATAGACAAAGTTAGAGAGTGCCTGAAAACTCAAGAAAAATTAGATTTGATATAACAAGAAATAAGACTTCCTTATCGATTTTTTGAACTGGAAGAAGGGTGATAAATAGAAGTGTTCAAAGATGTTTCTTTCATAGCAGGAAGATGTGGAGAGAGTACAAGACGACAACAAGGGTACTGTTAGGAAACTAATCTAATGTTTCAAGTATGAAATAATGAAGACCTAATCTGGAGTGATCAACGTGATCATGAGTCAAAAGAACAAATAAACGTAATCCTATAAATAATTAGATGCAAGGGCTGAAGCGAGGAAGGGTGAGTCAAAGATGACTGAATAGTTCAAGCCTAGGGAACTGAGGAGATGGCGCCATGAAGAGTGAAAATGAGCAAAGAACGTGTGGTTTGAGTGCCTGAGTGTATGTTTAGGTATGTTGAATTTTAGCGACTACTAAGTAGGGACTTGGAGGCGGAATTCCTGGTCAGAACAGAATACATAGCCATTGGAAACAGGGCACTGTGCAATTATAAAAGTCATCTGAATTTACTACTGAAGAATATGAAAAAGAGAGAGTAGAACTGAGAATTTAGGCTATGGAGTTTCCACAACTAAGCACACATGAGCAGAATGAGGAGACATTCAGTAAATAAGGAAGAGCAGTCAGTTTCTTCTTTTTATGGGGTTTACAATTTACTTGAGAAGGCATCATTAGCTTACACAAAATAACATTAGTGTAATTTTTCATCTCCGCTAGAATTTAAGATCCACAGAGTGGAGACTACTACCTAAAACAAGAAGTAGCATATTTTAGGAATTCAATCTATTTTTCTTGAGAAAATGAATCATTTGTTGTCCTACATGTCTCAGCAATTAGCATAGTGCCTGGAAAATAACTGGTGCAGAGCAAATTTTGTCAAACAGAATTGAACTAATAATTTTATCTTTATTCCTAAAGACGTCTTATTTTAAACATTGTTAATTAAGAGATTTCAGACAAGTTAACTAAGTATTCAAAGAAAAGACACATTTTTAAGCCATTATAAATAAAAAAATCATAGAGAGTGATATTTAAACTGGCTTGGAAAAAAGGAAAAATTTTTTTAAAAAAGGAGGAAGAACAGGGAAAGTAATAGTCACTAAGGCAAAAAAGCAGAAATATATTTGAGATATCTGTACATCAGTTAAATTTTTATATGAATGAAGGATGTGAATCAGAGAACCATAAGAAATACCATTGTTTAGGTGGTGGTACATAGTAACCAAGAGTATACCACACACATTTATGATTGGCTATAGACAATAAGAGTGAGAAATTTTAGTTAAAGACCAGGCAAAGGTATGTGACCTGAGTGACGGTAAGAAGGAGAGCACTGGGAGTTCTGGTGGAGTAAAAGACGTGTTTGATTTTAAATATGGGTGCCTCAAAATCCCAATCCTTTGGGGGCATCATTTTCACTCAAATCAAGTTAAAATGGGGCTCATTAAAGATAAAACAAAATTTTGTAGATATAACAGAAAATTTAAAATGTACAGCTTGGCCACCTGTCGGCATTCCACCCTGGAAGTGAGGAAAAAAAGTTGATGGTCCTTTCCTGGGTCCTCATCTGGGAAATCTTTCAACTCTGATTCTCTGATCCATTTTACAACCTCCTCTGCTTTTTCAAGGCATCTCTCCTCCCCAAAAACTTTCAGCTTGAATGTAATTTTGATTTGCCATGATGCCAACTGTACATGAATATCCAATTTTTTTGTTTCAGTTCTGAAAAGTGTCAAAGTTTCTCACCTGCCTTCACAAGAAAAGTGCTATCATTGCTCTATTTTCTTGTGAAACCCTATGAAGTCAATAATTACCCAAGTAAGCAAATGCATTTTATGTGTACTATCAACTTGAAGTATATATATGGATTACTTATCCCTTCAATTTTATACTCATACATGTATTTCCTGGAGAGGACTACTTTTTAAGTCCCATACTAACTAATATCAAAGTGAACAGATATAACTCACGGCATCATTGAGAGCAATAGTGTAAAATGTATTAGAAAATAATCACTGAAATGCAACTGAAAGAAAATATAGAAGTGACCAAACAGTTAAACTCACAAACCAGAGCATAAAAAACTGAATAAGCCAGAATTTGGTTAAATAAGAGTAGCTCAGTAGCATTGAAGACTCAATAATTCCATCTTTTTTTTTTATCTTAGGTGGTTTTATTTTATATTTTTCCAATAAATGAGGCTAAATGTTTTCTTAATTAAGATCCACCAATGGTATCTGAAAAAGCATGGGAGGAAGTGGTAAATAGCCTGAGTGAATAGTCCTGAACTCTTACCCAATAGAAACTGATCATTTATATTCCATGATCTATGACTGATCTTAACTGATGTCTGCATTTGCTTTTTTAAGAAAAGCCAAGATTGATTTTAGTCATTTAAAAGAGCAAGAGAGATTCAAACATGCCTTAGGTTTTAAATGTTTGTTTTATCATTTAATAGGAACTATAATAAAAGATTCAGAAGAAAGAATTAAGTATGAAAATAAAGAATTGTCTATAATCACTTTGTGATAGTCACTTCTTCATGAGTTTTAATAATCCAGAGTTAATTTTATTATCTTTACATTCTGCTTGAAATACTAGCAGCCATTCTACTGAATATAAATAACTGAACCTGAGTGCCACCTAGACATGAGTGGGCAACTCAGAGACAATAAGAAATGATAAATATGAAGCATTTATTTCATTGAAAATGAGTTTTCTGACAAATGCTGTGATTTCCTGTTCCTCTTTAGAGGTTCATAAGATAGATGTCACAAACTGATCTATATTCTCTAAAAGACAAAAATGGCAGCTCTCATTTGCCCAGTACATATCACCACACAGACTAGAATTAAGGTATAATCTCTATCAACTGAATAAAAACAACCTACAAAAATGTTAACTAAATAGGCAGAGCTAGTCGAAATCTTGAAGGGATTTCATGGCTTCAGGAAAGAGGTAAGGCCTCCACCCACACAAAAATTCTCTCACTTGTGAGCCAATTGTCTGAAATTTCGTTAACAGAATTTTATCCCTCTAGTTGACAACTCTGATCCTTGTGAAAGTATTATTTTGTCGGGGATAAAAATTCTCCCTGTTCCCAGAGACAAATCCTGACTACTTAATTTTGCCAGGTCTAGTATTCCCCCTGAGCCACATCTTTTGCACATGACATGGTCAGGTCCAGCAAATACTTCAAGACAAAAGTTCAAAGATATCTCTAAATTGTGGACTAGAAAACCAAACTATATCAAATATTAGTAAGAAATAGTTTCTTAGGACTTATAAATATCTCATAAGGAGTAGCTGAGACAACCATTTTAGTTTTATTAAGCTACAAACTGTAAAATAGTGTTTTTGTCTTATTCTGTGGTACACGAGGCCATTGGATCCAAATTTTAGACTAAAAGAATAAAGCTTCCTTTAAAATATAATTAAAATCATATTTATTTAAATTTTACAGAAAGGCCTAATTCTCCTTCAAATAACAACTTTTTTCCTTTTCCATATACGTCTATAATAATCCATGTGGGAAAATGATAGAAGACCACCTTGATGTTTTCTAAATATGGAGGAAATAAAGGACAATTAAAATCAATAAGTCTATCATCATCCATGGCCAAAAATACGCATATATAATTGGTCTAACATGGTAAGACCTGCTTTGTTGTCTTATATCATATTGTAAAAACATAAAGGCCGTCAATACCTAGTTGTACCGTAAGTATTTTATAATTGGTTCACTTATCCTCATATTTACCTTACAAATGACAGTTTGTAAGAGCCCATCTTTATGTTCTTTTTATAATTTCAATTTTTGTTTTAGATTCAGAGAGTACATGTGCAGGTTTGTTCCATAGGTATATTGTGTGACACTGAGATTTGGGGAACAAATGGTCCTGTCATTTAGGTACTGAGCATAATACCCAATAGGTGGTTTTTCAGCCCCTGCGCCCTCCCTCTCTCCCCTCAAGGAGTCCCCACTGTCTATTGTTGCCATCTTGACGTCCATGTGAACTCAGTGTTTAGCTCTCACTTATACATAAGAACATGCAGTACTTCGTTTTCTATTCCTGTTAATTTGCTTAGTATGATGGCCTCCAGCTGCATTCATGTTGCTGAAAAGGGCATGATTTTATTCTTTTTATAAGGCTGCATAGTTTTTCATGATTATGTGTGCCACATTTTCTTTATCCAAGCCATTGTTGATGGGGATCTAGACTGTTTCCATGTCTTTGCTATTGTGAATAGGGCATAAACATACAAGTGCATATGTCTTTTTGGTAGGATGATATGTTTTCCTTTGGGTATATACCCAGTAATGGGACTGCTGGATCAAATGGTAGTTCCATTTTAAGTTGTTTGAGAAATTTCCAAACTGGTTTCACAGTGACTGAACTAATTTACATTCCCAACAACAATGTATAAACATTACCTTTTCTCCGCAGCCTTGCCAGTATGTTGTTTTTTTTTTTGGTGGTGAATTTTTAATAATAGGCATTCTGACTGGTGTGAGATGGTATCTCATTGTGGTTTTGATTTGCATTTTACTGATGATTAGTGATGATGACCATTTTTTCATGTTGTTGGCCACTTGTATGTCTTTTGGGAAGCATCTGTTCTTGTCCTTTGCTGATTTTTTAGTGGCATTATTTGTTTTTTGCTTGCTGAATTTTTTAAATGTCTTATAGATTCTGGATGATAGACCTTTGTCAGATGCACAGTTTCAAATCTTTTCTCCCATTCTGTAGGTTGTCTAATTACTCTGTCGCTTGTTTGTTTGTTTTTGCTGTGCAGAAGCTCTTTAATTACGTCCCACTTGTCAATTTTTGTTTTTGTTGCAATTGCTTTGGAGGACTAGATCATAAGACTAGGTCTTTATGAGGTCATAAGACTAGGTCATAAGACTAGGTCTTTGGAGGACTAGGTCAAAGACTAGGTCTTTCTCATACCAATGTCCAGATTGGTATTTTCTACGTTTTCTTCTGGGATTCTTGTAGTTTTTGGTCTTAAATTGAAATCTTTAAATTATTTTGAGTTAATTTTTATATATGGCTAAAGGTAGGGGTCCAACTTCATTTTTCTGAATATGGCCAGCCAGTTATCACAGCCCCATTTATTGAATAGAGTCCTTTCCCCATTAAATGTCCATCTTTAATTGTTAAAGCTTTTCTGAAGATAAAATGTAATCCAGTTCAATTTAATCTTTTAGGATAGAAATGATTTTGTTCATTGTTTCTTCTTATTTCATCAGTAAAGAATACAAACATACATTCCTATTTCTATATGAATAAATGTGCAAATATTCACTGATAGTAGATCTTTAATGTAAGATAGTCAAGTGTAAAAGCAGAGATTAGCCCTCCATTTACCACCAATATTTAGATATCGCTAACAGTTTTAAGGTGTCTACTCAATGTGAAAATTCCAATTATATTATGTGAAATTATTTGAATCAAGAAGGACCCTTGAGTGAAGTAGCTTCATAAAGCAAGCGTGTATTGGTTTGATGGACTCATTCAGTTTTGAGTAAATATTTGATCAAGTTATAAGATTTACATTGCAATCTATTCCATGTCTTCAATTCCGTAAGTGTAGTTTATAAAAAAACTTAAAATATTTTTGTATTTAATGATTACAGAACCTGGAAAAGGCATGCAATTTCTCTGACCCTCGCTTTTCCCATTCATTCATTGAAGAAAATAAATCACAGCATTTTATGTGTATTAAAATAAATGAAATATTAAAGTGCCTATTACAGAATGTTTTAGTAAATATTTATCTTTATTATTATAACTGTCAAAATATAACATTTTAGGGGAAAAATAAAGTAGCATAATAATATCATTTTTAAATCCAGGAATTGAAATTACATACATTTTGGGTCGTCTTCTTTTCCCTTCCTTAGCGCTACCCAGGGATCCATGTCAATCTAATAATTTCACTTGTGCTTATACACCTGCATGAGCTTGGAGTATGGACCAGAGGATCTATTGAATTTCTGGTATCTTAATTATGGATTTGGTTTCATAGGGAGATACCAAATTACAGAGTATCGGTATTATATGCCAGAGCTATGTTGAGGACCTTTCCTCATTTAAACTTGGAAAATGCAACTACTGAATGGACTGATTAAATATTAGATAGCTGCCGATTACTTGTTTTTGACTCTAGGATTGCTGGGAAGAAGACTGATCCTGTTTCAAAGCTAGTCTGTAGCTTGCCTACCACTTATATAACATATTCAATATCTTTATTCTCTCCAGTTCCTTTGTCCCTTCACTCTAACTTTACCTTCTGACATAGTGCTAGATGCATCCTAACACTCTAAACCTACTAATCAAACACTCTCTTCTCCTCTCACACCCTACAAGCTAACTTCAAACACTTATACACAATTTGATCTTTACTTTCTATTATTTCAGCAAATCTAAGACTTCGCTTTGAAGGATCCTCCTCTTACAGTCCCTTTCCCTAGACCTATGGTCCAAGTTGTGACCTGGGTGATATTCAAAATAGCAATGATGACCACTATAATTTTGATATTTATGTTAGTCAAATGAAAATAATACAGGGCATGATTAACCTTAACAATATAAAAACAAACAAGTCAGCTGCAGTGGCATACAACTATAGTCTCACCTACTTGGGAATCTGAGGCAGGAGGATGGCTTGGGCCCCAGAGCTCAAGACTGCAGTGAACTACAATCACACCACTGCGTTCTAGCTTGGACAACAGGGAGAGATTCCATCAATAAACTTTTAAAAATTTTTTTAAATAAAATAATAAGTAAATAAAAAACATGTTTAAGCATAATGCAAAGGGTTTTAATATAATAAAACTCAAATAAATTGAAGATAAAAATAATTTTTATCTGTAATTTAATGTTAGTTCCAAGCTTCAACAGAAAATGTTGTCTTATTGTGTAGCTTGGTCAAACTTTGAAGAAATAAAAGGAAATGATACATACAATGTCCTCACAAAAGCTAATTACCCTCAATGAGTTTTTCGTAGGCTAGAGTATTAACCTAGTTAACCCATCTTTCATGAGCATGCTGCAGAAATGAGGCCTGGCTAACCATCTCTGCATGTGTTCGGTTGCCTGGACATGCTTGTTTTTGTGGTTGAAACTCAAATGCTTCCTCCCACACAATGGAAAAGAAAATGCTTTCATTTCCTGAAAAGGTAAAGTATCGGCAAAATTTTGTATTTATTTTATATATTTGTTTTCTTTTATTTAGGCTTACATTTACCTATTTGATATATTCTGTCTTAGCAGAACCAGAAGTTTGCATTTATTTAATCAGTTTCTCAAATTTGCAGAGTATCATTTACATATTATTAAAAACCATTCATCTACACAGGTTCTCTGAGTTTTGCCTAAATTCTCTAAATATTTTCTGAAAATAGGCAAAACAAGGTAAATAAAATCTATCTTTGTGACTTGTAGATTCAGTCTAACATGTACTTCAATTTGGCAAACATATGTTTGTGTTTTCCTACTACATATAGAGCAAGGTAACATTTTAAGATTTCTTTATTTTAAGCCTCAATATAAAAAGGAAATATTTTGGCAATGTAATTACATACTGGTAATACACACCTACATTATATGTTAGGTAGTATTCAAAGATTTCTATATGTATTATTTCATTTAATTTTCCTATGACCTTGTGGGGTCTGTCTATTGTTGTCCTCCTCTATCACAGGCGAGAAAGCTGAGGGAGGCTAGCTAACTTACCAAGATACAAAATCGGAGAGCAACTAGGATGAGATGTGAACCCTGGTGGTCTAATTCTAGATCTATGCTCTTGCCATTAATGAGAGAGAAAGAAAAGACAGCCAGGGTTAAAGTCAGTGTAAGAAATGCGCATTGAAAACTTTGACTAATAGCAAAAAGTAAATCAGACATTTGGCTCTGATTTTCTGGGAATCAAAGAAAGAAAATGACATATTCAGGAACAAAATTCAGAGTGCCCATGAAATAAAAATCATACCAACAACTCAGAAGACACGTGGCTTCTCCTAGCTCTAAAATCTGGTGTACATTACGAGAAAAAAGAAAAGAGTATTCTAAAAATAATAATAATAAACAAACAAAAAATGGAGCAGCTACTCAAATTGCCCTAAAAGGAAAACTCAGGGAATAACACCAGAACCCAGCTCAGAGGAGGCACATTTTTTAATGTTCCCAAGCAATGTTATCCAAGTATGTATGCTTGATGATGTGACTTAATCCCAGAGTAAATTTTAGATTATCTTAAGGAATGTATAGACTACATCTTCTATGGCAATCTTCCCATATATAAAAATGTGGACTCTCAGAAGTTACTAAACATCTCATGAGAGTTAGGAAGCAAATACTAACGTTACATTCACTGGTAGGAGAGATGGACCTATTTATCCTGCTGACTTGGAACATAGCTATCTAGTCAATTGTTCAGCAAAGCAGAATGTAGGAAGGACACAAATCACTTAACTACTCTAAGCTTCACTCTCCTCAGTTAAAAAATAGAGATAATAATAGTACCCCCTTCATCATGTTACTGTGCAGATTAGATAAGATCATGTATAAAAAGCTCTTAGAACGGTGTCTGGTACATTATATCATTATACACTGATTAAAACATTAACTGCTACCGATAGTATGACTACTCCTAAACCCATATTTAGAAACTATAAAGTGGCCCATCAGAGCTTCATAAAACCTAGCAAATTGGAACCGAATATTATGGCTTAAGGAATTAAAAGTAAAATCTTCATTTTGTCCCAGGAATTAATCACTATTCAAGATCCAACTCTGGAAAATTACATGCAGATTTTGTGATCTTTGTTACTCTTTCAAAATGTTTTAAAGTAGGTTTAAATTTCTGTGAAAAATAATGATTTTTGTTTCTTTAATTTAGCTGTCTAAACAAAATTAAACTTTTGGACCTATCACTAAAGTGAAGATCTATTTCTGTCCAAACTGGGACACTGCTGAGAGTGAAGTGGAACTGAAATAATTAGCTGGCATTAGTTGATCTACAGCAGGTGTAAACTGGGGTGTTTCAGCAAATCAAGGATATAAGTTTACCTTACCTATGCTTTCTTCCATACATGTCAATAATAAAGAATTAATGGTTTTGCATTATCCTTAAAAGAAATTTGCAAAGGCCAATTAAAACAGCATTTTTAAAAATCATATTTATATTTCATTTCAATGTATTCATCTCCCAAAGAAATCAAGTATTATCACTTAGATGCAGGTTCAAATGTATCTCAACACTTTATGAAAAAGATGGGACTTTATAATAAATTCCAATGGATTATAGTACTCATTAGTTTGATGTCATAACTGGTCATTTAATATTATTCATATTTATTTTAACATCTATTTTTTCTTATTTATGGCATTTATGGACAGATAAATGCCCAATATAGCCCTTCAGAAACTGTGTAAACATGTTTAATAGAATCAAACATGTTTCATTTTTCCTTTTGTTTAAACATGCTAATTCAAGGAAAAAGAAATGTTTCCAGATTCTTTAAATCAAATTTCTCTCTACAACAGGTTTTTTTGTTTGCATTGTCATTTCCCTGATTTATTCTTTCTATGGTCTCAAAATCTCATTATCACTTAAATAGACAAATCAGGAAAAAATATAAATATTTATCTAACTTTTCAGATTAGTGATATTTGAAAAAATTTTAAAATAAATATAGGGTAATAGGTCAGTGAGAAAACTGAAAAATAATATATGTAACCATTAACTCATACCAAAATATTTCCTGTGCATAATTTTACAATGTAATTCATATTCAAATATTTAATATAGTATATTTTGTAGAATATTAATAAAAAGAATAAATAATATTCCAATTGAGTGAGATTTTACTTTGTGCCAATAGAAATTAATTGATAGGAGATTTATAGAAAAAAAAGAAAGAAACTGATCTTTCACGGAGAAAAAAATATAGCAAAAAAATTCTTACAAACCATGGGTGCCATTCCTAACTTCACTTCTAATCTTTGAACTACAAGTATAATTCCGTACTCCACACTTGCAATGTTGGTCTTTTCTGTGAGAAACTGAGCTCTGGGACAGCAGGAACTGTTTGTTCACCACAGTATCCGCAAGACATTATATAGGGCCTGACATTTGTTAGGCACTTAATAAACACTTGATTGATGAATATAAAGCCCATCATTTAGGTTCCACACTTCAGTATCTAAAGTCTAGGATAAGAACAACTGATTAAAAAACAATCCCAAGAAGAATTTGCTTTAGCAGTAGGTTTACTATAATCCAGAAGCATGAGGTAGTTTCAAAGTCTAATGCAGTCTTTGGTTATATTGGTACAGATAAAGTCCAGATTTAAAGACTAATAATCCTGCCATGTTCTCTAATAATTGGACCTCACATTATAACAAATCATGACTAACTGGAGTCAACAGAGAGAAGGAAAAAAAATGGTACTGAAGTCTGTACCATTTTAGTGATAAGCCATCCACTTATCACTAAAGGAATTAGTGAAAGACAAGCTGGGACATGGTCACTCTTTAAATATGGACACCATTCCTATTGAAGAAGAATTGGATTTTATATGCCCATGTAACCAAGGGCATATAAAATACAGTAGGACAAATTATACCCCAATATAGAATGACTAGAGCTAAGTGAAATGGATTATCTTTCTTCGAAGTGCTGTGCTCTCTATCTGCATTAGTAAAGAGAGCGTTTTGGAAAAACAAACAACAGTGGGACCTAAGTTCATATGACTTTTAAATTGCTGTTATTCTATCACATATATGTATATGTAAAATGGAATGTTGAATTACAATGATTTATACTGGCAGCTTTATGTTAGCATGTATTAACATAAAATTTTTGGATAGCTCATGGAATTTTATCATTTTAATTACAACTTCAAGAGATATGTTCCAACCAAAAAAAAAAGAAAGAATTGTGTGACTCACTTGAGATAAAGGCTGTATTTTCAGAAGCTGACAACTAGCAAATAGTTGTACTAATCAATTACTTATCAATATGTTCAAGCAACTATATGTTAGTTGTTAACTCATATAAAAAGTTAGTGAAAGAATAATCAGTTTGTATGAACTGACTCTCCCTAGAGTGCCTGATAGTATTTATCTCATTATTATTTGGATTACTCTAAAAACTCCATCCTGTGTTGATGTAAATTTGTGATTTTTTTAACATTAGTTACATCATAGAGCTCATTCTACTAAGAAGAGTGCTCACTTAAATACTAATTACAGCCCACGATTTATTGCTAATTGTTTTCCCATGCAGAATAATGTCTATATCCATCTTCACTATGTATCTTTGCAGTTCACAGTTTGCTTGCATGAGCCTTCCTCCTATATTACCTTAAATCCTACAAACATAAAAAACCTATTTTTCATCTTTTTAATAGTTTTTCTTTTTAAATTTTCAAATTCCCTATTCCAAGAAGCAATATTTTTAATATTTTTAAGGGGAAGAAAATAATAT
The DNA here is from genome assembly GCF_001604975.1 of Cebus imitator. Lineage (NCBI taxonomy): Eukaryota > Metazoa > Chordata > Mammalia > Primates > Cebidae > Cebus > Cebus imitator. The sequence goes on from NW_016107332.1 coordinate 5,563,991, forward strand.
AATGTTCAAAGACATCACAGCTATCTGAGTATATATACATATATATAAATATAAATTTTCTCAAAAATTTCAAGTAATTGTTGTTCTATACAGTCTAATGTTTTAGTACTGGAAATACCCAAAGAGACTCTTAATCCACTGGTTTAGTGAGAGATCTATGAATAGTTCTTATTCATCAGTCTCAAACAGGATAATTGACCTCAGAGCCCAAGACAATAAAAGTTTGTAAGAGGATGTGGCAAGATGGTAAAGGAAGTAACTTAAGATGTTCACAGACCTCGTGAATAGCAGATTTTGAAAGAGGAAAAAAAACACCTTTGTAGGTTCCTTGGATAATCTCTTAAACATGCAAATAAGTGACTAAGAGAAAATCAATTTAACAATGGATGAAGCATTTTTCTGTGGCATTTTGGGGTCATGTTAAAACCGGTAAGAATTAAACCTAAGTCTCAAGTGTCTCATCTACAAAGATAGGAATACATAAAGAAGAGACTAAATGACTGAGAAGACTAGTGGGTTGGGATTTTAATCACTGGCACCATGTAAGATTTCCTTTTGCTCTGTCATGCCATGAAGGGATTAAATTATTTCTGTTTCTGAATTTCACAGGCTCCAAGTGGATTTTAATGAATTTCAGCTGATTTTATTACAGTGCTGAGAAGATAATCCACATTATTGAAAGCATAAAACCAAATGGATAGTTTTACAGTGTATTTCCATTAATTCATTAACTACTATGACTACTATACTTCAGTATTCCCATTAATTCATAAACTACTACACATTGTATCTCCCAATTCTCATATAAAAATGATTATTCATGGCAATATTATATTGACAAATTAATCATACAAGCTATTTACCTGTTTACAAAACAAATTATTTTTTCTATTTGATCAACTTCTAAATGGAATATCAAAGAAACGCATCCATATACTACTGTGGAAAAAATAACTGCATTTTAAGTGATCAAAACCAAATTATGAATAAAAAGATGTTCAACTGACATTGCCAGTTTCAGGGTAAAAAAATTCAAGTTTCTACATTTACATACATAAATGTGAGTATATAAAAATGGTGCTTGCAAGAGTATTTGCCTCATTTGTGGGCTTGTTTTGAAGACACTGTGCATATGCAGCCAGATTCTATAGACTTCTGATGTATTCGTTAATAATTATCGGATGCTAATCTACTGGAAGGGAAAGGGGGAGAGCAATAAACAGACAATGACAATATAGTACTATAGTGTTACAGAATTATGCAAGAGTTAAATGCAGAGGCCTGTGGGAGCACACTGAAGAGTGCCTGGCCAAGAAGAGTTAGGGACTGGGAGACACTGGAAGTTCAGCAAGCTTTCCTGGAAAGGTTTCCTGGTAGAAGAAAGAGAGGGACTACTTACAGAGAGGTTCACATTTCTTGCCCTTCACCCTTCAAATTAAATCAAATGGACTCAATTTAGACTCTAAATGGCAAATGTGTTGACACATTTAATGAAAGCACCATTATATCCAAGGTCATCAGTGTTTGCTGCCTTTTCATGTTTCTCAGGAAAAGTTAGTGAGTTACTCTTCCTTAAAAATTCAACTTAATACAAAGAAAATGATTAATCTGATGAAGTCACTATGGTACCAAAGATTGAATAATTATTATAATTTTTAAATGGTCATTTAAAACTATCAACTGTGAAAACATTTTAAAATGTGTATTATATAATCTGCAACTATTAGTTTTTCATTTAGTAAAAAAGGAAAAAACAAATTAGTTACTACTATACCTGAGATATTTTTCATATTTTCTTCACTAATCATTCTTTTTTTATTTTTTTAAAGTCATTCTAATATTCTCACCAAATGTCATCACATATATATACACAATATACATATACTTTAAAACATACATATATAGCAAATTGGTAGCTATCCACTACACCAAAATATGCTTTCTGAGATTTGCATGCATTTTGGTTTTTGTCTGAAACAGTAACACTTTGGGATTTCAGTTTAGTAATTAAAAGGAATAAAGATGATGTTTTCCAGTATTTATGCAGTGCTCTTTAAAAACTGCAAAAAAAATTGAGCAAGCAGCTAGCTCATAACCAGAAAGGTTGACAAGATTAATTCTTATCTCTGAAGCTTAATTAAGCATCTTAATTAAACCATCACATAACAATGAATTAAGAAATAGATAGGACAGAGTTGGTTTTAGGCACATTGGAAAGTATCTCAACTGTGGTTCAGAATGACTCTAAACTTTGTAACCTAAAATTTTAGAATTAAAAAACATTGCCTTTGTTTATTAGAAATATGATTTTAATTGAGTTATCTTAAGCCATGCTCACAGTATAGCTTGACTGAAACATAAAGGAGACAGAAAATATTGAAAACAACTATTTCTCATAAACAGAGTTCACAGAGAATCCTAATAAACAAGAATTTTTAAGTGAATGTATTGTTAACCATCGTAAAATATTAGATAAATACAAAAAATGATTTCTAAAATTGATCCTAGATTTATAAAGCATACATATACAAATGTGTAAAAATGGAGAAATAAAAAACACCAAAAGGATTTATCAACTACTAAGAAAAAAATAAGTAACAACAAGTTCTTTTGATAAATATAAGAGGGGCAAAAAGATGAGGGAAAGATAAGGAAGTTCATTCATTTAAAAAATTAGACAACATTTTGCAAAGAAAATGTTTCTTTTGGAACACAAAACAACTCTAAAACGTTGCTAAGGTATATTTGAAAGATAGGAAGATATGTTTGTTTGTTTATATATTATCTCACATCTAAAAGAAAAATATGGTAGCTGTAGAAAGGAGGTTTCAAGTACAGTTAATGGAAGATGTTCACCATGAACATTGCGTTATGAACTGTCACTACTATGACCAAAAATGGCACCATGCAAGAGTTAAAGAGGAAAACAAAATAAGAATAACTGCTGAGGAATCAGAGGCTATTATTTTCAGAAATATGATCCAAAAGAATCATAAATTTTGTATAACTTTTCATTAATTCATTCACATTAAAAAATATGATGCTTAAGTTTACATTTCAAGCAGATTATAAATCAAAGTCTTGGGGGAAAGGTAAGTTCTAAAAGACTGTCAACAAGCACCAGCATCCAAATGCTGGCATCATACTCCCTATCAAAGCTTTGCAAAGAGCTCCATCTTCAGGTCTTTTACAATATACTGAGCTCAGTTACAAAGGTGTCTATTCTTATTTTCCCTCACAGACTGTAATATTTCTTACATAATCAGGTTATTGCTCAAACATTTGATTCATGAGAAATCACCAATGGGAGAGCATTTGTTCCATGATTATTCCCTAAGTTTAATTCTAAAGATAGATGGCTAAGGGCCAAAGGCCTTTTCATTTTCTAAGTTTAGAAGCAACTACATTATTATATTTTTCTCATATTCCAATATTTTTCTCATCTTCCAATTTGTCAAATTTTTTATTAAAGTTCTTAAATACAACATTAACAAGCCTTTGACTAAAGCAAAACAGGGAAACTTGAGCAATTTTCTTCCTACTAAATAATTATTTCTTTCTCTACTTGTTTCCCCATACTTATTAACGTCAGAGATAGTTATCACATAAAAGAATCTGGAAGGAATTATATGGAACGAACTAATCTGATGTATTTCTAAATCCTAGCTCTTTAATCTTTAGACTCTGCTGCAAGTTATTTGGCATCTTATCTCAAAGAATGAGATGCATCCCAGAGAGACCTGCTTTCAGATCTCACATAACTAAAAATTACCATATTTATTCATTGAGGGAAGCAACTCCTGGAATAAGGGTATAAAAGAAGGAAGAGGCTCTCCAAAGCACTGATTTTCATACTAAAGAGAGCAACGTAGACGGATTTAGACAACCAGGCAGATTGTCTAAATAAACAGAGGTACTCTAAGTTATTTCTTATAACTTTGTATGTTTAAGCATACAAATCTACTACTGACCATAAATTTTGACCATTAATAAAGTTCTCTTAACATATTGTAGTGATTTTCATGGAGATATTTCCATATCAGGATTACATGAGTAAAACATTCATTTAACAACAAAAAATATATCTGGCATGAAATATTAAATATTCTCCTCATACAGATAATTCTGAAATCACAGTACTGCAAGGCCGGGTCAGTATGTAAATTTCTACAACGAAATGTAAAGACAATACTTGTACCAATCCTCAGCATCTCAGAACAACTCTAGCAAAAGGTCAGAAAAAGAACCATTGAATCTCAGGTTTGGAAAAACCATTAAAGATAATTTAATCCAACCATACTTCTAATGACAGATCGCTTCTAATGGTCTCTTCTTGTCAAGAGGTTATCCACTAGTTGATAGCTCCCAACCACTCCCCTGAGCTTTTCCTTCTACATCCTAACCAGTAACAGTTCAGTGATCCTTCTATGTCTAATAAGTTGAAGTCCTTCATCTTCTTGCTCCTTTCCTCTGGAGGATGTAGCATTTGATATATTCTTGAAAGTGTGATGCCCAGGACTGAATACAATCCTCTAGAAGTGACCTTCGCAGACCTGGGTGGAGGGATCTAACACCTTTTGCACAGTAGATTATATATTTTTATCAATATATGTTAGTTTTACTTAAATTCATTTTAATCAGAAAAGAGGGTATAGAAAAAGGAGGACACCAAGGGCTTATTGTTTGCTAATCAAATGTAGATGTTTTCTATTCTTTCCTTTCTCTGCTATTGTTTGCATAAAGAAAACTATAGTCATAAGTAGACTCTCTAGAAAACAGAATGTATCAAACCATATGTCATTTAGAAAGACAAATATATTTTTCTTATGTTGAGCTGTTAAGCTGTATGAGGATTTTTTATAGAATTTGGTGTGGTTTATGAAAAAAAACAACAAAATGTTCTCATTTCACTTATCTAGAAAGAATTAGTGTTTGCTCAAGATTTACATGTAAAATATAACTTCTATAATGGAAGGAGTTGACCTGATTTATACTTTTAAAATACCATAAAACTAAACTTAAAGAAATAACTTAGAGTACTTTGTTTGTTGCTGGAAAAAAAGACTTAAAACTAAGCCAACCAAATTGTTCATTTGTTTCTTATCATCAATAGCGTAAATTCAGCCCAACGAGACTCATATATTAAACCTATAAAGCCAGTAAAATAGAGTGTGCATACATGTACATATATACATATATAGATATAGATTATGTAAATATGGATGAAAGAAGATATATAGCCATTAGAATAAATATGTAAATATGTCCATGTAATATTTTAGAAATAGGCTCTAACACAAGCAAAACACAAAATATAAAAGTGAAAGACTTAGCCACTAGCATAACTTTTTTTTTAACCCTTATACGTTACTTTCTAGAACTCCAGACTATTTTCCTTTACTGTGTTTAAATCATAGTTTGCTATTGTTAAAACCAATCTCTATATCTATATCTATATGTAATAGCTTCAAGATGTGGTTGATTCAGTGTCTGCTGACATTGAAATAATTGAAGTAGCTGAAATTATTTCAGCCTAGAGTTAAGTAGCAGAAAGAACCCCATAGCCCTTTCTTAATTGAGACATCAACCAATTTCTGGGCCTCCACCTTCCAGCACATGTGCAGTGCAGGTACTATATGAGCAGTACTTCAGACTCATGAAAAAGGAGGGAGGTGGGGAGTGACAGGAGCACCCCAACAGCACACCACCTACTGGAACAGAGCTCTCTGATTAACTCTGCACTTTAAGTGGGGGCTCTGCTGTGAATTCATAAGAAATAAACTAAAGCAGAGAATAAGTAAATATTGTCTTTTATGTAATCTGAAAACACTAAGTAAATGTATTTGTTTGAACCAGTAGAATTGAGTTGCTGTGATTTCGGCATCATCTTCTGAAACTCCTTCATCAGCAGCCAAAATCCTTTTCAAGTTTATGGAACCAACTTGAGCCAAAGCTGTAAGTTAAAGACCTATTTGACCAGATTTAATACTATGGGTGTAATATTATGATATAACAAGAAATATACATGATTCCTGGCTAGAGCTCCTAAAATCCTTTCAATTCCTAAATGATAACAGTAATGAAACTGAAAGGGCCATCTTTTCTTTTTCATAAGAAGACTTTTTCAACCACACCTGAGTTTATGTTAATGAGGGGACTTAAGTATCTAAAGATGGGAGCCTGATAACCAGAGGAGCCAACCATGGGATTAGAGGGTTGGAACATTCAGCCCCAGCTCCCAACCTTGATGGAATGGAGAGTGACAAGAGATTGACTTAATCACCAATGCCTAATGATTTAATCCATCATGCCTATGTGATGAGGCCTCCATAAACACACAAAGGGACAGATTTGAAGAGTGTCCACACATGGAGGTGCAGGATGGTGCTGTGCCTGGAGAGGGCATGGAAGCTCCAAGCTCCTTCTCCCATTTCCTGCCCTATGCATCTCTCCCATCTGGCTGTTCCTGAGTTGGATTATTTATAATAAGCTGGTCATGTCGTAGTTAACTGCTTTCCTGAGCTCTGTAAACCATTCTAGCAAATGGTTGAACTTAAGAAGGGAGTCAAGAGAACCTTCGATTTATAGTTCTTCCATCAAAAGTGCAGGTGACAATTTAGACTTCAACTGTCCTCTGAAGTGGGCGGCAGTCTTGTGTGACTGAGCCCTTAACCTGCAGCACCTGATGCTACCTCTGGGCAGATAGTGGCAGAATTGAATTAAGTTGCTGGACATCAAGTTGGTGACTACAGAGAATTGGAGAAATGCCTGGTATGTCAGGAGGGAAAATCCACACTTTTGATCATAGAAATGTTCTGTGTTGAGTGTGAGTATATTTTAAGTTTGTTTTTCCCATTCAATGGGCATTTAAATAAACTAAGACATATAAAAAATGATAAGACAATAAAAAGAGGAAGAAAATAAGTCTTTTCAGTGGAAATGATATAAACTGTAATTCCACTTATCTAAAACATCCTTTCTTAATAAAAAACTTGTTGGATATTTAAATCAAGGGAAGAAAATAATTTTTCATAATTGATAATGAAAAAATAAATGATTTTTATATACTATATAGACTAATTTAAATATTTAATCAGTTATACAATGTTCAGCTACTTGATCTGGCACTATTATTTCATAGAAAATATCCACACCTGACCAAAGTAAAATAATAGAATTTGGTTCATGCATATTGCCTTAGTCTGTTCCAGGCACCTATATCAGAATACCACAGACTGGGTAATTTATAAAGAAAAGAAATTTATTTCTTATATTTCTGGAAGCTGGGAAGTCCAAGGTCAAGGGGCCACATCTGGCAAGGGTCTTCTTGTTCTATTATCTTATGGTGAAAGACAGAAAGACAAAGGAGAGGAGGGAGAAGTAGGCGAAATTCATCCTTTTGTCAGGATCCCCCTCCCAAGATAACTAACCCACTCCAATGCATTCACAAGGGAGAGTCTTTACGACCTAATCATCCCTTAAAGACTCCACCTCTCAACACTGTTGCACTGGGGATTAAGTTTCCAACACATGAACTTTGGGTACACATTCAAACATATCACAAATATTTCTTTATTCCTTTTGAGAAAAATTCACCTTTTTTATGAGCAAAATTCCAAAGTAAAGAAGCAAGAAAAGGAAAACACAAAATAGAAAAGTCATAGTCTTTTGGTGTCTAAAACCATAACTACATAGAAGTCTCTGAACACAAATCTAAATCTTTTAAATGCTTATTATACTACTACTTATAAACAATATGCTCCTCTTTGGTATTAAACTCAGAATTATTGGTTATCTGAGAAGTAAATATTAAAAGAAGATAATACTATTATAACATCATGACAAAAGCTGTCATCCTTTTTAAATTGTTTTTTGTTTTTAATTTTTGCGGATATGTAGTAGGTATATATATATTTGCTATTACCCTTTTTGAGTGCTATTTTCTCCGCATTATACTATGCGCTTTACAAACATTAGTCATGACAACGACTTTGTATATGTATTTTATTATATCTATTTTCTAGATGACAAAGCCAAAGCTAAGTTGCTGTATGATCTGCCCAAGACCTATCTGTCTGACCCAAAGTTGATCCTCAATCCTGCTTCTCTGCCTTTAAAACATCACTTCAAAAGAAAAACCATACACTCTGCTTACACAATCATAGTGACATATATTCTAAAAATTTGAATTTAATATTTGTAGTCTATATTCTTCTTATGCTTATAATACATATTATACTAGAAATATTTCTTTTATTTTATAGAATTTTTATTGATAACAATAACAAAATAGAATTTTCAACATACAAAATGTAATCAACATTAATAATGTTATTGTATTTTAATGCCACACTGGATTATTGTATTCAGAATTAGACAATTAAATTATATAATGGAAACCAAGCTTTGAGATATTAAAGTCGCTGCTAAGAAAGGAGCAAAAGAAAGAATAGAAGATGGTCTTTCTACATCAGAACAAAGAATGTTGTAAAAAAAAAAGTCTATGAAATAAAAATATTCTTGTCCTTAATTATTGCCAAACTGTGTGTTTTACATATTAATTCCCAAGAAAAAAAATAATGAATGATAGGGAAGAGTTTTCATAAATCAATACTCTAATTTTCTTACTTTTCAAAGTGAAGTAGTAAGTACATGAATGCAAGTGTTTTAAAAATGGGGGAAAAAAACTAGAGTTAGCATTATTGTACTCTGTTAAATAAAACAGTATTTTGAGAGCAGAGATATATTTAGCCATGTAATTTCCTTTTCTTAATTATTGAAAAACATGAAGTTTTATCCTTTAAAATTAATTTAAATTAACTTTACTATTAAAGTTTTTATTTTTCCATTGCTTAAGAACATTTAACCACAGCTTATAACTTTTGAATCTATCTATACCTCTATATAAAAGATAATTCCTTTGAAATTAAAATTTTCTCTCTGAAGGTGCACCCAAAAAGATTTGGTTTGGTTTGGTTTTCTTATCTTTTGTTTGGTTTGATTTGGTAGCAGTCAGAATTGGCCTATTCCCAAAACAAAGAGTTAGGAAAGTTCTGAGCCCCATATTTGGATAGGTTGTCAGTGTTAAATGTTTCTAACTTGGAAAGAGTGGCTGCCCCATTTGCAATTGCCACTAGGTGGAAGTCAAGCCACTCCCTCCACATAGTCTCTTGCCGCAGTCTCAAAGGCCAGCCTTGCTCACATTTTATCCAGAGCCTTGTGTGAAAAGGAGGGTCTATACCTGACTCATGAACATGTGTGGGCCCCGTGCCGTCTCAGATGCCCACAGAGATGCTGACAGCTGCATGGGGCCTCAGCCTGCCACCTCTCTAAATTTTGAACTTCAGCCAGGAATGTTTAAAAAAAAAAAAAAAAAAAGAGTGAGCATCTTATAACCACAGCCAAGCTCGTGATGGCCTGATCACTCCAAAGTGTCTAAATCATTCTGAAGACTGTCCACATAATCGGTATTGCAGATAAGTTTTCTTTTTTTAATCTTTTCTGCAAATGTATTTAAACAGCTCAACAGCTCTTGCTGTTGCTCCTCCTTCTAATCATCCCTCCTCACACTTCAGATATCAGGATTTTTTTTTCAAGAGCACCCAAATTTATATTTCTATCAAAACAGAGGGAGACATAATGTCCATGAGCTACGCCTGTGGAAGGCCACTTACTGTATTAATCAGAGGGAAGCCAACCACAGTGAAATTTCTGTGCAGAATACTAACTTTAGGCAGCACACCCAGGTGTTACCACGAGAAAGGTGAAGCTTGGCAAGCAAACCACAGTCAGCATCTGCATCTTGACCATGATAGTCAAGGCAGGGTCTGCCCAATCCAGATGGGCAGCTCAAGGCACAATAGCTCAAACTATTCTTTAATTCAGGTTTCAAAAAAATAAAAATAAAGTGAATTATTAAGTAATTGCTCAAACTATAGTGTTGAATGAGATCTATGTATAATTATATACAATTACATAGATAACTTGGGTGTAATTATATTTTTATACCAAAACTAAAATAAATGTACAGTAAGGCTCAAATATAAATTTCAAATTAGCTCCTCCCTAACAATGGGTAAAAATTCTCAGCAAAAATGTGGCCTCTATTCTGGTGCATTCAGGTTCCCTTGTCTGTTTGCACTGCCCATTTTGGTTTTTTTAACGTCTTCTCTGTACTTCAGTTCTTTTCAGATCATGTGAAAACATTTAAAATCTGGTTTTTTAATGTGAGGACCATAAACCAGTTCTATGTGTACAAAGTTGATCGGTGTTCATTTCTAGTGCAACTACTTTTAGTAGATCCCTTCTGGGACTTGTTCACTCCAATATACTCTTTTTTTTTTTAATGTCAGCCACTGTTTAACCCCCAGTGCCATGGCTCCATGGCTCTAGTCCTGCCAGTCTGAGAGCTCTGCTCTGAGCACACTGTAACTCACTTCTTTTATTCAGCACCCAGGACAGTGTTGTGGTTAGGAGCAGACTCTAAAGCCAAGCTCCTTAGATGTCGGTCCTTGCTCTGTCACTACCTAGCTATAGGGCCTTAAGAGATCTACAGGGCTTTCCTCTGCTCCGGATGCCCCATTCGTATAAGGGAGATAACTGGATTCTACTACTAGTGTTCTGTAAGAATTAAAATATCTAATTCATATAAGACACTTGGAACTAAGTGTGGCATGTGTTAAGCATTTAACAAATGTTACCTATTTTGTTCTGCACATTTGACATCTGATATTCAACTAAATTGAGAGAAAATATCTGAATGCAATATCCATGTGGTGGCCCTGATTAACTGGAAGGGGGACGTTTCTCATCTAACTAGCTAAGTTGTTGCATAATCATGAAGACATGACCAAATTCCAACTTTGTACACAAGTGGACCAGTTTTGAGAGGCTACGGAGCTCAACCAAGGCTAAATCATTGCATAATGTCCCTAAAGGCCACTGTTAAATTTTGGTTGCCATGCCAAATTATTTCTCTCTAGCTGCTGAGCTAAAACATAAAATTTCATTCTATTTTGACTCATCACACCTTTAGAAAAGCTGTGAAATCATGTTATTAAATCCTGGTGGGTAACCAAGAACCCTGTGAAGACTTTTTGGAAAGTGACTTCCTGGATGAAGTAGGGAGAGTGTCTACTGTTAACAATAATAAGGAGGATATGAGGTAAAACTAAACCTTGCTTGTTTCCCCTGGGAAAGGTAAGATCTAATTGTTCATATTTAGGAGAAAGCTATTGAGGTTTTAGATTAAACCTGAGCCTTGTCTGCAGGGCTCACTTAAGTTAGTAACTACTTAAAGGAAGGAGTTAGTACCTGGCCTAGTGTTAGGGTTATTTTTATGTGTCAACTTGGTTACGCCAGAGCACCCACATACTTGATCAAACACATCTGGATATGGCTGTGAAGCAATTTAAATCAGCTGACTTTGAGTAAAGCAAATTACCCTCCATAAGGTGGTGGGCCTCATCCAATCAGCTGAAGGTTTTCAGAAAAAAAACTGACGTTCCCTGAGAAAAAGGGAACTCTGTTAGTAGGCTGCCTTTGGACTCAAACTGCAGTATCAACTTTTCCCTGAGCTTTTGGCTTGCCCATCTACTTTATAGACATTGGACTGGCCAGCTTCCATAGTCACATAAGCTAACTCCCTAAAATAAATATTTATTTCAATACAGATAGATATCTACATAGATATGTATACATATTCATATATGTAAAAATCTTTACATGAATATATAGATATGTATGTGTATATATATGCATGTTTTATGCATACACATCCTATTGGTTCTGTTTCTCTGGAGAACCCTGACTAATCCACTTAGCTTCTGAAAGTGGATTACTAAATACTGACAACCTAGATGCACTCCGTCTAGAGGGTGAGGTGTCCACATCTTTCTCAGTTTCCTTTGGGTCAATGTCAGATGATACGTGCTTTGTAATTGTCTTTGTATAAGGGCAGAAACTGGCCTAGCCGGTGGGCATCTGTAAAGTGACAATTCACCCAGCACTGAGAACAGTTTGCTGAAGTTACACTAAAAAAAAAAAAAAAAATAAAAAAAAAAAAAAAAAAAAAAAAAAAAAAAAAAAAGCAAAGATAGACTTTTAATTCTGCCTCTTTTCAAAAAGCATGAGTTCTTTATTTATTTTCTTTTATTTTAGTTCTAAGGTACATGTGCAGGTAGTTCAGGTTAAGCATGAGTTCTTAAATCACTGAAAAATCTATGAAACTTTGGAAGATTTGATGTAATATAATTTTTTATTTTGTAAAAACACAAATTTTCATATAATTCCAAATTACCAAAAAGGTTGCTTAAATTTCAATTTCATGGTGCAATGTTTTCTTTTTTTTTTTAAGAGCACTTCCTATAACAATAAAGAATTCATTTGGCTGCAAGTACCCAACCAATGTGCTGAAAATGGGTTATGGACATGCTGTGACCCTGTCACCCCCATCAACTCTTAGATCAGCAGAGAGTCTGGAGTGTCCAGAGTACCTAGGCCAATTACCTCGAGGCATGAGCAGATTTAACTAGTCCCTTCAAAGGGCTGCTCCAGCAGAGTAAAACTTGATAGTGTGTTCCATGGTCCCCATGGGCAGGAAAAACCAAGAGGGACATCCAGCCATTTGCTGTTCTACAATGGACATATTACATACAACCAAGTATGCCATATAATCTGAACAACTACTTAATGGCCAGTAACAAAGCACACTACTGCCCATCATAGGCAGAAGCCCAGAGAGCTACTGGGAGCATTCCTGTTCCAGATGCCCATAGAGCACAGCATATTTGGCTCAAGGTACAACTGCAAAGGGCTGGCTGGTATGCTCAGAGAGAGGCTGGCAAGCACACCTCAGGCTGTGGCCCCTAACCTTCAGATTTCTTGGATACTTCTCTTTGGTGATGGTTATATGTCCTTTAGTAGTGTGGAAGTGAATAACAGGATGACTCCTGTAATTACATATGCATTTCCACAGATTACATTTTCATTATTTTAAATATTTGATATGAAAAATTCTAATTATATTTTACATCTGTTTACATTATCACAGGATATTTTGATATTACATCTGTCACTAAAAGAAAATTAAAACTTTTAAATTCTTAGATAATACTTTCAACTGTTTTAATTTTTTAAACGGTAAAAATACATTTTAAATATTCTGCTATTTATGCAAATAATTTTTCATCAGTTATTACTAAGAATTTGAAAAGATCATAATTTTTACATCTTACTAAAATTTTATAAAGAATTTTATCTAAATATTTATGCAAATTAAATATTTAAATTTTATGCCAACTAAATATTGATTTTATTCTATTCTACTCTGTATTTTATTATTATCATCATAAATTCCCTGCAGATTATTCCAGCATGCGTTTCAAACATTATCATTCTCTTATATCGTGAGTAAAGAATGAGAAACATTGCCTTAAATAAGGTCTATTTTTCTCCCATGTCAATAAGTTTTCAGATTGTTGCTACATCATCAACTCCTGTTAAGTTTTCTAAAAACAAGCCATATGCCTGTTTCATCATTATATCCTTAATTCCTCATCTAGTGACCAGCTTGACATGTGTCAAATGAATAAAGAAATAAGTATGGGCAAAGATAGTTGCCTTCTTTCAAAATAAAACTTTAAGACTATAACCATTTCTTTTTTTTTCTCTCTTTTTTCCCTAATTCCTTGGATTTTTTTTATTCATTTTTTTATTATACTTAAAGTTCTGGGGTACATTTGCAGAATGTACAGGGTTTGTTATATAGGTATACACATGCCACGGTGGTTTGCTGCACCCATCAACCCATTGTCTACATTGCATTCTCCTAATGCTATCCCTCTCCTAGCCCCCACTCCTCGATAGGCCCCAGTATGCGATGTTCCACTCCCTGTGTCCATGTGTTCTCACTGTTCAACTCCCACTTATGAGTGAGAACATGCAGTGTTTCGTTTTCTGTTGCTGTGTTAGTTTGCAGAGAATGATGGTTTCCAGCTTCATCCATGTTCTTGCAAAAGACATAAACTCATCCTTTTTTATGGCTGCATAGTATTCCATGGTGTATATATGCCATATGTTCTTTATTCAGTCTATCATTGATGGCATTTGGATTTGTTCGAAGTCTTTGCTATTGCGCATAGTGATGCAATAAAAATATGTGCATATGTGTTTATAGTATAATGATTTATAATTTGGGGGGTATATATGCATAATGGGATTGGTAGGTCAAACACTATTTCTGGTTCTAGATCCTTGAGGAATTGCCACACTGTCTTCCACAATGGTTGAACTAATTTACACTTCCACCAACATTGTAAAAGCATTCCTATTTCCCTACATCCTCTCTAGCATCTGTTGTTTCCTGACTTTTTAATGATTGCCATTCTAACTGGCATGAGATGGTATCTCAATGTGGTTTTGATTTGCTTTTCTCTAATGACCAGTAATAATGAAATTTTTTTTCATATGTTTGTTGGCTGCATAAATGTCTTCTTTTGAGAAGTGTCGGTTCATATCCTTCACCCACTTTTTAATGGGGTTGGTTTTTTCTTGTAAATTTGTTTAAGTTCTTTGTAGATTCTGGATATACGCTCTTTGTCAGATGGATAGATTGCAAAAATTTTCTCTCATTCTGTAGGTTGCCTGTTCACTCTGATGATAGTTTATTTTCCTGTGCAGAAGCTCTTTAGTTTAATTAGATCCCGAATTTGTCAATTTTGGCTTTTGTTGCCATTGCTTTGGTGTTTTAGTCATGCCTACATCCTGAATGGTATTGCCTAGGTTTTCTTCTAGGGTTTTTATGGTTTTAGGTCTTATATTTAAGTCTTTAATCCATCTTGGGTTAATTTTTGCATAAGGTATAAGGAAGGGATCCAGTTTCAGTTTTCTACATATGGCTAGCCAGTTTTCCCAACACCATTTATTAAATGGGTAATCCTTTCCCCATTGCTTGTTTTTGTCAGGTTTGTCAAAAATCAGATGGTTGTAGATGTGTGGCATTATTTCTGAGGCCTCTGATATATTCCATTGGTCTATATATCTGTTTTGGTAGCAGTACTATGGTGTTTAGGCTACTGTAGCCTTGCAGCATAGTATGAAGCCAGGTAGCGTGATGCCTCCAGCTTTATCCTTTTTGCCTAGGATTGTCTTGGTTATGCAGGCTCTTTTTTGGTTCCATATGAAATGTAAAGTAGTTTTTTCTAATTCTGTGAATAAAGTCAGTGGTAGTTTGATGGGGATGGCATTGAATCTATAAATTACTTTGGGCACTATAGCCATTTTCACAGCATTGATTCTTCCTCTCCATGAGCATGAAATGTTTTTCTATTTATTTGTGTCCTCTTATTTCTTCAAGCAGTGGTTTGCAGTTCTTCTTGAAGAAGTCCTTCATGTCCTTTGTTAGTTGTATTCCTATATATTTTGTTCTCTTTGTAGCAATTGTGAATGGCACTTCACTCATGATTTGGCCCTCTGCGTATTATTGGTGTATAGGAATGCCTGTGATTTTTGCACATTGATTTCGTAGTGAGACTTTGCTGAAGTTGCTTATGAGCTTTAGGAGATTTTGGGCTGAGATGATAGGGTTTTCTAAATATACAATCATGTCATCTCCAAATAGAGATAATTTGAGTTCTTCTCTTCCTACTTAAATACTCATTATTTCTTTCTCTTGCTGGATTGTCCTGGCCAGAATTTCCAATACTATGTTGAATAGGAATGTTGATAGAGGGCATCCTTGTCTTGTGCCAGTTTTCAAAGGGAATGCTTCCAGCTTTTGCCCATTCAGTATGATATTGGCTGTGGGTTTGTCACAAATAGCTTTTATTATTTTGAGATGTATTGCATCAATACCTAGTTATTGAGAGTTTTTAGCATGAAGGGGTGCTGAATTTTACTGAAGGCCTTTTCTGCATCTATTGAGATAATCTTGGTTTTTGTCATTAGTTCTGTTTATGTGATGGATTTAATTTATTGGTTTGCGTATGTAGAACCAGCCTTGTATTCCAGGGATGAAGCCAATGTGATCATAGTGGATAAACTTTTTGATATGCTGCTGGATTTGGTTTGCCAGTATTTCATTGAGGATTTTTGCATCAATGTTCATCAGAGATATTGGTCTGAAATTTTCTTTTTTTATTGTGTCTCTGCCAGGTTTTCGTATCAGGATGATGCTGGCTTCATAAAAGAGTTAGGGAGGAGTCCCTCTTTTTCTATTTTTCAGAACAGTTTCAGAAGGAATCGTACCAGCTCCTCTTTGTACTTCTTTTAGAATTCAGCTATGAATCCATCTGGTCCTTGGCTTCTTTTTTTGGTAGGCTATTAATTACTGCCTCAACTTTAGAACTTGTTGTTGGTCTATTCAGGGATTCGACTTATTCCTGGTTTAGTCTTAGGAGGGTGTATGTGCCCAAGAATTTAACCATTTCTTCTAGATTTTCTAGTTATTTGCATAGAGGTGTTTTAGAATTCTCTGATGTTAGTTTGTATTTCTGTGGGATCAGTGGTGTTATCTCCTTTATCATTTTTTATTGTGTCTATTTGATCATTCTCTCTTTTCTTATTTCTTAGTCTGGACTTTAGCCATTTCTTTACAGATAGGAGAAACTCCTAGAATTCCTTGGGGGATATCTGGCCTGCCACATTCCCCTGAGCTTCTCCCACTATCTCACTTCTCCCAAAAACTCCCTCTTTTCTGGTCTTACTCTTAAAAGCAACTATGTGGAAATTTAAAACTCTTTTCTCTAAAATTAAAAAACAAATTTTTAGTTTTTCTTTTTTTATATGTAAGTCTTCAAAATAGTTTTCCTATAAGTCAGCAACTGCCTACAAAGAAAGGTTTCCTACTATTGTTACAATGTGTTTCATAGTTTCCACCCCTACTCAGTGACATAGCCTTATCAGTCTACTCCTTTGCTAAATTTTTACTCCAGGTCAAAATATGCTCATGTATTATAAATTATCAGTAGGTGAAACAAAAGGAGACAAAAGGGCAGAAATAGGTACAAAATTGTTAATATGATAGTATCTTAATAGCAAAACATCCAATTAATTAGGTAACACTCAATAAATTTAGTTTCAGCAGGTGGCCAAAATTTCCAAACCCTTTGTTACACCTGACATCCTCACCCTAGTCTGAGTCAGAAATGAAAATATTTAGGTATGTTTCACTCTAAGAGTAGCATCTACCCCCAGAAGTAAGCTACTTTTTAGGAATAATTGATTTTGGCCTCACATAAGGGTTCCTGCAGAGATAAAAGAAAACAACACACAAACACCCAAGGAACCAGAGTTATTTGTCTGTGTGGTCAAATAGTTTATCACTTCTCCTAGTTACATGCACCATATTTGAACAGTTAGAATAGTTTTCATTTATTACATGATTAATCTACAGCTCTAGCCCACTTACATCTAAGGTCCATTACGCCTCAAAGCAGCAGAAGCTAAATTAATATGCCATCTTAGAAAGAAAAACCTATGTGAGCTTAGCAAAGCTGGATTTACCAAACTCAATCAATAAATACATGTTCCTTTTGTACTCATTTGGTTGCTTTGTTTTTAGTTGTGCTCCAGTGTTTTCATAAATTTAGTAAATAAATGAGCATAGGTACAAACATCATGATTGTTTACAGCACAAATATTATGCAGCTTGAAGGAGTTTTAGAAGTCCCATTGGCAATCCTGAAAGCTAAAAAGTGTTTAAAGTTCAGACATTCTTTTCTTTGCACTTCTGTTCTTGATGTCCTTGCTTTCTGAATACCACAAAACCAGCTGTTTAGCTCATATGGCATGGATGCTGAATGGACATACCATAGAGATTCTTAATAAACAGAGACTCTTCTGCTTCTAATTTATTTCTAAGAAAAGGCAATTTTATATTTGCTTAGGAAAGACCACTTTGACTATTACTTCCCTGGGAGGATTTCTTTATTATTTTATTGACAAACAACAGCTTATAATTCTTTATGCACAGGTCTATTCAAATTTTCTTCTACATAACATGTAGAACACAAGAAAGAATAAAAATTGCCTTAACTTTTCTTTGATATATTAACAATATAGAAATTTATTTAAAAATAATGTTTCTGAACATCTAGATGCCTGCTGTTCTCTCCAGTTCTATGACTATCTGAAATTGATGTCTTAGGTAAAAAGCAGCAAGTAAGTAGGCTGGGCATGGTGGCTCATACCTGTAATCCCAGCACTTCGGGAGGCCGAGCCAGGCAGATCACTAAAGGTCAGGAGTTTGGGACCAGCCTGGCCAATATGGTGAAACCCCATCTCTATTAAGAATACAAAACTTAGTCAGACATGGTGGCATATGCCTGTATTCCCAGCTACTTGGGAGGCTGAGGCAGGAGAATTGCTTGAACCTGGAAGGCAAAGGTTGCAGTGAGCTGAGATGGCACCATTGCACTCCAGCCTTAGCAACAGAGCAAGACTTCATCTCAAGAAAAAAAAAAGTAGTAATTAATTACATGCAACATGTTCCCCAAAGTCTTAAGACCCCTGAAAAAGAAAATCACAAGACATAGATAACATGCTTATCCTTTTGTCTCTCATTCTCAAATAGATGGGAAACAGACAAAATCAAGAAAGATCAGAACTACTGGCATTATAAGCCTAATAATTAAATATTTAAAATTTTAAAAGCATCAAGATTTTAAAATGTGTATTTTCTTTAAATTTACGGTTTACTTTTTTCAATTTATGTTTCCACAATAATATGCAATTACCTGATGACTCCAGCCCTGAGATTTATCTATTAGTTTTCAAAATTCTCACATTTCCCCTTAATTTTGCTAAATTTCACTGACTGTGTACTTGTGTAACCCATAACAGAACACACCAGAACTAGAGGTTTTCACAGCTGGAAGACTTTGAGAGCTGCTTGTTGAATGTATAGCACAGGGCAAAGCAGTGTCTCTAATACCCTAACGCTGGATGTCCTAAAGGACTTGCTCAAGGTCACACAGTGATTAGTGGCCAAAGCAAGACTAAATCCAGCTTCCAGAGAGTCCTGGTTCAGTGGCAGATGTTTCTGATTTTCTGCCACTATAGGAGGTTTGGGGAAGAGGTATGTTAATCGTCTCCACTCTACTGCTTAGGGCAAGATGTTGCATTACTTAATCAGAATGCAGTCCTTCCTTTAGCAAAATCTCAAAATGACATCTAGTAGAATACTCAGTCTCTACGGAGAAATTTAATTAAACTGCAGTCCCTTTATACCAGCACAAATATTGTGAGGGAAAACAACTCAACTTCTCTGACATTTTTGCAAATAGGTTTAGTGGAATGCATTCTGTTTACTTTTACTGACATTTGTTTTTCAGTCAATTAACTCACAGTTATTTTTTTCCTTTCATAATTTATTGCTAGCAACTTATCCATAAGGATAAATACAAGTAATTCCTTTCTTTGACACTTAGGTTAATAACAGCTGGAGAAAATCGACACTCATTTTATGCCTCCTCTTTCCTTTTCCTGATAGTTCTAGTTCGCTTTGTAAATCAGACTGGTGGCAATACCATAATCCAAGTAGGAAGAATTTAACCTCAAATGTGTGAGTGGCTTCTCCTCACATAGCCTTAAGACTCTGGAAAATAACAAACTTTATTCGATCAGTCATCAGCCAGATAATTAAATATGACAAGCATGTTTTTCG
>NW_016107332.1:5583689-5603014 GCF_001604975.1 Cebus imitator
TAAAGTCTTGAAAAATTCAGAAAGCCTTTGTTACAAAAAGTTCTACTTTTTTATTCCATGAAGTCTTATTGACTGGACACAGAAAAAATAATTTTTAAGAGGTTAAAAAACATGCAGTGTACAGCAACGTTTCTCAAACTCTCCCATGCTCACAAAGCTCCTGCAGACTGTGTTAAAAATGTAGATTCAAAGTCAGGAAGTCTTGGGTGGGGCCTGAGATTCTGCCCTCCTAATGCGTTCTCAGACGGTACTACCAGCCCATCACAGATTCCACTTTGAATAGAAAGGGTGTATAGGAAAGGGCACTTACTCTGGAGCTAAGCGACTCGGGCTGACATTGGACCTCATTGGTTACTGGCAGTGAGGACCTGAGAGAGCCCACCCCTCTGCTAGAGCCCTCTGTTTCTGCAACACTCAGTGCCTCACTACCGCCATCTTGCTCCGACCACCAGGACTCCTCTCATCTTGCCCTTTATCCCTCTCTGTGACAGGTTGCCCCCAGCTCCCAAGATGACTCTCAACTCCCACAGTCCCTGTTGGACTCTGAACCTTTTCCCTCCTTTTTCTTTGCTCACCCCTCCTCAAGCTCTGAAAATCCTTCCACTCTGTCCTCTGAAACTCAGCCATCAACAAAATCCCCTGTGTCTCTTCTCCATTATCTGAATGCTCTTCTCCTTCTTGCTTTAAGGGAAACCTGGCTTTCCACTGAAGAAATGGTCACTCCTGCAGTCCTCTGTAGTGGAGTTTATCTTGTCTTTCATGATTCTCATACCTGTAGGCCCAGAAGTAGAGAACACATCCACCTTGCTCCTTATTGCTACTTTCAGACCATTTTCCAATCCTCTCATTTCTGAAAACTTCTCATTTTGAATCTTTGTCATCCAATTATATCACCCACAACTCCTCATTGTTCCTAGCACCAAAACCCTGGGAATCCCCATTATTTTCTCTTCCCAATCTAGCCACTCTCTCCATGTTCATTACCTTAGACCTTGTCACTATTAACAACTATATCTTCTCCTTAGTGTCAGTTACATGCACCCAGCTGTCTGTCATCACTTCCTATCATTTCATCTCATTCTCCTGTATTATACCCCCACCAACACATCTATGACAATTCTTACATCCCACTGGTTCTGCAAACCATTGATCCTATCATCTTTTCACTATTTGTCACCCTCATGCCCACATTCCTCTCCTTGCCCAACTTACTTATTTTTTACTTTCTTGAGACAGGATATTGCTCTATCGCCCAGGCTGGAGTGCAGTGCCATGATCACAGCTAACTACAACCTTGACCTCCTGGGCTTAAGCCATCCTCCCATATCAGCCTTCTAAGTAGCTGGGACTACAGGTGTGTGCCACCAAGCCTGGTACTTTTTTTATTTTTGTGTGGAGATAGGGTCTCACCTTATTTCCCAGGCTGGTCTCAAACTCCTAGGCTCAAGCAATTCTCCTGCCTTGGCTTCCCAAGATGCTGGTATTTACAGATATAAGCCATCATGTCCAGCCCTTACCTAATTTAAATTCCATTATCAATAGCTATTAAATCCCTTGCTCCTCTAAAACTTGGTTATGCTTGCTTTGCATAATGATAATCCTATTTAAATTCAAATTTCTGCCTACTTTAAACGTGCCCCCATGCAGCATGATAGAGAAAAATACCAGCTAGGATGACTGGTCTTGCTTTAAATACTTGGCCATTAACTTCAAGTTGGCCCATCATTCACACTACGTGTCTCCAGTTCATACAGTCTTCCACTCATTAGTTTGCCATTTTATACCTTCTCTCTACTAAGTTCCTAATACCTCTTTTCCCACCATTTTACTCAGCTGAAAACCTCTCTTCCTATTTCACTGAAAAAACAAAGAAATAAACACGGAAGCAGTAAGAAAACAACTTCCACATACTCCCACCAACACATCCACCCACATGTCTGCGTTGGTAAACATCTTTGCCTTTCTGCCTATCATTGCTGAATCATCCAATGTTCCTATCAAAAACTAAACTTGTACACTAGATCTTATCTCCTCTCACCAATCAAAAACATGATTCCATCAATTCTTTGTCTTAAATTACCATTTTTTCCTCTCTTCTGAATTATTCCTGTCATAAAAGCATTTGTATCTTAAAAAAGAAAACCTTCCCCTTGACCTTACTTATCACTAGTACCTGCCTGATGTCTTTACTGCCCTTTCAGCAAAACTCAAAAGAGTTCTTCTGAACTCAGTGGGAAAGAAACAGAAAATTTGCTTTGAGAAACTTTGATAATTCTAGATGCTCATTCTCCAGGCAGGGTCCAGCATCTACTGTCCACGTAGTGGGGTAGGAGAAGTGCCAACAGCTATGAGGCCTCAAGGAAGCTGAGTCATTTCTTGATTCTCCTAAAGATGTGCAGCATTTTTGCCAGCTTGTCCCTGGAGGGTACAATAGCAACAGATTGGACAGATGTGTATCATGTGGCCTATGCTGTCCACGAAAAAAAGGCCACTGCTGTCTCTTTCTCATGGGACCTGCCAACTTGTACAGATTCTTATTAGGAGTGGCCATGAAAACCAGAAGAAGCAGGCAGCTTCAACACACTGAGTGTGACCTGGTGTTTAAGAGACAGGCTGCCCACTCATCACTGATGGTCAGACATTCAGGGCTTCAGGTTAAAAATAATCCACCAAGACATTTATATCACAAATTTAAAAGTCAATGATGCTTTCACATTTGAAGATAGTATTGGGGTCTAAATTCAAAGTTCTGTTTGAAAAAAAAAAAAAAAGACCTCAGACAGTTTTATATATTAGGCCTAGAGGCTTTAACTACTTTCAGAAACAGTTTGATACAACAAGGGTAAAAAAAAGCTCATTACAAAGTGGTTTGGTTTTGGTTTTGGTTTTGGTATTGGTTGGAAGTTTCTAGGCACTGGAGAAATTGCCCCCAGGGATCCTTACTAAGACAATTGAGAGTATGTATCAATACAGATACATAAAAATAGACATACAGATAGAAACAGATATAGATGGATAAACACCTATATATGTTTAGTAAAATATATGTAAATATATACGTGCAAACAAAATGTTTTTCCTAAGTTAGCATTAAAAAGTATTTTGCAAAACATAGGTAGAAAGGAATTAACTAATCAAAAACTTTTCATTGCTCTTAAATTTTTTTAACCTACCAGCAGTTTCCAAACCAAAAGATACATGTAATTCTAGACTTTACAAAGAATCAAATGATGAATTTGGTCAATTTTACACCTTTGGTTTAGATACTCCAATAAGAAAGTTTAAATGTTTTTATTTAGTTTACTGAAAAAGAATGCATCTGGATATTTAGCATTACAAATGAAAATTCTTTACTACCATAAAGCACTTGATGTTTTCGTACTGTGAATACCCCTAATATTAAATGTATTTGTGGCTATGATGAATACAGAAACTATCAAGCCATTTCCAGTGACTCATATAAAAGATGACTCCTAGAGCTTCATCTTTCCTCTAGGTATGCTCATTCCCTTGATGATCTCATCCAATTACTTGGCTGTCAACATCATCTATATACTGATGATTCCCAAATTTATATCTGGAGCCCAGACAGCATCTCTAAATTCCATACTTATAGGTCGAGCTGCACATTTGACATCTCCATGTAAAGTCCTAACATTCATCTCACATGTATCTTGTCCTAACTCAGACTTCAAGCTTTCACTCTCAGCTCTTCTCCTCCCACCATCTTCCCCTTCTCAGTAAATAGCAGCTCCATCCTCCCAGTTGTTCAGGCCAAAAATCTGGGAGTTATCTTCGACTCCTCTCTTGCTTTCACACCCAACATCAAATCCATCATCAAATCCTACCATTTCTACTTCCCATATGGACCAAAATGTGACTTCACAGTGTCTCCACTGCAATTGTGTTTACCAAAAGGACCATTATCTCTCACCTGGATTACTCAGTAGCCTCCTAAATGCTCTCCAGCTTCTGTTCTTGCTCCCTGTGGTCCACTAGGTACGTGGTATTCAGAGCAATTGAGTAAAACATAGGCAATTAAGTAAAGTAAATCCTCCCTCTTTTCAAAGCTCTAAAATGACACTTCATTTCAGCAAAGTAAAAGCCAGTGCTACAAGGCCCTACACAATCTCTACACCATACCCTCCACCTTATTGCCCCTCTAACTCATATCCTACTAGTCTCCCCATTGTTCACTCTACTTGAGTCACTCTGGCTTCCTTCTTGTTTCTCAAGCTTCAGGACTTTCACATCAGCCACAGAAGCTTTCCTCCCAGGGAGCCACAGGGCTCCCACCCTTGCTTCCTCAGGTCTTTGCTCCACTGTAACCTTCTCAGGACTCACCTGTCAAAAGGAAGTCCCTCCCCTTTCTGGCAATACCTGTTCTCCTTTGCTTCATTTTTCTCTATGTCCCTTTTCATATCTGAGAGAGTAAATCTTTTACTTATTTATTTGCTTTTTGTTTATTTCCCTCAACTAGAATGTAAACATTTTGAGGGCAAAGGGTACCTATCTCTTTTGTTTACTATTGTATAGCAAGCTTTTAAATTTTGCTTAGCAGAGAGTAGGAATTCACTAAAAACTCATTGAATGTATGAGTATTAAAGAATTCCATAGAGAAAACCATTAGCACAAATATTGCACTATGGATATTTCAGCAATTGGTCACTATACTACCTGGGACAAAGAAAGCTCAATATATAACTGTTCATTCACCTTTGAAATAAACACTCTTAGAAAGAAACTAAAAAAAAAAAAATAAAAGAGGTTATTTCACACATAAACATCTGAGGTCATTTCACTCTAGCTTTATACAACTTTGCTGCAAACCTAAGCTCTACTGTAATGACTCTTCTGGAAACAAACTGGTTTCTGAATATCTCAATATTATTCTTCCACATCTGAGAACTGCATTAGAGCCGATGATCTCATTACAATTTAAAACTAGATGGGCAAAGCATTTGTGGATTTAAATCCCCACCAGTCCCTCCCCTGACAAATTCAACCAGAAAAATATTCTGTAAAAACTAAGTAATTATAGAATAGGAGTCTTCAAACTGTGGCTCAGAGACCAAAGCCAGCTAGGGTTGCCAAACAAAATACAGAATTTCCAGTTAAACTTGAATTTCAGGTAAACAACAAATAATTTTTCAGTAAAAATGTCCCACATAGGAACTACTAAATCTGGCAACCTTAAACCTGGCCTATACCTATTTTTGTACAGCCTATAAGCAAAGGATGAATTTTTTCCATCTTTAAATTGTTGGAAAAATTGAAAGGAAAATAATGTTACAAGTAAAAATTAAATAAAATTTAAATTTCAGTGTCTGTAAGTAGTTACTGCAATGCCATGCTCATTTGTCTATGTATTATCTGTGGACACTTTCCAGAAGCACAGTTGAGTCATTTCCACGGACGCCACATGGCCACAAAACCTAAATACCTACTATCCGGCCCTTTACAAAAAAAGCCCTTCTTATAGACTATTTACTTTTTTTCCTCCCCTCACAGAAGACAAAACAAAGGTAACTTTCTACTCCTTAGAATTATCTTTCCTCGAAAGCCCTCCTGGTACTTTATCACTATTTTGGAAAGAAAGGAGAAAGCAATCTGAGGAGAGGTAAAGAGATGAAGGGTACAGGCTATGGCACCCCACAAAATTGAGTGTGAATCCTTAAATGGGGGCCATGTGAATATCACCATACCAACTATCTGCAAGAATTAGTAGACAAGAATTGATTTTAAAGGACAAAAAGGGGTCAATTTTCCAGACTGCAACACAGCCTATGATTGTCAAGAGGGCAGAAAAAAAGAAGGAGGAAAGTGAAAAGGTAAAAATTAGGACTAGGAGGATAGACTTCTTAATTTTTCACCAAGAAGTGACCTTAAGTGAGAAATAGAGACTTCACATGGATTCAAGCAAAGACATCAAGACCACAATTAGGGAGGTATGGATAGACATGGTTGGATCAAGTAAGGCAGCAGTAAAACCCTTTCCAAGGTTAAGAAAATCTTAGACTGCTTCTATTCAGTATATATGTGATTGCCTTAGATGACACTATATATCCCTATTGCCAGAAGTAAGTGTCATCATATGGGGATACCTTCTTTTATTGTGGTTTGCAGATATTGTGTATTTAGAAACTGAGCGTTTGTGGCAACCCTCCATTTTCAGCAAGTCTGTTGTGTCATTTTCTAATAGCATGCCTTTACTTGGTGCCTCTGTGTCGCATTTTGGTGATTCTCCTAATATTTCAAACATTTTCATTATTATTATATCAGTTGTGATGATCTGTGATGTGTAATCTTCGATGGACTATTGTATAGTACTCAAAAGCAAAGGCTTGAGTATGTGTTGCTGTTACGATGAGGAAAAATGAGAAAAGACAGAGCCGCATTTACATGACTGTGGAATCCCCAGATTCCCAAAGGAGGCATTGGAGGAAGTGGCAACCACAGCCTTTTTAGCCTTATTCTTTCCAGAAAATATTTTCTACTCGGCTCCTGAGTTAATGTTATCAGGTCTTTGTATTTTAAAACCTAGAAAAACAAGACATGTATAAATTGAGGGGACAATGTATAAGGTCCATCAAATGACTTTATTTGTGACCCATAACCCTAGGCTATGATTCTCAACATGTAAGCCTCACATGGAAGGCATAGTCCCAAACACAACTTCTGACACTAGATACACTGCACTTCATTCCTTCTAAAAGGCATATCAGCATTGGAGAGAGTGACAGTGATGTTATCACAGAGATAACCTTGAGGCTATTCTAAATATATTTTAAATGTAAATTATTTGCAAGCTTCAGTACTTCAACTATGTTTGGTAGCAAATACTTACAACACACCTCACTCCTGACCTGTGTCACCGCACTGTGACTGATTAGTAGTGTTTCATGCCACTTCCTCAGAACAAAATTTCCCAAAAATATAGCCCATATTAATATTGATTATGGCAGTAATAGTACTAACAATCCTTGTAATCAATCCCCAAGGTTACTTTAAGAACTATGTTTTTGAAATTGTTTTCTCTTCCAAACATCTGCTGGTGCACTTCACAGGCTTATACTCACAGTCAGCCAAAATATTCATCAGTCCATTCATTAGTTAATTTTTCTCAACATATGTATCTCACATGATATGAAGCATTGACCTAGTATGATAGATCACACAAACAGAAATCTCATGCAATTGGGTCAACCATTATGGAACAAGAGCCTGCTTTTTGTCAGACGCAGTTCTGGTGATAAAGACGAATAGTCATATCCCTGGCTCTCTAGGAGGTAATGGTCCAGTAGGGATGACAAAATAACTGCAGTGTGATGTGGCTAAATAAAATGGTAAATGTGAACCTAATGTATGCTTAGCCCATAGAAAAGGAAACTGAGTCTCAAATGAATGACTGGACAACGCTTTGTATGAAAGCTAATGTATTGCTCTTTACACAAATGTTTATCGAGCAGCTACCCAATATCAGTAAGAATCCTGTGCATCATCATACAGCTGTCAAGAAGACAGCATGGTGCCTAACATAGGGAGCTTATAGTCTAACGCAAAGAGAGAAGATTGATCCATTTGCTTGAATCCCAAAAGCAAGTGGAAAGTCAGTTAACTCTGTCTGCACCTTCAACCACCTCTCCGCCCAGGCCTCCCATCTTCTAGGTGATCTGTGCTGTCTTGCTGTTCTATGGTACATACTTCAAGGATAACTCCGTAGCATACAATTTTCCCTTTTGGGAAATATTCACAAATATAGGCGTGAGATGAGAGGCCATGACTTACATGACCGTGACACTCTGGAAATAGCTGATTGTTCCTCAAGTAGATACCTGACTCAGACTGAGACAGTCAGCAATCTCTCATTAGAATTTGAAATTCTAGACTAGGACACATAGAGATAGGCGTTGAATCACATTAATGGCAATGCCTTATGAAGAATGACCACAAACTCCTATGACAAGGGCCTGCAGTCACTCTGCCTTCAACTCTACCCACATGCTACCTGTTGGACTCCCTTCAACTCTCTGAGAACCCTCCCAGTTTCCTTCCATCTTCTCACGCTGGCAAGAGTCAGCTATTATGCTTACAACCCAAGAAACCCTCCTACATGCCACCTATTCACAGTCTTCCAGCTGTACCCAGTCAGGCTATAGTTCCCTCTGATTAAACAATTTGTAGAGAGATTAATGGCCCATACAGCTTAGTATGCTGTCTACTCTCCAGAAAGGTGATAGTTTGAGGAAATAAGGAGATATAACATCAGAATCCAGAGGATCTACTCCACTGCAGGGGAGTTTCAGGACCAACTGAACCTTAATAGTCCCTCAAAGGAGCTGCTTGGATACACGCAGAATTATGAATGGCTTCGAAATTCCACCAAACATGGTTTTAAATCTTAGCCCTGTCATTCATTTACTTAACTAAGTTTACATAGCTAGTATATAGTAGAGCTAAAACTTGAAACCAAATCTGACTGTTTCTAGTTTACTTTTTTTTTCATATTATAAAGGTATTAATGCATTTTTACATTCTTCCTTTAAAATAATGATTTTCAAATGGGGGCCATTCTCCACACCGCTAATCCCACTGCAGAAGACTTTGGCAATGTCTGAGGACAATTTGGTTCTCTGTGGGATAAGCTGGGCTCTAGCAGGTAGAGACCAGAGATAGAGCTAAGAAGACTACAATGCACAGAACATCCCCCACAATAACGACCTGGCCCAAAATGCCATGGTGCTGAGGCTAAAAATCCTTGCACTAAGTAAAACAATGGACAAATCTTTGAAAGAATGTATAACTCAAATGTACAAAACATGAAATTAAGTTAAAAATCCCATTTTATGAAAGATATACATTGGAATATTATGTAGTCATTAATTACAGACAGATCTATGATATTAAAAAATTAGTGTGTTTTAAAATAGAAAAAATATTCTCCAGAAACAGTTGTATAGAGTATGATCCCATTTTGTAAATAAAATACATACATGCATACATGAACGTGGGCTCACATATATGTAGGAAGAAAACTGAAAGGCTAGATGCCAGTAGGTTGATAGTGTTTATCTCTGAGAAGAAGGGGGATTAAATGATTTTTGTTTTCCTCCTTTTTTTGAGATGCAATTCTACATTAAAAGTTATTTTTTTTCCCAATCTATACATCCATCAAAGGACTAATATCCAGTCTCTACAAAGAACTCAAACAAAACAGCTAAACAAACAAACAATCCTATTAAAAAGTGGGCTAAGGACATGAATAGAAAATTCTCAAAAAAAGACATACAAATGGCAAAGAAGCATATGAAAAAATGCTTAACATCACTAATTATCAGGGAAATGCAAGTCAAAACCACAAAGCAATACCATCTCACTCCTACAAGAATGGCCATAATAAAAAAATCAAAAAATAATAGTAAATACTGGAGAGGATATGGTGAAAAGAAAATTTTATTCACAAAAGGCAATGAACAACTGCTCATTGCAAATAATAAAAAATAAGAATAAAGAAATTATAAATATTTCATCAATTTTAAATAACATGGCCTTTAGCTATACAAATAGCAGAAGTAACAACAATATAATTAGTTTTAAACTATATTATTAGCTAAAACTATTTGTAAGGAAAACTATAAAAAGGAAATCAGTATAAAATTCAATGTAAATGTTAGACACAAATTAAAATAAGGATTTAATTTCAAAACGAGTAGAGAAAGGATAAGTTGAGAGCATAATAGAGATTTATATTTTCTATGGTCAGTTTTTGTCTGTAAGCCAAAACTGAATAGTTTATATCCAAAATTTTTGAAACATTTTATCCTTCTTATAAACATTTTTATACTTTTGTATATATAAGAGTTGACAAGGTTAGAAAATTGAACCATATTTGAATTGCCTGTTATGCACGCACTAAAACCAGATCTTTAATTTTCCAAAGTCATAATTTCTCAAGTACTGGAAATACTTCCTTATTATTCAAACTAATTCTCACCATTATTACTAAGGCTTTTTAAAATTTTGAGTTAGAACCATTCTTTTATATTAATGCCAAGAACTTTGGCTTTAAAGAACTTTTAAGAACTGAGTTGCTCCCTGGAAAGAGAGTGATAGAAGTGTAATAAATACACACAGAAACTGATTTTTGCCATTCTCTCTGATCCTTTCAGAGATGGTATCATGCTTGGGACCACCAGTTGATCAATTCTTCCACCAGTTCTGCAAGTCAGTACCCTTCTGCAAATGGCTCACCTTTAGTTCTAACATATGAGCAACCTCTAAATGGCATGAAAAATCAAAAGGAGGTGCTGATATGAACCAATTACTTAAGACCTCAGACATTTGTTCAATGATCAATTACTTTCTGTCACAGACAATAATGTGTCTAATATGCTGTTCATCAAAAATATATCTTTTATCTCTTACATATTCTTATATCTCTGAAATGATATTATGTATCTTTTCTGTCCATTTATTTTCACAGGCCTGAATTTAAAGCTGTTTTACCCCTATATGGACAAGCATGTCATCTGTAATGAAGGCTATGTAGGATGCCCTTGGAGACATTTTTGTGTGCTACATATCTCGTCTGAGACGTCCATTCTGTAATCTGTCCCGCTGACATTCCTGTGCTGACAGAGCATCAACCCATTGAGGAAATTAAATTATTCCTCCATGAACAAACCTATGCCTGAAACTCTGGAAGCCAAATCATGGAACACCAAGAATTGTTTCACATGCCTTATATGACTTACAAAATCAAGCATTTATTTCTACTGTTATTATGATGGAGAAGTACCCTTCACCTGGTCAATGTCAGTTAGCTGCAATTAAACCATAGTCTTCTGTGACATGTGACATGTTTCTGAACGAAAGAAAAATCATCATAAGCCTGCTTCTCAACTGTGACATGCTGTCTAGGCTCTGGTATGCCTCAAGTTAGAAAATATGCCTTTCTCTTCACTAAAAGAAATGCCACATATCACAAAGGCTACGTGGCCCCTGTGGGCTTGCTTAGTTGTGGTAATTCTGAATCCGTCACATCAAAGGAAAGAATTACCTGTTTTAAAGTAATGTTTTATTAAAATATATCTTTACTTTTATTTATCTGATAGCAACTTATTTGATGCTAGAATAATTTAAAACAACTGCTATTCCTTCAACGACTTTATGATATTTTCTTTTCAAATCTCAGCTAACATGTCCTTGAGATAAAAAGCCAGCTATGGCTATATTCAGACTGTGGACTGAATGTCTAGAGCAGTGATTCTCAAACTTGTCTTCACATTGGAATCACCTGAGAATTTCAAAACATATCAATGCGTATGTTCTACCCTAGAGACTGTAAAATAATTGGTCCCAGTGTGTCCAGGGCTTAAAAATTTTCGCTAGGCCCACAGATGACTTTAATGTTCAACTAAGTTTGAGAACTACAGGTCTGTATAACTATTAAGTACTATATCACTGTGTGAGTACTAGCTAAATACTTATAGCATCCTGTTGTTATTTAACATGGTCGGTGAATGGTATTCAAACTAATTAACATTACTAATATTTGTTACCACATATTAAATTGCCAGGCACTTTATTGACATCATATGCAACCCACACGACATTCCTATAAGATAGGTATTATTATTCTCACCTCACAAATAAAAAAACTGAAGGTTGAAAAGTTTTTTTTTTTTGTCTTTTGTTTTTTGTTTTTTTTAAGCAAACCCACCCACCAATATATGCTGGGGCTAGTATTTGAATCCAAGTCTCTTCAGTTCTAAAAGACCCGCTATTTCCACTATATCATACATTTTCAACAGGGGTAATATCATTTTCACGTAAGTGAAAATTAGTTCTCAGAAGTCAAAATATTCTTAGATGACAGCATGGCTTGTGACACTTTAAAGCCCAACTCTGCCTGACAAAATCTTGTCCTTCATATTTAATTATCTCATTAGAGGTAATTTAAATTAACTTTTATTTTCTTAATGAAGAGGACAATAATGAAAAACGTATAAGAAACACTGCACTACATCATGTTCTGTCTCCATCTGTTTTGGTGAGTTAATATATACCACTCACAAACCGTACACAAATTATTTACTATGCAGAATATCTATAGAGAAAATCTCTCACTCCTCAATTTTACAGTTCCCAAGTTGCACTTACAATTAGAGAGAAACACCATATAATAAAACCTATATGTCACAGGTTCTCAGAATGCTATTGATAGAAGAGGGAGTAGTAAGTCCAAGAAGTATTATCTAAAAAGTCATTGTGAATGTCTATTATATTGTTACCTCAGCATCATAGCAGTAGGTAAATATGAAAGTCAGCTTTCTCTGATCTGACATGGTTAGATGTCAAATTTTAAACATCTAGAGGCAAGGATCAAGCTTCATCCAACTTTGTATCTTCCATAGCACTTGTCCTCACACAATCTAGTAATTCAACAAATGTGTATAAAATTTTAAAAAATAATTGCCACTTCCTGACACAGGCTACCAATCACATAATTAAATATATATGATAATAAAACTACTCTGAGCAAATTTTAAGTAGCCTTTATTGATTCAGAACATATTTTCTACTTTCTTTAGGATTCTTATTTTGAAACCAAATTTTATTCTGACACAGGGAAGTGCAGCACAAACTAAGTATCACACTTTAACCTAATTTCTTCTCCAGAAAACTACTAATTTGATTTTCCAAGATGTCACCATTGCCCTGCAGAGAGACACAAAGAGGCTTTGGGGCTATTGCCAAGTGTTGAAATACCTGAGCTCAGACTTCAGCTGAAAGCAGTGATGACGCCTACCCTATCATGGGCTGAGAGGGCATCTCTGGGAGGAAGTAGGCTAACTAATGTCAAAAGCATCCATGTGTTTATGCCTGCCTCAAAGAAGCATGGAAAGAAATTGAAAGGACTAGCAGATATATGGTACCACATAAGTGTATTTGCCTAAGGCAAGATAGAGAGCTTTGGACAATTTCCTCAATGAGCTGTCACTTTGAAAAGCTTGACAACCCACACATAAGGAGGATTCCTTTGTAAGTAGATCAGACGGAAAAAAAATTTTTTAAGCCCTAAGGTTTTCAGCTACTGAGATGGAGAGGAAATATTTGAGAATGGTCCCAAGGGCCAAAGACACCAAGGGAGGAGTTTTTATAAGTTATAGCTGGAAATTGCTGTCCATATCCATGGCCAATAAATGCAACAGAGGAAGAGAGGGGACCTAGAAGGGGAACAAGAAAAACAACCAAGGGGAGCTGCCTCTCTTGATAGTGGCTGCCATTGAAGTTTAGATAGCATCATTTTGGGAAATAAATTTCTTTGCATGGACAACTCTGGCCCTTTCTGCTTTCTCCAGTAGGAAAACTGAATTATGCTTATCCATCCATGCACCTACAGTTCCTGTCCAGCCTGAATAATTTTGTTATTCTTCTTACTGAGGAGAAATTTGGTCCACCAGGATGGAAAAAAAAAAAAAAAACTAGTTAAATTTGCATTACAGAACTCAAACCAGTTACTGAGATTCAAAAGTATAAAGCAGCATTCAGATTCCTGTCTTAGAGTTTACCCTATCAAAGGAGCTATGTGAGGTAGCAGTTATAATAATAATAAAAACAATGACAGTAATCATTCATTGAACATTTGCTGTATATCATCCGCCATGTTACATTTCTATATTCATTTTTTCATTTAAACATTTCAAAAATCTTATAAGAAATTTTCTATATACAGTATAAAGAAAGAAGTTTGGAAAATTGAGGTGAGGAAAATGCAAGATGACAGAATTTGCCATTGTTTTCTTGTGTTATGAGTTAGTATTTGAACTTGCAAAGCTTTGTCTTCTCACAGCAACCTGCCTTTTCTCACATCGATCTGTGTCATTTAAATCTTTGCTTCCTTTGGAAGGGTCAGAAACCTAACTCAAAATAGGCTAAGTAGAAAGGACATTTTAGGAGCTCACATAATCAAACCACAGGTAGCAATAGGGCTCCAGATCTCCATTTCTTATCTCTATTTCTCTTAGGGTACATTACTCTCTTCCTCGCATGTAGTAGACAGGGATTCTCCACTTGGCTGGGAAAATAGTGGTTGACAATTCCACATTTAACTCTTCCCAAGTACATGACTCCAGAAGGAAGAGACGTCTGGCGAAGAACCCAGTGTGAAGAAACACAGGGAAGAATCCCTGGCCCCTTGGCTTCCCTGTCGCTACCCTGAACTAGTCATTGCAGCCCAAATGTTCAGACATGAATTACGCGCTCACCTCTATGGCCAAAAATTTAAGGCCCGGCCAAAAATTTAAGCCCCTGTCATTGGCTGCCCCATGAGAATCGCAGGAATGTAGGGAGAAAGGAGTAGCTCTTTCAAGAAGGAGTGGGAGGCCCAGTTACCAGGATGAGACCTGCAGGACTGACAAAAATAGCAGATGCCGACTACACTTGATACGTGTGCACAGATCACCAGGAGAGCTTGCTAAAATGCAGAGTTTGATTCAAAAAGCCTTAGGCAGGCTCTGAGGGCCTGTACTTCTAACAAGGTCCCAGGTGATGTCACAGACCACACCCTGGGCAGTAAGGCACTAGCCTTCTTCCACGCATTGCCCAGGTCATCTAACGCAGCAGATGCTCTAAAGCTCTGGCTGCCCAGCAGGGACAAATGCAATCTCACATGCTTGTCTGAGTGTTGTGCCTTCTCAGGACAGCTGTGCTCCCGTCACAACACTGAAATAGAAGAGGTGTTACAAGTCAGGATTGAGACATATGGGCAGAACTCTGTGATAAAAACACTTTACCATTTCATATCACCTTTCATTCCAAAGTGTTTAGAGGCTATATACATTCAGCACCACAGAAAGATGATAGAGGCAGCAGACTCCGTGGGGTGAAGGAGGTGGCAAGAGATGGAGTGGGGACGGGGGAATATGTAAGTCAGGCACAGTGGGACATTTCTCTGCAAAAGTCAACACCACACCAAAAAATTGAAAGAGAAAAAAAAGAAAATGGAGCTCTTCAAGGTTTATGTTGAAACAGCAATAGCACATGAAGTTAATGTTCAGGATCATCTTCACCGAGTTATCTTCTCTCAATTAATAAGTTGCCTAGATATGCGGGTACTCTGTGAGCACAGAGGAAAAAAGGAAGTCAGAAATAAGCTAAACAAATAAGAAGATTAAAAATATTATCAGAAAATCTATAAGGTCTGAGTCTAGCAACCCCAGCTTGTATAGGGTATGTCAGCTTTGTTAATTAAATGATTAAGCCTTAAAATCTTAGAGGGCAGTTTTCCATCACATGTTCTCTGGCATGGGAAGTAGCCTTTTCTTTCAGAGCATTTAGTAAAAGAAGGACTTTGCCAAGTGCTACAAAATGCAAACATGTAACTTAACCTTGATACTTCTGATAACAATAGGGGTAGTTAATATATGTCCTGGAAAAAAAAAAAAAATCACTGTATGACAGGGTTGAAAACGAAAATTAACTTTTAATGACTCCCGGAGTGTTTGCCTGTAAAAGAAATCCACTTTCAAGCACTGCCTTTTCCCATTTGTTATCAAAGACTTCTGAGGGGCTTCCGGTGACTTGGAAGGAGTTCTGTTTTCACTTCTTCTGGCTCCTGTGACTATGTCTAACAGCTGATAAATGAAGACCCACAAGCTCCCACAGGATGGTTTCAAAGGGAATGTGCTCCAGGCAGTATGTAGCCACCTGTCAGGGAAGCACATATCAGATTAAAACGGCAAGGAGAGAAATCTTTTTGCTGTTTCACATTTCCTGGTGTTTCCAATGAATTCATTATATTAATCTACTTTGTGAAATGTTTAGTACCTATGCTTATTTATGAGCATCTGCAAAATCTTCAAGATAATGGGAAAAAAAGAGAACAGGGATTCTTAGACCAGAAATGCATCTTTGTTCTTTTTTGTTCACCATCTGCCTTCTCTTGTGTCTTCTCCCACTCATGCTTAAGACAAGGTGGTGAAACCTTCCCCAGCAAGCAGATAACAGTAGTCACTCCATCAGGAGAGTGGAATTTTAAATCACAGTACTGTTTTGTCAGAGAGAAAATCATGCTACTTCTAGAGCTCAGAAAGGGATTTTTCAGTACTGACATTTTCTTTATAACAGAAACTCCTCATTTTTACTACGAAATACTTTAAAATGACTTATTACCCTTGTGCCCCCCACACAGTAATTTTGGGCTCCTGGCAGAGTCCTATTCAAAAGCCTATTTTTATAAATCATGGGAAGTGGCTGATGCAGCTGGTTATCTCTTAGGATTCTGTCAGTTCCACAACGAGAAATGGTGCTGCCACGCTCACTCCAAAGGAAGGTGGTAGTGAAGTGTGGGTTTCAGATAAGGATTTACACTGAGAGGCCAGCTCTAGAAGCTACGCAAAAGATAATAGATAGGAGACGGTCAAGGAGAAAGTTACAGTCATAATATTAGAGTTACTACAAACAGGCAAATAAATGAATACATTCCATGCTGGTTTGCTTTGCCACTTGGCAATAGCACAAAACCTAAATTGAATATATATCTTGCGAATTAAAATAATCTATTATGCCAGCTTGAAAGAGAAAGTTACCAATTAAATGGCATATTTTAGATATTGAGCCATTTTTGTTTGATTACGCATTTGACTTATTAATTGATGGTCCATTTGCTTCTCAAAAACTTTAGGGTAGCTCAACATTCAACTAATGTCAACCATATCCATATGAATTCAGCATTTACTCTACCCAGGCACAGTTCTAAGAATTGGGCATTTGTGGGAGCCAAGACAAACATCCTTCTACCTTTCAAAGCTGACAGTCTAGCAGTGTAGTCTAGTTAGAGAGGAGAATGGAATTCTTCATATGTGGGTGGCTGAAACCAGAATGGTGCTACTAAGAGCACTGTGACCACTGAATCATCAGCTACATTGTAGAAACTCACTTATTAAGTATAAGTGTCATCCTTAATATAAAGGGTACCACATCACCTTTAAATTCTACAAAGTCTCTGTCTGCTAAGTCCACAATCATCTAAGACACTTTAGCATGGATACCAAAATATTTCCAGAACTCAGGTGAATGGTTTCAGTCGAATTCCATTTAAGTCCGTAAGCATCCATTTAGTGTCTCTGAAATGTAAAGCACATTGTTGGTCTTTACATCCAGTCTTAGGTTGTCTATAGTGGCATTCAGAAGATATTTACATAACGAACAGAAATAGAAAGCAGAATGTGGTGGACATTCTGTAAGAGAGGTTTAAATTTAATGTCTAGGTATACATGGGAAGAAAAGGTTAACTTCAGCTCAGATGACTAGGGAAGATCTCTATAGATCAAGTTTCAAGAACATCATGAAGGATGAATGGATCTTATCAGACAGGTTGAGTGAAGGCAGAAGAATGCAAAGGTTAAGAATTGGTAATACAAAGTGATGGTCAGAATTTTAACACTGTCTTACTAGTAATATAACTTATGCCAGTTTCTCATTTGTAAATGACAGAAAGATTAAATCATAGGCTTGTTGTTGGGACCAAGGACAGTGATTCACATAAATTGCTTTACACAGTGCCTTTTATATAAGTGCACAATAAATATTAGTCTCTATTACTGTTACAGAATAAGCATAGAGGAATGAAAGCAGACAAGTACAGGGCATGCAAGAGGAATAGCTGATGAAGTGCATGAAGACTTCATTGAAAAAGGGAGCTTAGAGGACAGATTATTGACAGCCTCAAAATAAGAAAAAGTAATATGGCCTTTACTGTATAAAAGAATAAGAAACCACTCAAGATTTGGAGTAAGAAAGTAAGTGACATAACTAAATCATAATTAAATTGTATTTCACTCTTACCAATTTTAAGACAATATTTCTGAAGTCTTTTTAAGATGCATGGTCGTAACACTGTTCACAATAGTAAAGACTGGAATCAACCTAAATGCTCATCAATGACAGATCAGTTTTTAAAATGTGGTACATATACACCATAGAATATTATTCAGCCATAAAAAAGAATGAGAGCATGTCTTTTGCAGGAATATGGATGGAGCTGCAGGCCATCATCCTTAGCAAACTAACACAGGAACAGAAAACCAAATATCACATGTTCTCACTTATAAGTGGAAGCTAAATGATGAGAACTTTTAAACACAAAGAAGGAAACCACAGACACTGGGGTATGCTTAAGTGGGAAGGCTGGGAAGAGGGAGAGGAGCAGAAAGGATAACTATTGGGTAATGGGCTTAATACCTGGGTGATGTAATAATATGTAAAACAAACCCCTGTGACATGTTTCCCTATGTAAAAAACCTTCACATGTACCCCAAACCTAAAATAAAAAAGGTTTTTAAACATATATGGCTGTAAAATGATCATGACATCCCTAAAGGAAAACTACTACTAAATGATGATTCCTTCAGGAAACCTAATAGTTCAGTTCTGGTTTGTTCTGGCCTGACATTTACCACATTCCATTGCATTCAATTCTTGTCTGTTATCCCCACTGGAGTGAAATCTTCTTGCATCAGGAACTATACATTAGTTATCATTATGATCATTGTGTTCTAGACAATCAACAACAACATTGTGAATGAATGTACACATAAATGACCGTAATTTTATGGCAGCATTTTCATTCTGTAGCATATCTATAAGCTTCATCTGACCTGCCGCAAGCCTTTAGTGTTGCTACTAGAATATATGCATTGCATGCCAAGTTTATATTTTCACTTTTTAAATGTTTGTAATACAGTTAGAATAGGTTTAAAAAATTTTCTGGCCCTATTAATGTATTTTGTCCTTAAAATGTAAGTAAAATAAGTATTTAATTCATATACCTTATATTTGTGTCATTAGAAAAATCATGCTTTTTAAAAAATAATTTACATTTTCTGGACAAAGGAATCTTCAAATATCTACTCTCAGTAATCTTTTCCACTAAAAGGAAAAAAGCCATTTCTTAAAGCTAGATTATATTTAGAGTCCTCTCGAGTCAATTTGACCCAGATTCAGCCTAGCCAGAAAAAAAAGGTGATGCACAAAACAAAGATTGAAACATGAAAGAAAATTAATTACTCTGAATTAAAAGGATCAATCAATAAGACTAAGAAGAATACAAACCCTTCAGGTCCTTGTAGTATGGGGTTTTGTCTGGCTGACTGATGTTGATTCTCTGGCTCCAGACTAATATGTCATGGACAGAAGTTCTGTTGTCATTTGGTTAACACATTGCAACTAGTACTTTCTGTTAAATATGACTATGGATAATCATACATACCTTGAAATTTAAAAGAAGAAAGACTATAAGGCAATTTGATTTTTTTCCGGAA
>NW_016107332.1:5603044-5611969 GCF_001604975.1 Cebus imitator
TTTTTTTTTTTGGTTCAGCGCACACAATGTGAGGCTTCAGATGTATGGTTCATCATAAAGAGTAGTTCATAATAAAGAGTGAATAAATTTATCACATCTAGGACTTTAAAATTACCAGGAAAAATTCAAATTGATGATAACACAAGTATAAAATATACATATATAAATGCATCTGTATCGGATGATTACCAAAGATTATAATTTCTGCATTTTGATTTCTATTTCTCCCATATTTTCTACAGTTGTAATAGTCTGATTCCATTATGACGTTGGACTGCTGTTGGTTTTCGAGTGCCCCCACACCTTTTCCCTTCACCTGGGCAAGCTGATAAGAAATCCTGGGTGGTTCCTCCTCTGTTACCAGTAGGGAGTGTGAACTATACAATGCTAGGTCTGTGGGCAATAAACCTCACCCTACACTCATCTCCTAACTACAATACAAACTGAACAAGTTGCCTTTCTCTACTCTCTCAAGTTGCCTCTGGACCTGTCAGGAAGGCTACCCTGCTCTCTGCAGAAAGCCTCATTATGTGAGTAAGAACCTGGTCATATCTTGTTGGTGCATGTGTAGCTACATCAGCCTTGACATCAGAATCAGTCTCAGGGTAAAGGTTCACCTACCTCTGTGGACTGAATGATAGCCATCAATATATACTGTTTTTATGATTTCAAAAGCACATAGAAATGAACAAAGTTTAAAAGGTATTAATGACCCTTATCAATATAAACCACCTCTCTCCCTCTCTTTCCCTCTCTCTTTCCCTCTCTCTTTCTCTCTCTCTCTCTGTCACACACACACACACACACACACACACACACACACACACATACACATACACAGACACACAGAGCAAGGTAAAATATATGTCACTTTTCAATATACATTTCCTGTGTATCTTGAAAAAATAATTTCATATCAGATTATGGAGGAAATTAAACTCCCACTGCTTTTAAATAATTTTCTATGAAAACATTAGAAATAACTGATAAAATGGACATTGAGGGAATTTTGGTCAGAAAGTATAATGAAAATTTAAAAAGTGGCAGGGCATGTTGGTTCACACCTATAATCCAAGCACTTTGAGAGGCTGGGGTGGAAGGATTGCTTGAGCCCAGAAGTTCAAGACCAGCCTGGGCAATATAGTGAGACCTCACTTCTAAAAAGAAATAATAAAAAGAAAACTAAAGTATTAAAAGTAAATATTTATCAAGTGCTATTGTGAACTAGACTCTATTTCTAAAAGCTTTGTATGTATGAACTCATCCTCACGACAACCTTATGCAGTAGATACGTTTATAATTCCATTTTACAGACAAGGAAGCTAAAGCACAGGGAGATGAAGTAACTTTCTCAAATCACAGAGCTAGGAAGTAAAAGAAGTGGGATTTGGAAACCCAGGAAACATTTTCAAAAAAATATAGTATAATAGCCCCCCCTAACCATCTCCTTTACAAAATTAAGGAACACCATATTTTGTCATAGTCATATTTTATATCGAATGTAGTATCTATTCCATTTATGTGAATATTTTCTAAGTTATAACATTTTGCAAGCCCTAAACTAGATGCAGTCGAGAACTGGCAGATATTATGGATTGAATTTGTATAGCATTCATTTTTCCTTTCCTAATAATGGTCCAATTTTCCTTCACACATCCACCTCTTCGCTCATGCAGCCCATATGTATTCATAAAGGTGCACTAACCGCATCCCTGTCTCCTGGGAGATTTGTTTAAAGGTAATCTCAGCACATCTGCCACAGTGATTGGGTCAGGAAAACAGACATAAGCCAATTAGCACATGGCCTTGCCCTGGCCTCAAGGATTGGTACAGAAATGGACATGTAATCTAATTTACACCAGTGAAATACAAAGAAAGGTTTACGTGAAACTCCTGGGAAATAATTTTTCTCACTCTCAATTTAAAACAACCAGAAAAAAGTTTTCACTTCCTCTGAAAATCATGAAATGAAACTGTGAGGCTTAAAGTAACTAGTCCTTTTACCTCTGAAAGAAGCCAGCCCGAAGATGAAGCCAATACACAGAGGAGGCTACAGCTGAGCAAACTGAACAGAACCAGCCAAAGCCACTGGATTAAGTCAGACTGAAGCTTGTCCCCTCTGAATATTCGAGCATGGGAGTTAATAATATTTATTTGTTTATTTAAGCTAGCTTAGTTTTGTTTTCTGTTACTTACAGACCTAACTCACATATACCTAAAATCAGACTGCCTCTAGTGATTTTGTACCACTCTATCCTTTCAACAAACATCCATACAAAACACTCACTCTCTTGGTACCAAAGTATACATTCCATATTCATGTTGAGAGGGAACGTCAATAACTTTTCTCTGGGACTTGTGCCTGTCAGTCTGTATTTTCATTTCTAGAAGTGTTATTAACTGCTTTACTACTTTTGTTCATGATGAATCCCAGGCTTTCTCAAAGTTTGTTCCTGAGTGACACGTTGTAACAGATTGGGGGAAGGAAGCTCATCACAGCCTTGAGTTTGTTGTTCCTTGTACTCCCTGAGTCATCACTCACATAAAACCCTGAGGCAGTGACCAAGAGAATCACATGGAAAGTCACTGAAGAATGAAATAAAGTTTGTCAAGTTGAGCACTTCGAGCAATGAAAGCTCACATATTAAAAGGTAGGGAATGCCTGTAATCCCAGCACTTTGGAAGGCCAAGGTGGGCAGATCACAAGGTCAAGAGATCCAGACCATCCTGGCCAACATGGCGAAACTCTGTATCTACTAAAAATATAAAAGTTAGCTGGGTGTGGTGGTGCGCACCTGCAGTCCCACCTACTTGGGAGGCTGAGGCAAGAGAATCACTTGAATCCGGGAGGTGGAGGTTGTAGTGAGCCAAGATCTCACCACTGTACTCCAGCCTGTAGACAAAGCCAGACTGTGTCTCAAAAAAAAAAAAAAAAAAGTAGGGAAGTAGCCAACATTTGGTAAATGACTGAATAAATTATATTCTAGGTAATCTAAAAAATATTATGCAATTAAAAAAATACATGACTAGAAACTATGTTAGACTATGGTAGACTCTGAAGAAATAACTTAGCCATCATACTAGGAGGTTAAAAATAATACAAACGTGTCTACATAGTATTTATAATTTACTATTTGAAATGGGCATTATTTTATTAAGGAAAATTTTATTGTTTTAATATAAGAATGCTTATTCTTTTAAAATATGTGATCATAAAGTTATGAAGGAAACATTTAGCACTGCATAGCTTGAAGATCTCAACGTCCACTTTCCCAAAGAGGTTTTCTAAACCAGAGGAGAAGTACAGTATCCAAAATAAGACCTCACACCCCATAAAATTTAAATACTATCTCTCAAGTGCGAAGAAACAAAAGACTGCCTCTCAGGACTTCTGGGTCACTTGGCAATCTTTCAACCTCCTCCACAGCAATAAAATCATGTAAGAAGTAATATAGCTTAGGAGGGGGCAAAAATAGGGCTGTAAGGAGTTGTGAATCTGTCTGCCTACACCACACTATGCAAGGAAAAGAAGAAAGGAATTAGCTAATAGTGGGGCTGCAAATCTGTGTTGATCATTACTTTCCAAAAGTGAAGTGCAAAGTGAGAGGGAAGTAGAAGAGAGACAAGAGGAAAGTGAGGTAGAGGAGAGGGAAATGGAAAGACAGATGTCAAAGATACGTAAATAAAAGGACAGATGATAAACTAGAATTATGGACATAGATAAAGGAGTTAATAGAAAGGACAGGCAGAAAGTGAATAGGGAGCAAGATGAAAAAGGATACTCCCGGTGGTGTGAGATCTGATGATGGAAACTTTGGAGAGACCCAGGGAAGGGAAGGTGGAGGAGAATGACAAATGTGCAGCATAAAAAATGGTGTTGAACAATGAAAACACGTGGACTCAGGGAGAGGAGCATCACACACTGGGGGAAGTTGGGGGGAGCTGCGGTGGGACAGCGGCGGGTGGGGAGGGATAACAATGGGGAGAAATGACGGATATAGCCAAAAGGGGAATAGAGGCAGCAAACCACCTGGTTATGCATGCACCTATGCAACAACACTGCCTGACCTGCACATGTACCCCAGAACCCAAAGTAAAA
Source organism: Cebus imitator (assembly GCF_001604975.1). NCBI lineage: Eukaryota > Metazoa > Chordata > Mammalia > Primates > Cebidae > Cebus > Cebus imitator. The sequence continues at coordinate 5,607,144 of NW_016107332.1, forward strand.
TTTTAAAACAATTAAAATTAAAAGAAAAGAAAAAAAAAAAAATCAATCACCTTTTCTAGATCTTCTGCAGGAACAAATTTTTCAGAGACTGAGGTTTGGTAAACAGACCAAGCTGGATCACAGTGAGGAACTTATAGGGGATTTGACATGTTAAACATGCAGAAGCCAAGGTTTGCCTGTAACGTTGAAAATCATACCACGCATGGCCTTTTAGTATCAGGCTCATTTCAAATAACTGCAGTTCATAGAGGTTTCCCTAAGAAGCCCAAGACAATATATTAGTTTTTCTTTAGCTGTGAGATATAGCAATAATAATTCATTCTTGATTTATATAGCCTAAATTTTTCCTCTTCAAAGAAGGGAAAACACAGACTTCAAAACTATGTGTTGTGTCCATACATGTTTTGTATTGTTAACATGTTTACATTTAATATTTTTAATTGACTCTATCTTTACTACAATGTGATAGAATTGTCAGACTGAAAGAAAAGCATATTTGAAAACAGCCTATATTTTCTGATTTTTAAAAGTAAGATTCTTTAAGCATAAAGTGTTACCTGAGAGTAAATCATGGGCTTAAATTGTTTTATTAATTTTCGGATTCAGACAGACAATAAGCATAGCAATTAAGAGAATGAGCTTTGGAGTGAGAGAAACCTGCCTGGGTCCAGGACCCACGATTTATCATCATGTCTGGTCATTTTCATAACATCTCTGAGCCTGAATCTCCCTATCTTTAAGATAAAGATAGCTGTCTCAGCCTTGTGGCTATTGTGAGAATTAAATAAAATAATACATATCAAGCCCTTACCACAGCACCTGACACATGATAAACATTCAGTAAATGCTTCCACAAGTTCTGAATGTCATCATTAATATTGTTAATGTCATTGTCAATATTGCTGCCAATCTTCTCATCAATGACAGTGGGAATTTTATGAAGAAAACATTATTTCTTGCTCAGTTGCTCACTATATTTCAGACACACAGAGGTCTCTGACTTTATATAATTTCCTCTGCCTGGAAAATCCCTGCCACCACTACCATCTTCTCCTGCCTGGCCATGTCCCACTCATCCCTGGCTCTCAGCTAAAACATGGCTTCATACCAGAAGCAACCTTCACCGATCCCAAAGGATGGAGTTGGCCCCTAGCACCTGTTCTTCACCTATGATATTGCCATCACATTACACTGTAATCCCATGTTTATTTTACAGACCTGGATAGTCCTCATTTCATACACAGACATACACACACATGCGAGCTTAGGCTCTATGAAAACCTAAATCTATCTTCTTGGCCTTCAGTTCTAACGCAAACATGTAGCCAAAGTATGCCTGGCACATACTAAGTTCCTAATAAATGTACTCTTTGAATAAATAAAAGATACTTAGCAAATAGCTGTTAAGAAGTTTTATAAAAACTTTGTGCTAGGCTAAATCATAAAATATCTACTAATCAGAAGCATTCCATAACTACCAAACTATTAAATTTACTGATGACTTACCAAGAGTCTCCTAACTAAAGTACCTTGACAATAAATAAATAAACTTGACATATTTATGTGATCCTTGAAGTCATCAGCTGAAGAAAGCAGTTTAAATTACATGTCCTCAAGCAAATTTTTACAAAAGTTATATTTCTTTTCTGAGCCCAGCTATTTTAGTAGCTTCTTGAGTAGAAGTTACTTTTATGGTGAGAATGACAGAAAATAACCATCAGAACTGCATTTTTAAAATTCAGCTAATAAACATTTGTGAGTACCTCTTGTGTTAGGTACACAGGCAGATTAAGGAAAAATGAAACACAGCCTTTCCCCTCAATGGGCTGACATATAAATGGATAATTTTTTATACCTACCTACCTTCCCCTACCAAATTCATTCATAAAAGATAGTTATTTACCATTTATATATATTTACTTAGTTTTAAACCTGAGGAAGACTATCATTAAACATAAGTATGTATATTTATTTCCTTTTTAACTGAGATAAACTAAGCACACCAAACTGTATTATAATTTTATGATTAACTCAATCTTTTGAAAATAAACCAATTTCTCCAAGCGCACATGCTCATAACATCCATCAAAGAGACAAGATGATTTGTACATAGCTTCTAAAATTGTACGCCAACCACCTAATTATTTTTTCTTTTGGCAAAAACTTCTGTAAACCTGTTAAACTTATTCCTGGTCTGAACTTTGCGGACAATTGGCTAGATCAGCTCCCTCTCACGCTGCATTTTTCTCACAATTCACCAGGAACATTATAGAATCGCTGCTGTACCACCAGAGCGATTTAATAGGCAGCTGGTCCTGTTTCATCTTTCTACTTTCTCCACCCCAAGAATGAAATCCTAGAATTCTTTTTTTCTTTTCCTTTTTCTTATGCAAATATCCAAAGTAGTAGGGACATTCCTAAGAGCAGACAGAATTTAAACCAAAAGATTGATTTCATGAACCTGCATGGAACAAGAGCTTTGCTTGTGGAACAGGAAATGAATGGGGCTTTTCCTTTCTCCAAAGCTGAGGAAAGTGCTTAAGAACTACAAAGATACCAATTCTTCCATAATGTGATAAGTCAGCAGAGAAAAAAGAAAAAATAGACTCAAAGAAAGATAGGTGCCGATAAATATTGCATCATTTCCCTTTCAAAGTTAGGAAAGCCTTATTTGTATTTACACATTCTGCCTTCTACTCACCAAGGCAATGCATAAAGTGGCTCCTGGGCTTTACCTATGTATAAAGAAAGGTTTTGTTTTGATGCATTAAGGAACTAGGATATGATTGTTCCTAGCATCTGGCTGTTGAGTATTCACATCCTTCTTTCCTGCAATTCAGTTCATTCTCAATAAGTGACAAAGTCTTATTTCAAATTCAGAGGCTATAGTTCTATTTTCCATAATACTAACACTGCTGTTGTATGCTTCAGGTATGTGGTAGAAAACAGATTCACTGCAAATCAAACAAATGAAGACACTCCAGTGAAGTGAGAACTTACATAAGTTTTGGGCATGATGAAGAAAACAAAGAATGGTGAGACACCCAGAGATTTCAATAGTGGGAAGCAATTGGCACCACTGGCACTAAAGGAAGAAAGGGAGAAAATATTGTTCCAGGAACCTAGAGAGACCTGAGGCTGAGAAGAAGGGATCGATTATGGGAGTCTTGGCCATAGGAGACATAATAGGAGGAAAAAGAAGTAAACATTCTGACTTCGGTTTTCTACCATCCTTCTATTCTCCCATTGATCTCCTATTGACCAAATCCAGCTGGAGGATGGCAATCACTACCAGGGAATCCAGGTAATGAAATCCATACAGTGTCCTGGAGTAAAACTCAAGATAGAAAAGGGCAAAGAATAGATCTTGGATTGAAACAAATATATAAAGAAAAAAAGATAAAAACACACCCAAGTAGGACTTGTTAGTAAGTCACTAAACTGTTTAACATTTAATAATATTTATCCCCGTGGTCTAAAGAAGAGACCCACAGGGAGTTCTCCAGGTGAGGATTCTGTAATGCATTTATGTGTAAATAGTACTGTCTCATTTCCTCTTTCCGCAGGCCAAATAATTCTTCCAAAGAGAACTACTGAAAAAGAAAAGATGCTCTACAGAAAGACTCCCAGACTATATCCTTACTGAGGACAAAAGCTCATAGTCAACCCTATAGTACCACTCGCACAGAGTGAGAGAAGGCTCTTGGCCTTTTTCTTCTGGAGTTTTAGGACATAGATTCTGATGTCTGACCTCTTTTGGAAAGATGAGAACAGATAACTGGCCAGAAAAGCCATGACACCTGGGTAAAGAAAGAGTAGGTTAGTGAGATCATGTCATGTTCCCAAGGATTAGGTTGACACTAAGGAAGATATATGGCATGAAGCAGCTAGGAAAATATTACCCAAAATGACTGCTTTCCAGGGTCATGAGATACCGGCAGAATGAGGCTCTATGGGTACTGGAGAGCCATAAGAGAACAAACAGGCCTTGTTAATTAAAGAGGCTTTTTCTCTCACCCTTAATTCATCTCTCCTTCTTCCATCTTGAAGGATGCTGACATGTGGAAAGGAAAGGCAGAAGCAAGAAAAAATAGAATAATATTTCACCAGATCCCCAGCCCACTGCTGGCCACTTAGTCACTAGGCAGGGAAAGAGAGAAGCTTCGATTTGGAAGAGAGATTGAAAACAGTTTTCTTTTGGATTGTACCAAAACCATTAAATATCTAAAAGTAGATTGAGATCTAACACCTGACGCTGACTATACAGAAGGCTGCAAAACCTCAGAAAGACTCAAAAATTGGAGGACTCAGGTCCTTCTAAAGTGTAAGTTAAAGGGTGGGCTGGAAAACAAGCAGATATATTGAAAAATCTCTATAGAAAGCAATCAGAGCTCCTGATTTTTCTCCCACCTCTTATCCTAGTCTTGGGGCTACTCCTTCTCCATTCCAAAGAGGTTTGGAGTAATAGCCCTGCCTTGAGTAGAGAGGCTTTTAAGATTGCACAACTAAGAGTGAGAATGAGCCACCATATGAAAAGAGGGAATTATGTGACAGTTGACCCACCTAAGACTGGGAACCCTTCACCTCTTTGCCCAGCTGGATCCCAGGACACTGGCAGCTGGGCTGTCCTAGCAGGTGACTTGGATTCTTATAAAAGTAACCTAGTGGACCACTCACCGTGGCTCATACCTGTAATCCCAACACTTTGGGAGGCAGGTGGAGCACTCAAGCCCAGGAATTTAAAACCAGACTGGGCAACATAGTGAAACCCCATCTCTACAAGAAATACAAAAATTAGCCAGGTGTGGTGAATGTGCTTGGAATCC
>NW_016107332.1:5613299-5728890 GCF_001604975.1 Cebus imitator
TGTCTCAAAAAAAAAAAAAAGAGAGAGAAAAATTAAGATCTAGTCAAGGGTGAAGAAAGAGGACAGAAGACTCAATAAAGAATGTGTCCAAGAAGAAAGAAAGAGAGGAAGGAGGAAAGGATGGAGAGAGGACAGGAAAAAAGCAAGGGAAGGAAGGAAGGAAAGGAGGAAGGAAGGAAAGGAGGGAGGGAGAGGCAAAGAAGAGAAGAAGGATATATTTGATTACATTGAAAGGACTTTTGTAATTCCAAGAAAATTGGAAAACACATTCATGAAAGTATGTAAAAAGTATTCAGAGAGAGAGAGGGGAGGGCCAGGTATAGTTATCTCATGCTTGTCATCCCAGCTACTCAGGAAGCTGAGGAGGGAAGATCGCTTGAGCCCTGGAGTTTGAAGCTGCAGTAAGCTATGATCATACCACTGCATTTCAGCCTGAGCAACAGAGCAAGACCCTGAAGAAAGAATGAAAGAACGAAAGGAAGAAAGAAAGGCAATTATTAACTCTAAAAAATGAAATTAAACAACACGGCTTAACTGTGAAAACTATTTACCTATTTGTAACACTGACTGATACTTTAACTAAAACGTGTGATACACCTGTATTGGCAGACAGAGGTGTGGTGAGGTGGGCGGGGAGCAAAGTATACTGCAGGTTGAGAGAGCTAAATCTTCATCTTCCACAGTAATTAATCTAAAATTGGCAAAGTAAGGAATAGCAGTTTAACGTTATTCTAAAATATAGAAATACATATTAGAACAATCAACTAAAAGAATTCATAGTAGATGATTTTGAAGAATGAAAATTGAGGAAGGGTTGGGTAGGGATGGGTCAGAAATTCTTGTTGTTATAAACTTGAAAGTATTAATTCAAATCTTAATCTATAGCCACATATACAATATGTGATAGGTATGTATATTACTTATACATACTTATATTACTTATATGTTATAGGTATGTATATTACTTTGATAGACATTAAATTTTCAATAAAAAATTAAAGGATCAGCAATCAAAGTTACACTTTACATAAGTAAATAGACCATTGAACAATGCAAAGTAATTAGAATGCCACATGAGAATCTAAAAGGAGACCATTTAACCCCAGGGAAACAAGGAAAGCCTGGAAAAATCACAACATGAAAACAATTTAAAGCATCAAAACAATGTAACATCAGTGATATAGTTCCCATCTCTGCCTAGAGTGCTTTAATTGTGTTTCAAGCCAGATACACTCTGGAATATTTACAGTTTCAACCAATTTAATTTTTAGATAATACATGCCAGCTTTTGGCCTTTCCTTACACATGGAAAGGGTAAGGCATCTGTTGATTTGTCATTTGTGCATGCAAAATCATTGAAGTCTCCATTACTCCTCTGCAAACTATAACTTGCTGGTAACGGGCTTTTGATGTGCTCCCATTGGTGGAAGCCAACCAGGAAGGGCCAGTGTCAAGATCGTCAGGGGCAGAGGTACAGCTAGTCACAAGAAAAGGTGTAGAGCAGAGTCACTTCTTCCAATGTCCAATCAGGGGAACCAGAAAGGCAACATAAATGCTCCTAATTCTTTGCTACTTACCAGAAATGCCCAAGAATGTATTTTAAAATGTGTGTTTCTTTCCTAGTCTCAAAGAATTTAGTCAGCCACAGGTTAACAAAGAGATATTGTCCAAAAGTTTTAAGACAAAACAGATCTATTTTTACTCCTGCTTCATGGAGTATTCAAATTATCAGTAGCATTTTCTATAGCTTTTTAAATTCTCACACTTTTCGCCGTTATATTCTGAGAAACCTGTGAGGCAAGGTACTTATTAAAGTAACGAGGTCGAGTGCGGTGGCTCACACCTGTAATTCTAGCATTTTGGGAGTCTGAGGCAGGCAGATTGCCTGAGCACAGGAGTCCCAGAGCCTGGCCAATGTGGTGAAATCCCATCTCTATTAGCCGGGCATGATGGAGCAAACATGTAATCCCAGCTACTTGTAAATTGAGGTTGGTGAATCGCTTGCACCCAGGAGGTGGAGGTTGCAGTGAGCAGAGATCATGCCACTGAACTCCAACCTGGGCAATAGAGTGAGATTGCATCTCTAAATCAAAAAATAAATGAGATAAAATAATTTAAAAATAAAGTAATAGGAGACATTTCCATTGCAAGTTTGAAGAAATTTTACTTTCTAAACTACCCTTTAACATCAATGTGAGTAACACAAAGAACATGGAATTTGCAGTCAACACAACCAATATTATGCATATATTGCCAACTTCAAATGACTCTTACATCAATTAGAAATAATCTATGTGAACAGCCTGGCATATAGTAGGTACAAAATAATTGTCTTTATTATTATTATCTTTAAAGTAGCATACAGGCAGCTATAACCTTGCATATACTGTTTCTATCAAGTCTATTTTCACAGATAAAGAACATCAGTAAAAAAGAGAAAGTGCTAAATACATATGGCCACATTAATGCCAAGAAATAATTAGATGATGATAAAATCCTTGTACTAAGGTCTGGTAGCAATTATTGCTATTCACCAAATATTCCATCGGGCACCTTCTAAATATATGGCTGGGGGGAAGGGAAGCATGAAATTACTTTTGTCCCATGTGCTGTAAGCAGGAAGTAGTGTATGTCATCTGGGCCAGGCATTTAATGGCAAAGCAAGACCATCCAAAGCTCTCTTTTCCACCTGACATGGTGACCAGTAATATTCAAAACAGTGGCCACTCTCTCAGCCTTGGTTCCTGAGTGACTACAATGTGCAGAGCTTCCCTGAAAACCCACAAATAACACGCAATGAGAGCAAAAAATAAAACTTACTCTTAGATCTGTGAGTTTATTTGTTACTATCCTAACCTAACCAGTAAATTAACAATGACAATTGTCTGGCCAGCAACCCATTAAATATTCTCATATTCATTCTCTCTCTCTCTCTCTCTCGCTCTCTCTCTCTCTCTCTCTCTCTCTCTCTCTCTTCCCATCCCTCCTTCCATCTCTCCTTTTTCTATTTGGTCCAAAACTAATAATAAATATATGGCAGTAGGCACTTACCTGAAAGATGGAATGGTCATGTGCACGCCTGCTAAGTACACACAAAAAGAAACTCTTTGAAAAAAAAGAAGAGCAGACTATGTGCCTATCCTGTGCAGAGAGTAGACGAGAATCTCATAAGGACAAGAAACGAAAGTAAATGAATGACAATTGTGTGGTTCCTTTGAACTGGGCTATATTTCCTATATTTTATTTCTAAGAGAAGTCATTATTTTCTCTTGGCAAGCCTTTTTGTTACTTGAGCTAGTTTGAATGGGTTTTATTTCCCCTTACAACAAAATGAATGCTGATTTTTGAATCCAAGATGCAAATGAAACTGCATCTAGGATTACAGCAAGACACATGGTGCCCAGGACAATACAGGTAGCATATTGCTAAAAAGGAGAGCAGCAGAGAGATTAAAGAGATAATTCCTTGCTTCACAGCCCAACAGTTAAGCCAAACAGTGCAGTTGCCAACGATAAACTCAGAAAGCCCACAAATAAGCCCCAATGAGAACAGATATCATAATGAATGTTCATGATCTATTTGCTGAAATAGGAAAGAAGTGGCTCATTTTCCGAATTAAACAAATGCTAATATTCTATGTAATAAAATATCTACCAAAAAATGGGTCATCAATGAAAAAAATGTTAATATGCAGAAATCTTAACCCAAGGAGAATGTACATTAGTCCCAGGCACAGCTCATCGGGTATGTACAAGTGCTGCAGGGAAAACTAGAACACCTGCATGAACATTTGATTACTTAACCAGGGCTTTTGTCTAGTCTGTCAAATCCCTCTGTTAGAAATCCCTCTTTCTGACACAATAACAAGAGAACCAGTTTTTCAAATGAATGTTCTTTGACTCCAAAGAACAAGCCAGGACCCATACTCGCCGTGTGTGTCACCATCTCCTTTCGGGAGACAGTTGGTAATTACTGCAGGGCTTCACTCCAGAGAGGGTTTGCCCCTTCAACTTTCACTGATTTGTTTAACTAGCAGTGAAATGAGATTTACATGCCTTTCTCCCAAGGTGGTCTTCGCTAAAAACCACAGCAAAATGATCATCTGCAAGCTGAGCTCATGGTTAAATAAAAGCAGGTACCTTCTTTCCTAAAGTGGAAGGTCTAATTTTATACTCTTGATTGCTTTCTTAATTACAGACTCCAATCATTGCCACAGTACTGAGTGGTGACAAGAGTTCTGTAACTGGTTATATATCCCATCTCAATCATGAACCTCCTCATTCAAGTTCAATACAGAAGCATCTCAACACTGTTGCAGGTACTGAAAACTTCACTTAAGCAAGAGTTTCAATCCCCTTTTCACTTCTTCTCCTCTCTCCCTACTATACCTTTATCTCTCTATTAGGTCACCAGGAAAATATGCTCTTTTCTTCCAATTAAAAAAAAAAAAAAAACTAGTTCGAAGGACAAGCATCATCTCCTGTGAATAGAATGTTGAGGAATAACAAAGCATCACAGATGCTAAAGACACAGAGATTTTGGTTGCTCTGCTCGTTTCTCAAAAATAAGATGAGTGGAGACAAGGAGGGTATGTATCACAAGCAGATCCCCACCATGTAGCTGGGAAGTAGACAGACACAATTCTAGCAAGAATATGAAAGTCCTAAAATAAAACGAGAGTTGCAGGCAACTTTTTTCCAGGAGAAAAATCCACAGAAAAGCAGTTGTTCATCCCAGAAGAGTTCATTATAAGAAAACCCTGGCCTCCATCTGTCCGCACGCTTCCCCTTGAGCATTTGAAAAACCTAAAGATTCCCCTGAAGAAGTGCCTTCCTCCCAGGCACTATGCCAACTCAAATCTGGGAGGAAGAACAGAGGAAAATATTTTAACTGAATCCTAGACATAGAACATAGTACTTTGTAATTCAGTAGCATTCCTGTGCCATATGTCTAAAGTACTTTGCAAGTATGGGTTTTATTAAGCTCTTTTTTAAAAAACAGGAAAGCAAATTGAGGAGGAATAAAGGACTCAAGTTTAACTCCATCAGCAGGGCAGTAAAAAAAAAAAAAAATAGAGGGAGGAGCCTAGAAACACGTACTGTCAACTGGGCCTCTCATGTCTAAGATGCTGCCAGTCACCCCACCTCTGAAGCCACCTACACCTCAAGGAACAAGGTGACACAACTACTCCTGAAAAGGGCTAAAAGATGATGAGAAGAATTTCATCAGTGAGGTGGTCACTATGGGGTCACAATCCACTACCCAACCTTGGAGATTAAGGAAGCAGGGAGGGAGAAACCACATCAGCCCTCCCCCAGCAGACTGCAGGTCTATTGCTTCACTGAATAGTAACATTAGCATGCTAAGTCAGCTGGTCCCAGCAGCGAGGTTTAATTCCTATCATTATTAACTTGGACAAGAAATTATCCACCTACTCATTTTTTTTCTCACAAAAAGTGAGTGCAAATAAGGTAAACAGAGTCACATCTTAATTTTCATTCTCTCCCACTACCTCTGCAGTTAGTTTAATCCAACCAAGGTGTTTTCTATGAAAAAAAAAATACTGTAAACAAAGAACAGTTTGCATATTTAAGGGAGAAAAAGTTTAGAATTACTTTATTAAAAAATAGAGTATTTCTCTCTTCATTCTGGCAGGCTTCTTACTCTCCTCCCCGCAAAGTATACTAAAGTGTGCAAAGCATGATGTCCTAATGAAACAGGAGCTCAGTAGTACTTGTTATCAGAGAATATATTTACTTGTCTTACATTTTTGCTTTGTAGGCAGTCATTTTTTTTCTGATCTATTTTCTGGAGGGAAACCAACCATTAACTAACCTGACTAACATCAATCAAGGCTGAATTTCACCTGATAGTGAAAAATCAGGTCTATTTGACTGACTTCTTTTTTCAAGGCTTTTATTACCCAGATATCTGCCCACATCTGTATGTATGTATATATGTGTGTATGTGTGTGTACTCCTGCATATTCTCTTAAAATATATATCTTAAATAAGAGAATATATCTTAATAAGATATATATATCTCTCTCTCTTAAGAGAATATGAAGGAGTACATAATTTAACCTCCCTTTGTCTAGAAATTCTTAAACATTTCTATTTTATCACTATCTATTCTTAAAAGCTTAATATTTATGAATAGCACATAGCATTCTTTTAAGTTGAGCTACTAACATGATTTCCAGTTTACAGATAAGGAAACTGAGGCACCAAAACAGATTAGATGTATCATTGTTCTTCACAGTTAAGAGTCTATTGTTGACAATATTAAGAGAGACAACAGGGCAAGTAAGTTATGAAGCTGGATTAAACCTTCATGTTCTCCTAGGTTCATGCTTGATCAAGGAACCACTTTGTCATGCCCTCGTGGTCATGGAGGTGTGTCAACTTTTTATAATGTCACTCACTTTAAAGGAACCCTGTCTTTATTTAGTTGACCCTTTATCTTGGTTCTGCCTTTTTCAGATCAGCTGTCTGCATATTTCCATGTTTTAAGTATACTCAAGAGCAAGACTGTAAAGAATACAAAAATAAATCAGACCATAAAGATTATCAGCCCGAATGCCACTAGGAGACAAAAGAAACTGCCACAAGGAACAAGGGAAATTAACATTCTTTCCTATCCACCTGGCAAGAACTGAGATCAAACCGAACTTGTTTGTAAGCCCTGTTAACATGGAAGCACTAAAAGCATAGAGATTCCTCTAAAATATTCTGGAGCTACAAAAACTGAGGTTTCCAAAGAACTGCCTTTCACCATTTATTATTCTCCCCCAGTAATGCCATGTTTTGTGATATTCTCCTGATTAAACTGCCACAAATTCTGAAACAAAATAAGGAATGCATTAATGTGTGGATGAATACCAGAAAACCTGCAAGCTTTATAATCAGATAGACCTGGTATTGAATACCAGCTTTGACATTTGTTAGGTGGGTGACATTGAGCAAGTTACTTAGCCTCTCTAACCTACTTAACCTCTCTGAGCCACAGTGTTCTCATCTGCTTAAAAGATGGATAATAATGCCTCTCTCTTGTAATGATTTTTAAAGAATGTATGTAAAGCAGTTGGCACATAGTAGATATTCAGTAACTAGCAGCTATTAATTAGAGCTTCTAATCAGCCTGAATTACTAATAAAAACCATTCAGTATCAACATAGTTCCAGAGTGAGAGAAAGACTTAAATTAGCCTGACTAGCTTTATCATATGCTAGTCCATGTGATAAAGTTAACTTCAGTGAGCAAGCCAAGATTCATTCTACATAGACATTTTGGAAATAATTTGCAGCTGCCCAATTATTACCTCCAGTAGTTAATGGGCATACAGGGGCTACCTAATGTAATGTTAATACTCTTTACCTCTCTGTGCAAAGCAAAATATATTTCATCAATGCCTTTGGAAAGAAATAATGAAGTTCAAAGTGTCCTTAATCTCATTTGTAGAGCCTACTAAGTGATTTAGTGCAATAAATAGTCAATATTAAATTCTAGTTACTATAAAGTATTTTTTGAGAAATTGATAATTTCTCTATTAGAGTGAGTTTCTACATTAAGCCAGTTGAAGTCATGTGACATTATATATTGCCATTTAAAACCTCTGGGCCGGGTGTGGTGGCTCACACCTATAATCCCAGCACGTTGGGAGGCTAAGGCAGGCAGATCATGAGGTCAAATCATCGCGACCATCCTGGCCAACATGGTGAAATCCCGTCTCTACTAAAAATACAAAAATTGGCTGGGCATGGTAGCTCACGCCTGTAATCCCAGCACTTTGGGAGGCCGAGGGGGGCGGATCACGAGGTCAAGAGATCCAGACCATCCTGGCAAACATAGTGAAACACCGTCTCTACTAAAATATTAAAAAAATTAGTTGCGCGTGGTGGCACACGTCTGTAGTCCCAGCTAGTCGGGAGGCTGTCGCAAGAGAATCGCTTGAACCCAGGAGGTGGAGGTTGCAGTTAGCCGAGATCGCGCCATTGCTCTCCAGCCTGGCGACAGAGCAAGACTCTGTCTCAAAAAAAAAAATAAAAGTACAAAAATTAGCTGGGTGTGGTGGTGCGTAGCTGTAGTCTCACAGCTGCTTGGAAGGCTGAGGCAGGAGAATCGCTTGAACCCAGGAGGTAGAGATTGCTCCAGCCTGCTGGCAACAGAGCAAAACTCCATCTCAAAAAAAAAAAAAAAAAACTCTGTGCTATGATTTCTCACATGTCTAATGAAAAGATTGAACTCGGTTTCTAGGGGAAATATTTGCTTTTACCACATCATGCATTTTGTGTGGGAAAGATGGGCAGCAGTGGGTAGAAAAAACTACCGAAGTAAGAGAAGAAAACAAACCAAAGATGTTGTTGTCCCTTAAAATTGAAATGAGTTACCCAGATCATGCATTCAAAGCTCTAAAATTCTATGATTCTCCAAAGACAATTGTATCTTATATATCTTTTTATGTCTTCCCTACCTTCATCCCAACCCAATGGATTTTCTGTAATAAGCATTCAATAATATTTGTCAATGAAGAAACAAATGAATGCACAAATTAAAAAAACAAACAAACAAACAAACAAACGTAAACACCATAATCTAATAGTCAAAGAATTCTCAGGTCTTGCTCTTCCTATCTACTTTAATTCCAATGCATAAATACATAACACCCATGATTTGTCCCTGGAAACATCTCCAGGATAATCGCATGAGAGTAGAAGACTAGGTAGAAAATAGCAGGGATGCTGGTGAATCACAAAATGGAAGAAATGCTAAAACTTATTCTGCAAATAAAAGGAAATCAAGTGACATTTTTATGTGTTTCTATTTTAAATTAAAAGTAGTGGAACAATCAGCAAAGTGCTAAGAAAATTAAATCAATATGTGTAAAAGATAGAATTCCAATCAACCAGCTTTTGAACTCTGTAGAGTCACATGGTAGAAAATCAACAGTAAAAGACCAAGGACTTCTGTTTTAGTTTTACACTTATTTTGGATGAAGCCACAAACTTTGCCAAGCATGTGATAAATACTTTCTGCTGGATAGTTTTAATTTGATCTAATTGTTCGTGACAGTTCCTCTTATTACATCATGGATTGTGCACATTAAAGGTGGGCCGTGGGCAGAGAAAACTATTCCAAGTGGAAAAGAGAAATAGAAAAAAACATTAAGCTATTAAGCTGCTTTCCTTTAAAATTGTAATAAGCTCTCCAAGTCATACTAAATTGTATTACTTAATCCATAAAAAAGAAAATAAAGTTAGCAAAAATTGTATTACATTCAGTGTTGAGAGTATTAGCTCTCATTGTTATCTTTTCAATAATTCAATAAAATATCACACCTACAGTGCATTTTATCCTTTAAATTATGTTAAATCAGTAGTCAAATTTTACTTAGGGATTATGGTTGTACTTTATTGATGCCTTCATTTAAGTAAGCTGCATTTTGTTGTGGGATTGGAATGAGATTTATTAACATGTTTATACTCCCAGACTTTACCATCTTTCCCCACTCTTCACTCTCTACCTATGGAGTGTTGGTTTGGACCACTCAGCTTTCCTGCCCTCTAAGGAGAATTTCATCTTGCCAGTTCAATGCCTATCCTCATATTTTCTGGGCATCTTGAGAGATACCCTCAGAGTAACCTGAATATCCTCTGAGCTCCACTAATTATGCGTCCCAGGAAACCCTAATTTCCCGGTGGTCAACCCTGGGAGGATAGAGATCAGTAACTTCATATAATCAGACCAGCTGCTTGCAATTCTGAAGAACATCTGCTAACATGTCTCATACTTTCTTTTTGATAGGCCAGCATGTATTGTTAAGTGGTCTATTCAAATCTTAACTCTGGCCCTAATAATATTCCCTGTTAAAATAGCTAGAATATCAAGGCAGAAAGTATGCAAAAAAAAATTACTAGATATGACCGATAAACAATAATTACATAAAAATAATAATATCCTTTTTAAAAGCTTCAGTGGTGAGAGATTAGGAATCAAAAGTTTAAATACAAATACAAGAGCAGATAAGGAATAAGTAGAGGATGTAGGTGTATCTTTCAAATGGATTTGTGATTAAAAAAAAAAAAACATGGAATAGAAGTTAGTAGATGCTGAAAGTAAAGCATGAACTTAAAGCACGGATCAGCAAATTATGGCTTGCTGAATGTCTTTGTTAATAAAGTTTTATTAAAACATAGCCTCACCCATTCTTTTGCACGCTCTCTATGGCTGCTTTCCTACTACAACAGCAGAGTTGAACAGCTGCAGTAGAAATCATATGGCCCACAAAGCTTAAAATATTTACTATCTGCCACTTTTTGGAAGAAATGTTTGGTAGCCGCTTTCTTAGATTTTAAAAACCATCATAAGAAAAAAAAATGTCTGATTAAGTTCATACCTCAAGTTCATACATCAATTTCACATATTAGGCTATATATGAGTGATCTCAATTTCACCATTTGGTTAAAGTGAAAAATTTGGAGAGGTCTATGGTATTCTATAGATTTTTAATACAGAGCTAATTTGTAAAGTATACCCTTGTCTACTCTTGCAAAAATATTAAGGTACAAAATTTCTTTGCACATTTGAGTTGTAACATTTTCCAAACAAAAAATAATAATATATTGTAAAAGCATCTGAGGATGATGAAGAAAAAAAAAGGCCTTTAGGGATGGTTCAGGGAAACAGTCTGAAGGAAGCTAAAGAGTCAGCATTGCCAAAGATCTCTGTGGTTAAAAGTTCTGCTAACCATCTGTTTATCAAGTAATTGTTGACAACCACAGCTACCCTGCCTCTGTTAAGTAGTGAGGTGAAACTGGGCCTCACTACTCCTGAATCCTGTGATCCTCAGTGAAATCAGGAAGCCCGTTTCAACGGCAGCCTCTCCCATCTTCAACTCCAGCCTACAGAGAACAACTGTTATACATTTGGGTATCCTTTATCCAAAATACTTGGGACCAGAAGTGTTTCAGATTTGAGATTTTTTCAGGTTTGGTAATATCTGCATAGATATAATGAGATATCTTGGGGATGAGACCCCCAGGACCAAAAATTACATAAAACATGTAATTCATTTATGTTATACATATATGTGTGTGTGTGTGTGCATGCGCGTGTGTGTGTGTGTGTGTGTGTGTGTGTATACACACACAATATCCTTAAGGTAATTTTATACAATATTTTCAGTAACTTTGTGCATGAAACCAAGTTTACGTACACTGAACCATCTTAAAGCAAAGGCGTCACTGTCTTAGCTACCTATATGGACAACCTATGGTTGTTTGGCTTCACCATCATCCCTGACTCTGAATTCATCTGCTACAAATAAGCAATCATTTTCTTATACTTATTCACACATAAGTAATTAACAGTAAAAAATACAATATACCATTAATACAGTAAAATAATAATAACAATAATAGTGTGTTCAGGGTAACCAAGCACAGTAGCATCAACAGAATACCTTTATTGGCCATTGAACAGCGGCAACAACAAACAATAGCAGGCCTCCCATCTCCACCTAATGTGCTGTGTTGTGATTAAAAGTTTACTATATACTGTATTTCATTATTTTAGGTGAGAAGAAACATGGGAAATGGGTCCTATAGGGCTGAGAAGGCATTCTGATGGGTGCCTTTTAAAAATGTTTCCTCCAGAGTCATCTGCCTCATTAACAATGGTTTTTGTAAGTCTTTCTTTGATTTTAGAAAGTGACATAATTTCTTATTGTTATGAATGCATGTTGCTCTAGTCCCTCAATAAGCTCATCACTCATTTTTGCCACGTTATCTACAGGCACTTTTTCACAGTGCTAACAACATCATGATCTCTATGATCATAATCACCTTTATTCAGAACCATTTTGGCTATTTCACCATCAGACAATGAAAGAATAACTATTTAAAACTTCTTCCATATCCGCTTCTTCCAGCTTACTGATAGACTCTGAAGGTATATTTTTGTATATGTATGAAGGCCAGGCCTGGATTTTTCTCACTTGACATAGGAAATCCTTCAAAACTGCCACCTTGTTCATTGTCATCACTGAACACGATCGCAGGCCAGAGGGTGTGCCGAGCACGCACAAACGTAACTTCGGTCATTGTGTTCTAAGTATTGGCAATAGCATGTACAGCATCCTTCATGCTAAACTTCTTTTGAAAACTTCCACTCCCACACCTCTGTTCACTGCTGCTACCATGGTGTTCAAGAAAGTGTTTTTATATTTACCCTTCATTGATTTAGGGTATCCTTAGTCAGGTGGCTGAATTAATGACTAGGTGTCTAGGGTGTCCTTAGGTGACTGAGTTAGTGAAGTCACATTTGGGGAAAAGTACATGTCATAAGCACTATTTTTGATGAGAATTTTATCTGCAGAAAATAAGCAGAACAGTTTTCAAGAAATAAAATCTTGCAGTCATCATCCAGTCCAGCTTCTCTGAAGTGAGCACAAGATGCTGGTACAAAATAGTTGTGAAACTGATCAGAAAAGATGTCCCTGGTGATCTGTGCCTTTCTGTTAGCATAATAATGGACTGGTAAGAAATTTACTCCTTTATAACTGTAAGGACATGGGTACAAAAAAATATATTTCAAAAGAATGAATAAGATCTAGTATTTGATAACACAACAGACTGACTATAGCCAATAATAATTTAATTGTACATTTAAAAACAACTAAAAATGTATAACTGGATTGTTTGTAACATGAAGGATAAATGCTTGAGGGGATGGATAACTTCGTTTACCCTAATATGATGCTCACACATTGTATACCTGTATCAAAATGTTTCATGTAACCACAAATATATACACCTACTATGTACCCACAAAAATTAAAATTAAAAAATTAAATAAAACTGCAAGGGCACAAGCTTGCGCCTATCACACCAAGTTTACTTACACGTGCCTGCTGCATTAGCGCAGCCCAGCGTGGTTTTTCTTGTTTCCTCAGCATTATGGACTTTTTCTGGTGTCAGATT
This sequence comes from Cebus imitator, assembly GCF_001604975.1. Taxonomy (NCBI): domain Eukaryota; kingdom Metazoa; phylum Chordata; class Mammalia; order Primates; family Cebidae; genus Cebus; species Cebus imitator. Next base: position 5,626,279 of record NW_016107332.1, read on the forward strand.
TTCATCAGTGATGACCTTGGCAAACACATCCATGAATTTTTCCACTGCCTTGTTATCAGCAGATATTTTATCACCACAAATCTTTAAAAATCTAATGCTGTCTTTTGAAAATTTCTGCAGCCAGCCTGTTGAATAGTCACAGTTCCCCTCAGTTCATCGTGATACCTCTTTGCTTGTTTCAGGATCAGCATACCATTAAGTGTCAGGTGTTCGCTGCGACACTGATGGTCCTACTCTTTCAGTACATAATCAAGATTTTCATTTTTAAATGTAAGCAGTTTTTCTATTTTTCATTAATTTCTGTTCATCACTTTCAAGAGAGAACTTGTTGCTTCAGGTCATACCTGGCGGTTATTCCAACACCATAGTTGACTGCAAGACATTTCACACTTACACCACTGTCCAGCTTCTCCAGCAGTTTGATCTTTCGTGCTACAGAAACACAAATGCTTCTGGTTTTTGTTGTTGTTTTTTTGTTTTGTTTTGTTTTGAGACAGAGTCTCGCTGTGTTGCCAGGTTGGAGTGCAGTAACTGGAGTGCAGTGGTGTGATCTCGGCTCACTGCAATCTCTGCCTCCTGGATTCAAGCATCCTGGATTCAAGCAATTCTTCTGCCTCAGCCTCCCAAGTAGCTGGGATTACAAGCACATGCCACCAGGCCCAGCTAATTTTTTTATTTTTAGTAGAGAGGGGGTTTCACCACGTTGGCCAGGATGGTTTCGATCTCTTGACCTCGTGATCCACCCACCTCGGCCTCCCAAAGTGCTGAGACTACAGGTGTGAGCCACCACGCCCAGCCATTTTTCTTATCAATGTTACCAAAGAGATTTTTTCAGGCCCTATGACATTTTCAACAATACATTTCTACCACAGAGCAGATAATAAGTGAAAATGACATTGAGTCACGCATCTAGGTCTTAACCCCACATGGGGTATTGTGAGGAATCTGCTGTTGGTTCATTCAGCCTGCACATGTGCCATTTTATTACCCTTTCTGGGCATGCTTGCATGAGAGAATATAAGTGTACCTGGAAAAGATATATTGCTGCTAAAGGAGTCTGGGGCAGTCTTTTTTTCCTTTAGGGAGGCTGAATAAATTGTGTCTTGTGGGCCTGCATTTTGACTACAACTCATTACGTTAAGTCAGATACAGAATTTTCCACTTTGGGGAATGGTTTGATACTCAAAAAGTTTCAAATTTTGAAGTATTTATTTTCTATTAAGATGTTTTATTAGGCCAAATTACTTACTATGAAAATGCTTTAAAATGAAACAGGAGAAGATGCCAAAGAGCAATTTTGGAGCCAAAATTGCTACTGGAGTGGTCCCTGGGACATTTTACTTCCTCTCTTCACTGACAGGAAGGTGGGGAAGGGCATCATCTCCCTTTGCTGGGAGTTTCAAATTTTGAAGCATTTCGAGTTTGAGATATTTGGATTACTGTTGCTCAATTTGTAGTACTTCAGCATGCTAGTATATTCTTCAATGATGAAAGAAGTAATATCTAAACAATCATAAAAGAAGTAACATCCAAACTCTCTTGAATCCTTAGGGATGAAGTAGATGAATAGTCCAATAGTATCTGTGGAAATCTAGGGTTGGTGGGAAATCTCTTAATCTGACCTAATGAACAGAAAATTGACTTGCATGACCATATTGAGAAGTCTTAGCCTTTCATCCAATTGTCAGTTCTAATTCAGTTTCCAAACCCAGAGCCTTTTGAGTGAAAGGGATGCTGGGATACCTGGAGAAAGAAACCTATGAAAGCATCCGGAGTTAGTACCGTAAATCTTCCTTCTGCCTTTTCCTACAAGAATTGGAGTCATTTATACCTCCCCACACATCCCAGGCTTGTTTACTGGCTTAGTGCTAGAATGAGCTATAGAAGACTCAATTGCAGTCCCTGCTGTGTAAATATATCTTGCAAGCTATGGTATGCTCTGGAGTGTGGTTGCATTCTGAATCAGCAGCCCATATATGCTACTATTTTTCATGCAGGAAAGGTACATGCAGCTGGGTGCAGTGGCTCATGCATGTAATCCCAGCACTTTGGGAGTCTGAGGCAGGTAGATCAACTGAGCTCAGGAGTTTGAGACCAGCCTGGCCAACATGGCAAAACTACATCTCTACTAAAAATACAAAAATTTGCCAGATGTGGTGGCATGCACTTGTAGTCCCAGCGACTGAGGAGGTGGGAGAATCTCTTGAGCCTGGGAGGTAGAGGTTGCAGTGAGCCGAGATCGTGCCACTGCACTCCAGCCTGGATAACAGAGCAAGACCCCCTCCCAAAAAAAATGGAAAGAAAAGAAAATATACATGGATATGGATTTAGGTTAGAAACCAAACGATGCAAATAGTAGTGACAGCCTTTGCTCTAATGCCTAGTAATTCGCTTTCAAAATTTTTGCTTCTCAAAACTAAAGGTCTCCTAAGAACTTTTGGAGAGTCCACAAAGTTAAACTATTTTCTCAATTATGCTATTATTTTACTTTTACACTATGTTGACATGTAGTAAGTAAAACGGTGGTGCTTTAGCACGAATCAAACTGTACTAGCAGCCCTCCTGCTCCTCACCTCCATGCACTCACAATAGCAAGAGAATCCCAGTCAGTTTCACTAAGGAGTGCATCTAAGGAGTCAGTGAAAACTTAATTGTATTAACTCTTGGCCCATGAGTGCACAGATTTTTAATACTCTGTGTGATGATATGGGAAAGATGCAGAGAGCATTTTGGTTGCCCACCAAAGGACGATGATTCAAGAAAAACCAGTGTGATTATTTGAGTTGTAAGCTGAACTAGCCATATTTTACAGAGCAAACTATTTTTACTTTTTTAAAAAAGATTGAAAGATAAGCTATTCAGATTGAGATGTGGAAAATATTTTTCTTGAAAATGAACAGTGAGCTTATCACTTCAAGAAAACAATTGACATTATATGTGGCCGATGATAAAACTCAATTTCAGGAGGATTTCAAAGTTTGGAAAACTTTCACTCATAACTGTGAGCTTCACAGCTTTCTAAAACTTAAAGACTTCTGGATGGATCAGTGGTAATATTAATGTATGTGAATTTTTAATATTGTATAATGAAATGTGTCAACTTTGGAAAATCAGAATAACTCACAGAACAAATATTTTTTCGAATGACAAAGGCATAAAAATTACAAAATCATAAAAGATCCATTAAAAATGCAAGATAGACCAATGAATTTTAATGTTACACAGCCTAAAAGTTAACTGGTGTGGTGTCAGATTCCATAGTGCAACTGACCACAAAAACTACGACTTCTTAGGTATTCATGTATATCAGAATATCCACAATTATATGAAAAATCTAGAAAAATGCCCTGTCTTTTCCCAGTCACATCTGTGTGAGGCTAGGCTTTCTACATATACGTCACCAAAAAAAAAAAAAAATTCCAATAGAGTAAATGTAGAAATCCAACTATCTTCTATTAAGCAAGACATTAAAGACACTTGTAAGCAAGTAAAACAATGCCACTGTTCTCCTCTATAGTTATTTTTCATTACAAATATGTTCTATTCAATTAGAACACATGGACACAAGGAGGAGAACATCAAACACTGGGGCTAGTCGGGAGGGTGGGGGGAAGGGCAGGCAACCTGGAGGATGTCAGTAGGTACAGCAAACCACCATGGCACACATATACCTGTATAACAAATCTGCACATTCTGCACTTGTATCCAAGATATTTAAAATTTTAAATTTTAAAGTAAAATTTTTTTAAAGTTCTGTATGTTGACATGTAATAAGCTTATTGTTATTTTTAGTAAAGTAATAAATGTCAAAATTGTCATAGGCTTAATTTCAAATATGATGAATACCAATAGGTATAACTTATTAAAACAAATACTCTTTGAGAACCTTGACTTCTTTTAAATGTAAAAAGGTCCTGAGACCAAATGTTTGAGAACTAGTGATACTTAAAGACTCTTTTTCTTTTTTTTTCCCATAATTAAATGTTGTTTAATAGTTCCTAGCAGTCTATGGCTAACAAGAATGATGAAAATAAGGATTTATAAAATAATTGTAAATTCTTAGATAAATTGAAATGTAACTTCGATAAATATATTTATTTTTACAAGTCATTTTTACAGTTACTGCTTTGTCAAAACTAGTATTTCCATGAAAAAAAGTGGTGAGGTATCTTCTAATAAGTTCCTTGAAACGTGCTTTTCCTTGAAAATCATATCTTTCTTAACTTTGGGCATATTAAGCTAAATAGTTCCACTCTTCATTTGGGCTTCACAAATATGCGTTTAATGTTCACTCAACTGAACACATTTAGTGGCTTTAATATCTCCTCACAAATTAATGCTTTAGTTCACTTTATCACTGTTATTCTCCTTTCTGGATTTATTCCATGTTTCATTTCTAAGAGTTCATAAAACTGCAAAGTGGTTTCCAGTTGTGGTCTCTCTACCCCATGGATGGGAGCTATCTGTTCCCTGCTTGTCTGATGTAAAGCCCAAAATAGACTAGATCTCTCATCATTGCTGGGTCTTGTCTAAATTTTTTTTTTTTTTTTTTTTTTTTGCCTCAGTCACCTTGAGATTTCTAAAGTATTCATTGGCTTCCAGACTGTTCTTTCCTACTGACTTTTTGAATTACAGGTCAATTTCCCGCATTTCAAGTGAAATACCCGTAAAGATTATCTTGTCAACATTGTCAGTTTTGTAAAATAGTGGGAGGGCTACACTAAAAAGAAAGTTGAGTAAGAACAAAAATAGCATTCAACTACAATAATTATACGTGCATGCCTTCACACATGTCTCAAAATTTTGAAAGATAATGATTTTTAGTCATTTAAGTTTAGGCATCAAAAGTAACATATAGCATAAAAACCCACTAGCAATAAGTAATAGAGGAAAATAATGAATAACATTCATATTCATTATAACATATTCATTATTTTCCTTTTTTACTTATTGCTACTGTGTTTTTTAGGAAAGGAAGGGAAAAGTACATTTTTAAAGTTTTTTTTTAAGGAAAAAGATTGTATATTTTATATGAAATATTTGTGTTTTTTTCACATAGTAGGACTCAGAAGGTATCTTTATACCCCTGGCACTTTTCCACCTATTGAGTTGTAAAATGTTTATATTCTCAGCCTCTTGGCAAAGCAATCATATTAAGCAGATATAAGCCAGGAGTCACCCAAATTCAGAAACTACTGAATAATTAATAGAAAAAATACTATGTATTTGTAGAATTTTGTCTGAAGACACTGTGAAAGAAAATTAATATAGGAAAAGTTAGATTAAGACTTTTTTTCTTAAGCCATGGTCTTTTGATTATTTCTGAGATGTATTTTGTAAAGTGTTTGAGAAGAAATAAATGGAGAATTAAACTGCAAAGATTACCATCACACTCCACAAACAAGAGAAATTGTGTCAACCATAATTGGCATTTATTTGTGTTTTCCAAAATCAGTCAGTCAAATGCATTGGGTGTTATGATAATCTGAGCACTATTCCAAGTTCCAGAAAAGACACAGTTATTTTCAAAAAGCTGTTATTTATGTATTTACTTTGTAAACTTGGTGTTGTTATTAATTAGAAGCTAATGAAAATAGGAGAAATAAATCCCCATGTATTCTAAATCCGTTTAAAAGATAACTGAGATACTTTAATTAAGAAGGTTTAAAAGATTCTGATTTAAAACATTCCTTATTCAAATTGAATATTCCCAGACAATATGTTTCATTTTTAAGGTACTATCTTTAAAAAGTTGTAAAACTTCATTCTTTTTCTTAAAGAAATAATAGATGGCTATCACTTTGTGAAGGTTTTGATTTGGTAATTTATCTGTTTCTCTTGGTTTTTCACCCTTGCTTTGTTAGTCTTAATGAGCATTAGAAAACTTGAAACAAGCATAATTTTGTTCCCTTTAACTTTCAAAATAGCAATATATAATGTAGAACTTTGCAGATTTTACTTAGTAAAGCATATCAAAGAATTTATGATTTATTGCAAGAAAATTCATTTAGGAAATTCATGTAGTAAAATAATTTATTAGCAAAAGTTGATGTGAAATATCAAACTTCTAATGATAGTTTTCAACATAAGGACCAAAAAACTATCTCTTGTTACCTTTATGAAATATCTCCATTCAACCCTCCCCTCCAAGAGAGATATTTTTTAATATGGTTCATTGACAAAATTTTCTCAAAATTTTGTTTTGTCTGGATTTGAGTCATATTGTTAAATCTCTACAATTCAATGTACATTTATTGAGTCTCAAGTGTGCAAGGCTCTGGGCTAAGCACAATTAAATCCCTAAATCCTATTGCAAAATCCTGTTTTGCCTACATCAATGAACCCATTTCAGAGTGTAAATAACTGCAATAACCTTACGATTGGTCCCCATAATTTCAATGTGTCCTTCTTTCAAAGTATAGCCAGATGAATTGTAGAATAGAGATTTAATAACAACTCTACTCAAAAAAAAAAAAGAGGCTCCACATTTCCAAAGTAAGTTAACATATTGTTTTTAGCTGTGGAACCCTTTGTTTAAATAAAATTTTTGAAATAACCCAATACACAAAACAGATGAAAGCAGAGTTACATGGGTTAAGATAGGAAAGGGAGGCAGACACCACAGGCTGAAGGGATAGACTTTAGACTTCTTATCCCGTATTGAAAGTGTTCAGGCCAGGCATAGTGGCTCACGCCTGTAATCCCAGCACTTTGGGAGGCCGACTTGGGTGGATCATGAGGTCAAGAGATCAAGACCATCCTGGCCAACATGGTGAAACCCTGTCTCTACTAAAAATACAAAAATTAGCTGCATGTGGTGGCATGCCTGTAGTCCCAGCTACTCAGGAGGCTGAAGCAGAATTGCTTGAACCTGGGAGGGAGAGGTTGCAGTGAGCCAAGATTGTGCCTCTGCATTCCAGCCTGGTGACAGAGCAGGACTCTGTCAAAAAAAAAAGACGGTCAGACAGAAGGAAGGAAGGAAGGAAGGGAGGGAGGGAGGGAGGGAGGGAGGGAGGGAGGAAGGAAGGGAGAAAGGGAAGGAGGGAAGGAGAAAGGGAGGGAGAGCAGGAGGGAGGGGGGTGAGAGAAAGAAAGAAAAGAAAGAGCTCCACAAGATAATCTCCATATTCCTTAACTACTGTGCTCCTCACACTATCCCACGCCATCCCATTCCTGAAACTCCTGGATCATTCAGACATTTTGATCATTTTTTCTCTCAAATACATTACTACATCTGTCACCTTTGTTTACGCTATTTATCCTAAATGAAAGACACCGTTCTCTCACAACTTTGACCACTGAAGCAATTTCTAACCACTATTTGAGGCCTAGTACAGTTTTGCCTATTTTTATACCTCCCTGAATGCTCTAAGAAGTGGTGACTATTTCCTCCTGTGTTTATCACATAGACTGTCATTTAGCAATGTTAGATCATTCTGTGTAGCTCTGTGTATTTCTTATGTAGTTTAAGGCTGTTTTTCCAAGATTTCCTAATTGACTCATAAAATATCCACCTAGTTAGATGACTTATAGCCAACTTTCCATCCAGTTTTCCTGTGGTTCGAGATCTATTGGACCATTGTCAGTATCAAAGCTTTAGTCTCTTTCTTAGTTATCTATTGCTGCATAAAAATGTACCACAAACATAGCAGTTTAAAACAACACACACATATTATCTCACAGTTTCTATACATCAGCTTAGCTAGGTCCTCTGCTTATGGTCTCACAAGATGGAAATCAACGTTAGCACCCAGGGATATAGCCTTATGTGAAACTCAGGTGAGGAAGGACCCACTTCCAAGCTCACACAGTTACTGACAAAATTCAGTTCCTTATAGGTATTTGGGTCAGGGGCTCCCCATTTTCTGCTGTCTGTTGGTCAGATGCCAGCCTGAGTTTCCCCACATGTGACCCTCTCTACACGGACAGCTTCCAACATAGCCACTTACTTCATCAAATTTAACAAAGGAGAGGAAATCTTCTTGTCAGACATGCATTACAATCTTATGTAACAGCTTATGCTTATGAACACACACAGCTAATCACAGACATCTTGTCACCTGTGCTATATTCCACGTGGCTAGAAGCAAATCCCTATTCCTGCCTACACTCAAGGAGAGGGGACTACACAAAGGATGGGGATCAATGGAGCCACAGAAAGCTGTCTGCTAGTCTGCTAAAGTTACAGTGTCAATGAAGGATGCTTAGATTATGTGAAATCAAGATTTTTAAGTTGGCTCCAGATATCTAAGGAATCTGCTCACACACTAGTAAGAAGTATACATATGTTGCAACATGCTAAGTAGTTTTATCAATAAGTAGTGCTTGGCTATGGAAAAAAAATTCCTAGGATATATACTAAATACCTGATCAAAATCAGTAGTGCTAATCTAGGTTTGAAAAAGGCTGATGTGGCTGGGCTTGGTGGCTCAAATCTGTAATCCCAGCCCTTTGGAAGTCTGAGATGGGTGGATCACGAGGTCAGGAGATCAAGACCAGCCTGGACAACACGGCGAAACACCATCTCTACTAAAAATACAAAAATTAGTCAGGTGTGGTGACACATGCCTGTAATCCCAGGTACTTGGAAGGCTGAGGCAGGAAAATCGTTTGAACCTGGGATGTGGAGGTTGCAGTGAGCCGTGAATGTGCCATTGCACTCCAGCCTGGGCAACAAAAGTGAAACTCTGTCTCAAAAAGAAAAAAACAAAGCAAAGAAAGAAAAAGGCTGATGTGGGACAGTGCAGCACATCACCATCAGTGCCTCACAGAGGTGAGATTACAGATGCCTCTTCCAGAATATCTGAAAAGTCAAAGTTTATTTAAAATTTGGCCAAAAGCATATTCATAAAGAATGAAATTCAGATTCTCATAAAGAATGAAAGTCAACGTCGGCCTCAAAGGCTAGAATATCTTCTGTGGGAAGATTTGAGGGAAATTCTCAGAAAATAATAGAATGGAAGAACTGTTACTAAAGTTTATGAAGTCAGGCTGCACACATCAAAGTTCTCAATCAGGAAATCTCTTCAGGAAATTAAACAGAAAAAGGCAAAGAGACAGGTTAAAATATTATCCAAAAATGGAACTAGATTTAAAGTGAGGTCACAAAATGGTTTTCTCTGGCATGTCTCAAGCTGCTTCAGAGGAGTTATTGATTCGTTCATCCTTAAAGAGATATACACACATCTATCTCTATAGGCTACCTTATCCTGGTCAGTTTTTCTACAACTTTCTTGATTAAAAAAAAAAAAAAAGAAAGAAAGAAATTTGGAAATTTTTCACAGTAGGAGAGCAATTCAGGAAAGCTACATTAATGTGAGGTCAACAAAGTTAATCAGATATTTTTCTAAAAACATATTCTAATGGCTTAAATATTTTATGCTATTTCTCTTTACAACATAATTTTTTAGGTTTATATCAAGGTTTCAGGATTCCATGAGCATTTTCTAGAATTACATCTATGCAAAGATTATAAAGACTCATTGAAATAAATCAGTGGCTGCTTTTTTAAAGATGTATCCCAAGTGCCTAGAACAACAGTTGGTTTAGTAGATGCTCAGTAAATGTTAGCTTCATGATTGAACAAAAGTTAGACCTGGAAATGACTTCAGAGGCCATGGCATCCAGTTCATGTCTCAGTCAGTGTAACCCTCCCACAGCTTTCTAATTGTGAGCCTCTTCTATTTGTAGATATGTTAAAGTTGATAAAGTTTATTTACATCTATTATTTTATTTTATTTTTACAAAACTTACTATGATCACTATTGGTATCTTTCACTGAACAGATGAAAAAACAGAGACTTCAAAAAGTGAAGTGACATGCCCAGGATAACACAACAAGCTATGGACAGAAGTGAACTACCAGTTCCATTGTTCCATTCACTGCAATTTTATGCACCTGGTACTGTTTTAGGTACTTAGATAACAGAGATCACATACACCCTTTTCATGCCAGCCTGGCCCCTTCTCTATTGAATTATGAGTTTTCCTCATTGCAGGTAGGGCAGTGTAAGCCAAAAATAATAATAATAATAATAAAATAAAAAATAAAAAACCTGAGCAGCAACAAAGCCACCAATTTCTTAGAAAGACTGTCTTTGCACCCTGGCTGCAATGTGCCAAGCCACTCCTCATTGAGAAGAGTGCCTGCCCCTCTGTTCTAAAGATTCTGATAAAGACCCAGTGATAGTAGTCCACATTATCTCAGGTCCTCCATTAGCACATTGTCAATTTAAAAAAAGAATGACTGTAGTTGTTTGTCAAGCATTGCTCTGTGAAGACCTTAAACATATGGCAAGAGTGAGAAGCAAGAGCAAAAGCTTTTACACGGGGACTGCAATATAGTAGGCATTCAATGAATGTTATCTTTATTAAACAATAGTTTAAAAATTGTCAACTTTGTCAGATATGGGTTTTTCAAAGACTGCTTTTATCAACCGTATTCTTTCTTCACCCTTTTCAGAAACTTTGTAGCTTCTTAAAGGAAACAGATCAAAAGTAAAAACCTGTTTTTTTAACTGTGGCAATGGTATGAAATGAAAAAGAGCTAAATTTATTCAACTATATTCCAGATGCCAGCTCCCTGAATGTCCCCAAGTCCTCCAAATTATTCATTAGAATCTTTCTTTTACTTATGGTGGGAAATTCAGGGTCCATCTTTCTGCATCTCTAGGGGTTCAGGCTGAGGGGGTAGATTATGTTGCTTGTAATAATCTCTGTCTCCCAGTTGGTGCTTTATCATCATTTTCTAACTTTAATGCAGGTTGTAAGTTTTCCCTACTATATCTGACACTGCCATGGTATTAATCCCAGAATACCAACAAAATTCGAAAAAAGTTTCACCAAAAGTTTAATAATAGCAACTTTAAAATTAAACATGTATATTTCCCAAAATACCTTATTATTTTATTTTGCCTTTTTTGAGCTTCATAAAAAATGTTATCACTTAGTATATAATCTTCTGAGGCTCGTTATGCTTTACCATGTTTCTAAAGTATATCCATATACTTAGAGCTTCAACAACAATGATAATGTACTGATTCTTAGGCTGGGAGTGAGTTCACAAGTGTTTGATTGTTATTATGCTTCAAAGTTAAAATCACTATATATTCTTTTCTTTGTATCAAAATGTTACATTCTAAAAACATTTTAACTAAATATTAGCCATCTTAGTTCTTAAAATGTCTGCAGCCAGAGGTGTTAAGAGAGAAGCTCTTAACACCTCCAAGAACTTCTCTCTTCTGATCATTCCTGCCATAGATCCCAGTCAAGACAGTTAACCAGCTCCAACTTCCCTCTTTCTCTCCTTGTGATAGCTTTTCTCTAATTGCAGTTCTTAACCTTTCACTTCTTGTTTTTTTTAAAGTAATTTTAGAAAACGTGCAAATTTTTCTAAGTCAGAAGAAAAATTACTCAACACTAACTTCTAATAAACAACCCCAATGCCAGAGTGGCTTAATACAGTAATACAACAGTCTTATTCATATGAAATCCAGAGGTTTAGGCTGGGCGTGGTAGCTCACACCTGTAATCCCAGCAATTTGGGAGGCCAAGGCAGGCAGATCATGAGGTCAAGAGTTTGAGACCAGCCTGACCAATATAGTGAAACCCCCATCTCTACTAAAAATACAAAAATTACTCAGGCATGGTGGCACATGCCTGTAGTCCCAGCTTCACAGGAGGCTGAAGCAGGAGAATCTCTTGGACCCAGGAGGTGGAGGTTGTGGTGAACCAAGATTGTGCCACTGCACTCCAGCCTGGGCAACAGAGCAGACTGCATTACAAAAAAAGAAAAGAAAAGAAAAGAAAAGAAAAGAAAAGAAAAGAAAAGAAAAGAAAAGAAAAGAAAAGAAAAGAAAAGAAAAGAAAAGAAAAGAAAAGAAAAGAAAGAAAGAAAGAAAGAAAGAAAGAAAGAAAGAAAGAAAGAAAAGAAAGAAAAGAAAGAAAAGAAAGAAAGAAGGAAAGAAAGAAGGAAAGAAGGAAAAAGAAAGAAAGAAAGAAAGAAATCTGGAGCCGAAGTTCCTGGCAAAAAGATCTTCTAAACAGCTCCTCCAAGTGATCAACTCAGGATTCAGCCTCTTTCCATTGTGTTCCACCATCTCAAAGGCCTTCTCTTCCTGCCATGTGGTTGAAGGAGCAAAGAAGATCACACAGAGACTTTATGGCCACACCTGGAAGTGGTATACATCACTTCCACTTACCTTCGATCTGCTGGGCTCAGTGACACAATCCACCCACACCCTAGGAGCTACTGGAAAATACATGTCTTCCTGTATGCCCAGAAGAAAAATAAAATAGTTTGATGAGCTCATAATATTGTTTCTGGTCTTCTTTTGCTCTTCCAGCCTGTTTACGCTATTGAGGAAGATGGGAAAACAGAGAGTGGGAAGTGTTTTCATATCCTTCACATGCACATATAATGCTGTTTTGTACACAAAAACTGACCTCTTTTTATGAATGAATCTGCTGCAGTATGAATCTGCTATAATGAAGGTGGGGAGAATTTTGCAATAATAACAGAAGATTTCTTTAGCAACACTTCTCTTTGGCAATGGCATTCTTTTGGGAAAGGAAAAGAGAATGACAAAGTCAACTGAGGTTCTGAACTCATTTATTTTTTTTCAATTTGTCTCGGAGTCAGTTGCCATAAAAACCAGGAGAGAGGGTTTTAAGAGAGAAAAAGGCATCATGAATCACAAAAAGTTGGTTTTGCAAATACAGAGCTGAAGTCTAGGAAACTGATATCCTGAAGTTTATGCCATAAGCCTTAGACTAAGGAAAACTGCATCATGAAAGACAAGCAATTTCTCCAACACAAGGAGATTATATGTCAGCCAGCAGGTGGGGAAGGAAGAATCAAAGGTGACTTACTAGAGTCTAAATAGAGACTAGGCCTGAGAAAAAGGCCTTGTGCTCCATCTCTCTGGGCTAAGTAATAATTGAGAGGAATGACTGGAGGAAAGGAGATATCTCTGGACAAACTGATGAAAATCTGAGATAGCATCTCAGATTCCTTCTCAATGACCTTTCTGTTCTAGGCAGATGGACCTGAGAGCATCCTCAGAGAGTGCCAGCATTCCAGAAGATGTGGATGCAACAGCCAAATTTCCTCACAATTTTAGAGGAAGTCAGACAATACTGGGATTCAAAAGCCCAAAAAGGCGATGCAGTGGGGATAAGGACTAGAGACCAAGATAAAAGTATAGAATCAGCAACAGGGACAGAGGCCAATGCCCAAGACCAGGAGAAATCGCTGACACCTGGGTTGGGACTGTAGTGAAGCCAGGAGGCTCAGCAGGCAGGTGCCTGGCTTCTCACGCCAGAAAGAAACACAAGACCAGCACCATCACCACCCACCAGGATGGCCAGGATTGCAGAATCATAATTAACTAAGTTGTTACCCAAAAGAGACTTAAAGTTTAACTGAAAGTGCTAGTTACTTTAAATTGACAGTGAGTTGGTCCTTATCAACAGAAGATGAGTAAGCTTATGTTAATTATAGGGAAACAAAGAAAGTTACATTTTTTTCACAGTTAAGTTGTAACATGTATCCATTTACAACTATATCTCTGCTCTAAACATTTTCCTGATGGTGCACTGTGTTTTAGGCTCCACACTAAGTGTTAAGTATACAAAGATAAACTCCTTTTATAGTCTTATAGTGGAGCAGGTATGTTAGCTGGGCTACAGGACCTGCCATATCCTAATATTTGTATTAGGTTACAAATATTTTAAATAACGGGGGCTTATGATCATCACCAGTCCTTAGAGAAATGCAAATCAAAACCACAATGAGATACCATCTCATGCCAGTTAGAACAGCAATTATAAATAAGTCGGAAACAGCAGATGCTGGTGAGGCTGTGCAGAACTAGGAACACTTTTACACTGTTGGCAGGAGTGTAAATTAGTTCAGCCATTATGAAAGACAGTGTGACAATTCCTCAAGGATCTAGAATCAGAAACACCATTTGACTCAGCAATTCCATTACTGGATACATACCCAAAATATAATAAGTTATTCTACTATAAAGATACGTGCACACGTATGTTTATTGCAGCACTATTTAGAATAGCAAAGACTTGGAACCAACCCAAATGCTCTTCAATGATAGAATGAATAAAGAAAATGTGGCACATATATACCATGGAATACTATGCAACCATAAAAAAGAATGAGTTCATGTCCTTTGCAGGGACATGGATGAAGCTGGAAGCCCTCATTCTCTGCAAACTAACACAGGAACAGAAAACTAAACACCACATGTTCTCACTCATAAGTGGGAATCGAACAATGAGGGCACATGGACACAGGAAGGGGAACATCACACACTGGAGCCTATAGGGTGGGGGGGGAAGGGGAGGGAGAGCAATTAGGACAAATATCTAATGCATACAGGGCTCTAAACCTAGATGATGGGTTGTTAGGTTCAGCAAACCACCATGGCACATGTATACCTATGAAACAAACCTGCACGTTCTGTACATGTATCACAGAATTTAAAGTAAAATTTAAAAAAATAATAATAGGGGCTTAAACAATAAAGGACTGTATCTTTATCACATGGCAGTCTCACTGTAAGCAGTCCAGGGCACATATGATAACCCATAGTATAAGAGACCAAGGCCTCTTCTGCCTTACTGGTCTGCCATCCCGGTGTATTGCCTACATCTTTATTGTCAAAAAATAGCTCATTCACCAGGAAGAATAGTTAATGGACACTGGGCTTAATACCTAGGGGGTGGAATGATCTGTGCATCAAACCACCATGGCACACATTTACCTGTGAAATGAACCTGCACATCCTGCACATGTACCCCTAAACTTAAAATAAAAGCAGGGGGAAAAAAGTCTGCACTCACCAAAACTTAAAATTATTTCACCAAAAAAGGCTCATTATACCCAAATTCCTGTCAGTAGGAAGGGAAAAGGGATAAAGCAAGTGCATACCCTTCATTTAAATTACATGTTCCAGAAATTGCTCACACTGTTCTGTGCACAAACCATTGGCAAAGAACTCAGTCACATTACCATGCTGTATAGACAGGTTGGAAAGTGTAGCTCTCAGTTGGGCAACCATATGACCTGATTAAATTCTTTCGCTACTCAAGGACTGACAAGACATTGGAATAATATTGTAGCATCCAATTTAGTCTATTTCTCTGACTTTTCAAATATCCAGTTATGTTACCCAACAAAGGAAAGAAACTAACTTCTGATGGGAAAATAGAGCCAGTGTGCTGATCAGAGAGGCCTTCAGAGAAGAACTGATATTTGAACTGAATTTCTTAAGGTGAGTAGAAGCTCATTAAGAGGACTGAGCAGAATAGAGGCATTTAAAGTGAAGGGAAATAAAAATCATGTGCAATATCACAGAACTGTGAACTTTGTTGTTTCATCGAGGGAATTGCAGATAGTTCTATAAGGCCAAGGTGAGATTAGCTAGGTATGAAGAAATCAGATAATAAATAGCCTTACATAGCCAGCAAGGCATTTGGCCATTGTTCTACAGATAAATGGAAAATGCTGATGAAATTTAAGTAGGGAAGTGACATAATCATATTTATAGAGTTAAGAGATTACTCTTGAGACAATGCAAAGGATAGACAAGACTGAAGACTGGGAAAAGATTTAGGAGGCAGCTGAGATTGTACAAAAACAAGATTACAAGGGTATTACTTAAGGCAATACACATAAGAAATAAGAGCTTTAGGTGACAGATTTTGAAGGACTTTGTAATTAACTGACAGCAGAAGTGAAGAGGCAGGAAGATTACTGGATGCTTGGACTGAAACAGTTTAAAACAGAGAATTCAAGATGAGATCATAGATGTGTTGAATTTGAAGGTACTGTGGATACTAAGAAACACTCAAATGAAAAATGGCCAATAATCATACAAAAATAAGGACTTGGAATTCAGGAGGGAGGCCTAAAATGGAAATGTGTGTTTGGGAGTCATCAGTGTGATGTGGCAGTGGAAACATTTCACATCAATCAGTGAAGATACATAGCTTGAGAAGAAAAGAACTCAAGAACAGGATTGCTTCGTGTGCAATGCCAAGCAGTATTACAGACCCTATAAAGCATTTCCGAATGTCATATTTGAAGATTGTGATCCAAATAGGCAGTTATTGTGGTCAGATATGTCAGAAATTACTGTAATCAAGAGATGACAGTGAATCAGTATGGAAAAGAGACCTGTTGATATCTGTCAAAGGAGGAAGGACAGAACTTTAAAATAATGAATATAATAGTGTGAGTTAGAAGATCTAGGTATAAATCTCAATTTGTTCCTCACTGGCAAGTTGACCTTGGGCACATAGGAAACAGATCTTAAAAGAAAAAGAAGAATCATGTACAGAAAGAAACAATGACAAGAAATTGAAAGAAAACTCTCCTGTATTTCCAGCATGTTCTCAATTTCTGGTCTTGGAATTCTTTCATTCCTTTGTTTTATTTTAATTAAACATCATTGTTACTTATAATAGATTTCTTTTTTCCTACTAGTCCAGAGTAAATTGACTTGTTTCTTACAACAATATCCTAATATACAGATGCAACATCTTTTTAGAAAGAGGATTTTTCATTTCTCCTACATGAATGTGTGTTTTGTCTTAGTCCAAG
Organism: Cebus imitator; assembly: GCF_001604975.1. Lineage (NCBI taxonomy): Eukaryota > Metazoa > Chordata > Mammalia > Primates > Cebidae > Cebus > Cebus imitator. The sequence continues at coordinate 5,642,902 of NW_016107332.1, forward strand.
GTTGCTCTTTTGAATTCATGGCAACAGAAAACGAAATGTGAAAAGGAAAAAATGATTACTGTATTAGTCCATTTTCACACTGCTAACAGAGACTGGGTAATTTATTTATTTAAAAAAAAAAGAGAGAGAGATTTAATAGACTCACAGTTCTACCTGGCTGGGGAAGCCACACAATCATTGTGGAAAGCAAAATGCACATCTTACATAATGGCAAACAAAAGAGAGAATGAGAACCAAGTGAAAGGGGTTTCCTCTTAGAAAGCCATCAGATCTTGTGAAACTTACTACCATGAGAACAGTATGGGGGACCACCCCCATGATTCAATTATCTCCTACCTGTCCCTTCCACAACACGTGGGAATTGTGAGAACTACAATTCAAGATGAGATTTGGGTGGGGACACAGCCAAACAATATCAATTACCATTCCATATCTATTATTCCTTTTTTCTCAATAGGAAAACCCACAATTTTAATTGCCAATTGATTGAAAGCACTTTGCAGTCTCCCTTGTAGCTAGGCATGAAGTATGACTAACTTCTGGCTGATAAGATAAAGTCGAGGACATGGGACTTCCTAGAAGACTATTGAAAGAACACTAACTCACATTTTTTAAAAAACAAAAAAAAATACCTGTTTATTGTTTCTCCCTTTCTCCTACCTTCATTCCAGAATGCTGAAGGAAGGGCAGAATTTCCAACAACAATCTTGGACCAAGAAATAACCTTGAGAATGAAAGCCATTCATAGGATAGAGAAATAGAATAGCAGAAGGAGCCCAGGACTCTATTGACCACAGAGTCCCCATAAAAGTCTAACACTCTCTTTTCTGTGTTTCTCTCACATAAAAGAGAAATAAACTTCTATCTCATGTAAGGCATTTGGGGTTTGCTGTTATATGTAGCTAGTAGAAAAATTATATTATAGCAGACATTTGCAAAAAATGATAGGGCTTTGTATAATCTATACAACTCTAGCTCCTAATATTTCTACTGCATTTATCGCAGTTCTAAAACTGAAAAATTAAGAATTTACATTCCTTATACTTATCTTTAGAAAACAGTGAGATGGGAGGAAAAAAATCAACCTGAAAATTAAGAAAACTATATTTTGATTCTAAATAGTTATATTACATTATTAAGTAATAACACTTCAAGTGGTTTTTCATGTTTAAAATAAGAGATTTGAACCAGATAAACTCTAAGGTCTCTTTCAATTACAAAACTTCTCCGCTTCTAAATTTCTTGCTTTCTTCATGGGGTTATTGAAAAGATCCAAATGTATAATTTGTATTTAGCAAGTAGCACTGTGCCATGCTCTTTGTAAATATTAATTTAATCATCATAGCCGACCAAGGAAGCAGGTCCCATTTTAAATATAAAGAAACTGAGAAACTGATTAAATAACTCTCCCAAGGAATACAGCTTACACTCTGCCAAACCTGGATTCAAACCCAGGAAGTCTGACTGGGTTTCTGATCTTAACATTACCCCACCCTGCCTCAAACAAACAGAGCAGTAAATAAATTCTGTTTAACTAAGAGAAATAAATTCTACTTAACAAAGAGACTATAGTCACTTCAGTACAAAGACTCAAGGAACCTAACAGGACATGGTAATTTTTCTTATGTTCAGAGAAATCCTAACATGATTTCTCCCAGACCTTAAAACACAGTGTTGATGGGAAGCTCATAGTGCAGCCACGACTTCAGAAGGGTGTTTGGGGTGTGCTGTGGACTAGAATGGAAGGTGCTGTTTCCCTATGAAGTGGAACTTCAGAAATTTTCTCAGCATTGCCTGGGGAAAGATAGAATTCTTTCTAATGAATCAAATTTTTACTTTAAATCAATAGATACATAAGTAAATAAGCCATTGCCTATCATTGTTTCAAGCTGGGGCACAGCATGGATCTTGCTGCTGTGGTGTGGCAGATGGGCTGTGCTCTAGCATGCCTGATGCTCAGCTTCCGTCCATCAGTGGCTCCAGTCACTATGCCTCCTCGCTTCCCTGGCATGTGAATATTAGGTTTCACATAGAAATGCAACAAAAAAAAAATGCCTTTAAGCTCATTTCTACATGAAATACAATATATTTGCCAGATAAGCTGGACCCCTCATATTAATCATAAATCAATTATGTTTACCCTTAGCCAAGAAAGTACTAAAATGTTCTTCCCTCATTTTGAAACCTAATCTGATATCCACGGTAATTATGTTGCCTTTCATATGAATCATTGTCTCATCCTGCAATTGTTAGTATACGGCTGATTCATTTTCTACCTTATAGTATTTGAAATGATCATTTCATTTGTGATAGGATTTGGGGAGTTATTGAAGTAAATCCTTTTACTCACTAGACTTTCCTTTTTTGTATTCCATCTTCAGTCTTTTTGTTGAGATTTTACACCAAAATTTTCTAAAAGCTGTAGCAAGTAGAACAAAGTGTTAAATCCTACTGAAGCTGGCAAGGCCATACAAAGGATGGCAAAGGCTCTCTCTACCTCTTTTCTTTGATCTTGCCCTTCTCTCCAGAGTTACACCACACCCACCCCCTTCTTTCATTTGTCCCTTTCATCCCTCTGAAAATACAATCACGTTAATATTACATGCTGAAAGAATTTTAAAATATGAAAGTATTTCAGGTTATTATTCAAATATGTACAAAAAAAATGAGTTTTTTTTTTCTGGGTATTACAAACATCAATTTTTTAGAAGAGCACAGTTCAAGACACATGCCTGCTGCCCTGGCACCTCCAATATCACATTATTTTATGCATATTAAGAAGGTGTCATGGAATCGTCTCTGGTTCAGACCCTCTGGAATGTGAGGCATGATCTTGGGATTATGCCCTGCTGCCTTTTCCACATTAAATGCTAAACTGTCAGACTGAGAGGAAACAGGTGGACCCAGCACAGTGAGAGCCATCTGACTGAAACTGCCAATCTTCAGGTGGTATGTAGGAAATGGGAAATCAACAGCCTTTCTGGACACTGTTATCACTATAAGAAACCATAATAATAAAAATGGAAGACTTGACATTGTAAATGTTAGTAATGATTCTTGCGGTAAGCAACTCCTCTCCATGGACACAGTCGCAAGTCCCTGATGGCTTTACTTTATGAGGGTTATTTTTGCTATCCTCTATTTAAGAGCTATACTTTGCCTAGAAAACTGATTAAAGCTTATTCTCTCTTTGCATTTTGGAGTATTGGGCTCTTCATTTTAAAGTATTTGACACAAAATTTTATCTTCATAAGGAGAGTATTTATTGATTGCTTGCAATGCTCAGGACACTGTGCTAAGAACTTTATATTCACAAACCTCTTTGAACCTTAAAACAACCCTCCAAGATAAGTATTATCAACTGTTCTTGTTTATAGATGCAGCAATAAAACATCATATAACAAGTAGGGAAAATCCATATCTGAAACCTTAGGCTTTGGGACCCCAAAGCCTATGCTCTTAACCACCACCTTACCCTATCTTGCCTTTATGCTCATGTATGTATTGCCAAAGAGCTATGCCCAGTTATTCACTATATTTTTTCAATATAAGATAAGGAAAATAGCTTCATCATCTAATAAGCAGATCATGATTTCTTTTCATCTACTTAAATGCTATAAATTATCTTTTTTCATTAGCTGGTATGTTGTATGGCAATTTGCTGGTTTTAGAACCTTCCTCTTGCTTTCATTCTCAGTGCTCCCTGAGTTGTTTGGTTGGTTGGTTTTATTTGTTGCAAAACACTTAGAGTGAAAGCAATGACAACATTGTCTAAAAGCAGAATTTGTTTTAAATTGTTTTCAAGCATTTTCTTTATTAACACATATATCATCATATAAAAAGACTCAAAATTAGTTGGGTTTTTACACTGGCTGGAGGTAGTTCCGAATTCTGTAAAATGGCTGGTTTTATAAGCTACAGAATGATACACTTCTGTGCAATAGAGCAGCTGAAATCTGAAAACGAACTATTCCGTAGTCAACCCCTCCCCCATCCCAGGCTTCTTATATGGAGCTGCCCTGACATCTAGTGGCCAAAGATTAGGGAAGCTATTCTTTATCCATCAAGCACACAAGATTTCTAATTCAGAAGCATAACGAAAATCTCACGTAGCAAATGAAATTGTAGGTAAATACAGTGCTTCAAAGTTTACAATTCACTATTACATAAATTGTTGGTTTATGAACTTGAATGCAATTTCCTTCCTACATTACTTATATATTTTAAAATATTTATTATAATGAATTTACACCAAAGCCATGGTTTATTCTGAGTATGTGAATGCAACATAGGATTTGATTCTTTGTCTTTTACTTCCATAAGAGTAACAACAATTAGATATCAATGATTAAATCAACTTTGCATTTTAAATGACAGTCTAAGTAAATAAGTAATAACTTTATGTTATCTCAAGTTAAAGTGAAACAATTGACATACAAGTCAATTCTCTGTACCTTTTTGCTGAGTTAATGGGATTTATTTTTCTAAATTGAAGAAATATTTAATGCTGTTAAGGAAAGAAATGGAAGATCCGAAGTCAATTTTTAAAACAAAATAACTAAAAATGAACGGCTTATAATCATTTTCAGTAGTTTTTTTTTAAATCACAAAGGTCTTTTCTCTAGTAAATTTTCTGTGGTGTAAGCTAAAATAAATGGAAACCACAACATACAAATGATCAGAAATAATTTCTTAACACTTATTCTAATGAACCTTTTAAGTCTAAGAAACACCAAAATAACAGCCCAAGACAAAGACTGATGCATCCATGGTTTACTAAAGCTATAATCGTAGAAGCAGGAGCAGGGGGCAGGAAAGGGCAGGAGAGACACGAGTGGATACAGAAGGAGGGGCAGCCAATACAACGATGCAGTCTGGAACTGACCACTCCTGGATGCAACTGGTTCCTGGATACACAGGACCTTCTGAGAAAACTTATGGACTGTACTCTATCTCCAAATTCCTCTCTGGAAGGGTGCAAGGGTGGAGCATTTCCTGTTCATTTTTATGCCATATTTGTCAAGGTCTGCCCCATGGGTCATAAACTCTCCCATACGTGCAGGCTGTTCATATGTGTCCAAGAATCCAAGGCTGCTGGTGTCAGAGCAGCTTTATATGGACTGAGGCAAGCACTTCCAGTTGTACCTACACAGAACAGATCAGAATCTGTGCATGGGCCGGGCGCAGTGGCTCATGCCTACAGTTCCAGCACTTTGGGAGGTAGAAGCAGGCAGATGACCTGAGGTGTAGAGTTCAAAACCAGCCTGGCCAACATGGTGAAACCCCATCTCTACTAAAAATACAAACATTAGCTGGGCATGGTGGTGTGTGCCTGCAATCTCAGCTGCTCAGGAAACTGAGGCAGGAGAATTGCTTGAACGCAGGAGGCAGAGGTTGCAGCAAGCCGAGATCACACTGCTGTACTCCAGCCTGGGCAACAAAGGGAGACTCTGTCTCAAAAAAAAAAAAAAAAATGTGTTCATGCCTGTTCCCTGCAGCAGTGGCCGAAATGAAAGGTGTGGCCAAATGGACTGCAGTACTACACAAGAAACATTCAGTACATGCACGTACAATTGTACTATCTGTGTTACATTAATAACAAAATAGGTCATACCACATTGATTCATACGGATTCTTTTATATTTGATAAACATGACTAAGTATGCTGATTAAATAATATAATTATCACTCTGGCCAATGCACAGCAGAAGTCAAAATTCCAAAGGGACCTTGAAGCAGCAGTAAAATCCATTCATCTTGATCAGTAATCATTTCAGTGGTGTTAGCCTAAATATTGCTCACAGTATAAACTGTTATGTGAAAATATTTTAATCTTGTGAAAAAGGCAACATTTAAAATCAATTATCTAGCTATGAAATGCTGATATGATGGGAAGAACTTGGCTCCTGAGAAGAAAGACTGTGAAGCTTTCGTAGAAGCCCCAAGAGCAGATGTTTTACAGAAAGAGGAGAAACAGAAAAGAAAATGAGAGTGGGAAATGGAAGAAAACTAAAAACCTACCTCATATCATGTTAAAAATTTCCAAAAGATAAATTTAGATTTTGTCTGTCAAAGGGAAGTTGGAAGTTCTACTTTTAATTTTGTATGTCCTTGTAGTACTCAAACTGATCACTTTGTCATCGTCAAAAAGGAAAGCTTTTGTGGATCCTTCATGACTGCTGTCAAATCCAATTCAAGATGAATCAAAGACTTAAATGTGAGAAATAAAATCATTATCTCTCTTGAAGACAACATAGGTGAATTTTTAAATAATCTTTAGGATGAGAAAGGCTTTTTTACAGACAGAAATACTAAAAGATGAGTCTATTTTTACTCAGATGGTAAAACCTTATATAGTACAAAGAAATGCCAAACAAAAAAGCCAAAATACTTGTAGCATGCAGGACAGATAAGTAGTTAATATCTGTATTTTTAAAAAGCTCACTATCAAATTACTAAATAAATGATGGAACATCACAACAGAGTAGATCAAGGAACTTGAATCTACAATTGAAGAGAGAAAAATAAAATATTAAATAACATTAAAATATACCAATAGCTAACATTTACTGAGAATGAGTTTATCAGGAAATGTTGTAAGAGCTTTATGCGTATTAATTAAACTAATTTTACCAATTCAATGAGGTCAGTATTATTACCACTTTGCAGATGACTAATATGAGACATAGAGAGATTAAATAATTAGAACAAGGTCGAAAAGCTGGTAACTGATAGAGCCAGCATATAAACTCAGATGGTCACACTGCACAGCTCGGCCTCCTAATCAAATGCATACATTCATTATTCATCCAACACTCAAATGCAAACAATAATTTACTACTTTCCACATAGCCAACTGATAAAGATCTTAAAGATCAGTGCTATGTGGAAACTCATAAATTGTTAATAAGAGTGTCAATTGATACAATCTTCTTGGAGGTCAGTGTAATGATATGCATCAATATTAAATGCTTTCTTTTGAGACAGAGTCTCGTTCTGTCACCAAGGCCAGAGTGCTGCACACTATCTCAGCTCACTGCAACCTCCACCTCCCTGGTTCAAGCAATTCTCCTGTCTCAGCCTCCCAAGCAGCTGGGATTACAGGCACCCGCCACCATGCCCAGCTAGTTTTTGTATTTTTAGTAGAGACGAGGTTTCACTATGTTGGTCAGGCTGATCTCGAACTCCTGCCCTCAGGCATCTGCCCGCCTCAGCCTCCCAAAGTGCTGGGGTTACAAGTGTGAGCCACCACACCCAGCCTAAATGCCTTCTTTTCAGCCCAGACATCCTTCATTCAATAGATCCCAAGTAGATCCCAAGGAGATAAAGAATCAAACATACAAAAATATAGGAACAAAAATGTCCTTCAAAGCATGATTAATAATAGGAGTGGGAAATAAATGAAAATAAGCACAACGGTCATCAGTGAAATAATGGTTAAATAAATTAAAGTATGTCTATACCATGAACAAATAGACTTTAAAATGGGTGATATATTTACCAGCCATATGTCTCATAAGGAATTAATCTGCAAAATATACAAGGAACTCCTACAACTCAATAGTAAAAACTCAAAACCCAACTTAAAAGTGGGCTAAGGACTTGAAAAGAAATTTCTCCAAATAAGATATACAGATGACCAACAGGCATATGAAAAAAATGCTCAACATCACTAGTCATTAGGGAAATGCAAATCCAAATCACAATGAAACATCACCTCATACCTATCAGGATGGCTATTTTTTTTTTATGAAAGTATTCGCAAAGATATGGGAAGACAGGAACCCTACCACACTATTGGTGGGCATACAAATGGTGGGACCACTATAGAAAATAGCACAGAGGATCCTCAAAATAAATAAATAAATAAAACTACCACATGAACCAGCAATACGATTTCTAAGTATTCATTAAAAAAAAAAATTGAAATCAGGATCTTGATGATGTTGGCACTCCTATGTTCGCTGCATCACTGATCACAATAGCTGAGATGTGGAAACAATCTAAATGCCCATTGAGAGGTGAGTGTATAAAGAAAACGTGTAATATACAAGCAGAGAAATACTATCCAGCCCATTAAAAAAGAAACAAATTCTGCAATACATGACAACATGGATGAACTTTGAAGACATTATGCTAAATGGCATAAACCAGACACAGAAAGACAACTACTGCATGATTCTACTTGCATGAGGTATCTGAAATTCAGAGAATCAAAGAGTGCAATAGTGTTTGCCAGGAACTGAAGAAGGGAATTACTAACCAAGGGACATGAAGTTTCAGTCATGCACAATGAATAAGCTCTAGAGAGATGCTGTGCAACATTGTACCCATAATCAACAATTATGCATTACACTTAAAAATGTATCCAAGAGGTAGACCTCGTGTTAAATATTCTTAGGTGTTCGTTGACATAGAGAGGTCTGAAGATCACTGAGGATACATTATAATTATAAAGAGAATATGTACAATGCTTTTAAACTGTTTGCTGTCATAAATCATAAGAAATTTTACACAGTCCACAATTAAGGTGAATCACTGAGTCGATTTTTGAGTGGGTAGATGGGCAGCATAGTCCCAGTTGAAAATAATTTATATATAATATGAGGATAAACACACATAGATAAAGATATTATATACATTACATACACTTACATATATAATTGTGTATATGTGTTTGCAAAAAATATATGCCTGAATGGATCTTCACGAAAACTTTTACAATGAACATTTGCCTGAATAATAGTATTGAGAGCTATTGTTGTTTTCCTTTTCATATTTTCTATCTTCCTTCCATTTTCCATACAATTGTATATTACCTATCAAATCTGAAAACACATTATAACTATTTTCATCTGAAAAATTAATGCTTTGATATGCTAATCTTAAGTCGAACAAGACAATTTTTCTCTGTTCCCCACAGATTGTCTAAGTTTGTAAACACCTTATGACCAGGTTTCTCTTATTTCGTCTGCTAGCTGACTGCCACACGTGCAGACTTTCAAACAGGGACCAATATATGTAAAATGAATGCTTCCTTTATAAATCACACCCTTAAATATTAAGCCTAAATAGTGAACATATGGAAGGAAGAAATGCTGACCTTCTTGGTGACTTTCTAATAGCTAACTTCCTCCTCCCATAAGAGGTCACTCCTCACATTCCTTAAGGCTTTAGCAGATCCCTGTTCCCTGGGGGAGAAGCAGAGCACACCAAACTTCAGGAGCCGATGCCTCCCTTATACATTAAGAAGTCAATAACTCACTTATAGTGGGATTAGATCATTGATTCCAACATGATCTTAAAAAGAATGTTTAATGGCAGCTCTCTACCTGTTAAATCTCTTAGTATAGTACATTCTTAGGACATATCCTCCCAAGAGAGCAGCAGGATAGATTCAAGTTTAAAAAGCTAAATCAACTCATTCTGGTCAGTAGCTCAGCAAAGTGGGTACTGATAAAAAGTCTATGTTGCAAAATTGGAAATCCTGTAGCCTGAGCCACCCACTCACTTCTACAGGACCTCGTAGATGCTACTAAGTTCCCTATGTGGGACTAGGAACCAGGAATCATGTACCATACAAAAACAGACCATACTACAGTAAACTCAAAACCCAGACCAGAAAAGAAGATTGCTCTTAAAGGTAATAATTTATTTATTTTGTGGAAATACGTATATCACACACATACACAAAAAAATAAAAATGGCAAGTACATTTAGAAGCGAAATACTCCTAAAATTAAGGATAGCTCTCCTTTATAGGAAGTGATGCATAATTCAGTAAGGGTCAATAAGTATACAAATGTTAATAATATTAGGAAATATTTGTCCTCATTTACACAAAGTTTGTTGCAATAAAGTAACTATTTGTGGCCTAGTGTGATGTTTCAAGCCTGTAATCCCAGCACTTTGGGAGGCCGAGGAGGGCGGATCACAAGGTCAGAAGATCGAGACCATCCTGGCCAATATGGTGAAACTTCATCTCTACTAAAAATACAAAAAATTAGCTGGACGTTGTGGTGCACACCTGTAAGTCCAGCTACTTGGGAGACTGAGGCAGTAGAATCACTTGAACCTGGGAGGCAGAGGTTGTAGTGAGCCAAGATCGTGCCACTGTACTCCAGCTTGATGACAGAGTGAGACTCCATCTCAAAAATAAAATAAAATCAAAAAATAAACTATTTGTTAAACACTCTTTATACACATAAAAAAATCATTTCATCTTTAAAACAAATGTTCTAGAAAGATGTATTACTGAAGAGATCTAACTCTAAATCCAGGTCAGAATTTAGGGTACAATTTCATGATGTACAACTATTCTGGGTAGTAGGTATTATTAGCAGCAATTTTAAAGTTAATGAAACCGAGATCAACAAATGTAAGTTCACTTGCTCAAAATCAAACAGTAGGTAAATCGAAGGACTGGAATTAGTACCTAGGTGTTGATTTTTATGTCTAATATTCTTTTCGCTCCATCATGTTTCCTCCTAGATATTACAAGAAAAACTTATTTCTCAGTGGCTGAGAAAGATTGAGTTGTTTAATTTTAAAAGATTTAAGAATACAACTTACAATTTCTTCAAGAGAGAAATAATATTACCAGGATGGAATATTACTAATTAGACAAGAAGTTGTTGATGCTTTTGGGGATGTCTAATTATGAAAATAGGCTGGGCGAGGTGGCTCACATCTGTAATTCCAGCACTTTGGGAGGCCAAGGTGGGTGGATCACCTGAGGTCAGGAGTTCAAGACTAGCTTGACCAACATGATCTACTAAAAATACAAAAAAAATGAGCCAGGTGTGTGGTGGGTGCCTGTAATCCAGCTACTTGGGAGGCTGAAGCAGGAGAATTGCTTGAACCTGGGAGGTGGAGATTGCAGTGAACTGAGATCTCGACATTGTACTCTAGCCTGGGCAACAGAGCAAGACTCCGTCTCAAAACAAACAAACAAAAATGTCCCAAGACCCAAGCTCAGAAGTGTCACAGCTAACTTCTCACATATCTTTGGTAAGATTTTAGACATAGACACTCCTAACTCTGAGGAAGACTGCAATATGTATTCTTTAATTTACCTTAGCTACAATTCTATTATTAAGGAAAGAGAGAACAAATTTTAGTGGGCAATCAATAGTCTATATCAACTAGCAGTTTGCTGTCTTCATTTTTATTCACATGTCCATGATTGGGCCCCATCCTCAGCCCTAAAAAGCTAGAAATTTGGAAAGGAATATATTTCACACAGGTATGTATAAGATTCCCACAGCCTTTGTATAATTTTAGTTAGCATGTAGAATCCAGTACAAAATGGAAGGGCAGTTTTTTCTCAATAAATTGCTTTGTTGTCCTTTAAGTCAGAAGAGTGATAGTAAGACCTTGGAGTGACAAGTCTGAATCAATGCCTGGAACCGTAAGGCACACCCTCACATAACAGAACCCAAACCTGGACACCAAATACATTGCTACGTTGGATATTATAAATCTCTTTAGTACTTTTTACACATATATGAAAATCAGGAAACACTAATTAAAAGCACAGATTATCTTGATAGCAGGACATTCATTCTATCAGGAAAGATCCAATTCAAACAATCACAAATTACACAGAATACCTGTTTTTAAAAGTACTGGCTATATCTGGCATATAACTGCTTTACTAAGTTCAGCCATTAGAGTGTTGATTTTATTAAGTTCACTCAAATAAATTACCTTCCAGTCTATCCTAGAGACTAAAATAAAATCTGTACAGACCTTTTAAGCAGAATCTTTTCATGGTGTTGTGTTAAAGGCCAACAAATTAGAATTAATCTTCAGTTTCATGTGCCTGAATCTATAAAAATACTTATTGTCTTGACTATTTTAAATGCCCTGACATAACTTTCTTAAAATGGCATTTATTACAGTTAGTGAAATAATTTTAAATTGTTGCTTAATATTAAAGAGTGTTGCCTTTCAAACCAACTAATTTGGTGTCACGTAAATGTAATTTTAAAATTGTCTCCAACATTTAACAGAGTCTACTGCATAGCTGTATTCTGCTATAAATTACTTTTAACAAAATCATTCTAATTAACATGATTAAAGAATTTTGATATTATGTTAGAAAAGAGGGGGACTTGAAGAAACAGAGATTCTAATAATTAAACTTCTGGCGCACTTGGACAAAGATGGTTAGAGTGAAGGTTTCCCAGCCTACGTTTTCCAGAGAAAAACAAAAGTATGATAGGAAAAGAATGTTCATCTTGATCCACGAGCAAAATGTAAAGTGAAAAAAAGAAATGGAAATACTATTCTTAGAAGAAAAGTCATTGAAATATCTTAATGTAATACTAAGAGACTGCTCCAGCTAGCGTATTTGAATGGGAGATCAAAAAAATATTGTGTAAGTTTTACATTTCTAAAGTGTGTTCCACACACAAACTGGATCTGTTTGGTGAATTACATGTACCTCTATCCACAGAAAAAGATAATCAGGGCAGCAGCAAAGCAGTCTCAACATGCACTGTGCCAGCAAAATCCTTGATCTTAAATTTAAAGAGAGAAGAAACAGACTCAAAGATAGTTGTTAAGGAATTCTGGCAGAATCTCTTCAGAGAAAGTTAATAGGTGTAATAAATGACCCAGGGCACTGGTAGGAACAAATTATATAAATAAACTTAAGAAGAAGTTATACAAAAAAGGTGGACCCAAACAAATGTGAAGCTGTAAGTTAGGAAAGCAAACTCAGAGGATGGCATGGCCCATTAAAAGTTGTTTGACCTACTTCTATTCTTTTGTCAGTTATAGGAGTATCCTCTTAAGCTGTCACTTTTACAAATGTAAGCAAAATAATTTTATAAAGAGATATTTTGTCTTATTAAACACTGCCCCATGTATATTGTCCAGATTTTCCTCTTAACTTGAAGGAAATGTGAATGAATATTGGAGCAGAAGGTTTACATTAGAGTTTTTATTTAAATTATCATTACCATAGGCTCTTAAATCACCTAATGATTCGTTTGCTTTGCAAACCTAAAACAGAACTTTTTAAGATAAACTTTAACTTGCTACAAGTCATAAAATTATTTCCATATAAAGTCTGTTTATTAAATGTGTTAAACTGTTATATGAGCCCTTTAAATTTATGGAAAGGCAAAAAATTGCCTGGCAGGAATACCTGCAAAAGCAATATACACGAGGGAAAAAAAAATCACACTATAAAAATAAAGAGTACACAAACAGTTTCCAGCCAAGGCTGGAAATTGACTTACAAAGTCTAGCATGAGCCAAGATGATCTCATTTTATGTGGAGCCATCCTTAAGGACAAGATTACAGCTCTAAACTTTATCTTTTTGACTTTCATTATTTTGGCTAATTCTAAGAGGAGGCATTTCAGACTTCTTCATCTCCTGATTAAAGGAATATAGTGACTAATTGGGGTTCAACAGCACATAGCCCTTTTCCCCATTTTTGGATGCAAACAAATTCCTGAATAAGATATAGTTACAAATTACTATCGCTCCCAGCAAAAGATCACAAGGTTAATGTTTTAACATTTCTGGGATATACCTGCTAATTGTAGAGATTTTAGCTGCAGACAAAACCATAGCCCTCCCTGAAAGGCTATGTTTAATAACAGCTGATTATGGCCAGTTTAGCTTTGCAACACTTTGTAACTGGTACATTAAGCCATTAGAAAAATTATTAGTGACAAATATCTGTTTCTGTCAAATAACAAAGATTTCCTGAAGCAAAGTTGCACTGCTACCTCACCCACCAGACATTATTATTTTTCCTATGGCACTTCAGTAGAAATTAAGAAGAGAAACTCCATGAAGCATCCAGCCTCCAAGGGGACTATCTGACAGGCCAGAAAAAACCCCTTTCTTAAGTCTTTGGCTACTGTATACATATTTATAGTATATTTGTAAATATTCCTTCACGACTTCACTGGTGCATTTCAGGGGATTACCAGTTTTTTTTTTCTTCAATGTTAATATATTTATTGTAATTGATATATTTTCAAAGTACAAAGCTGAGCACTAAGTCTTATTAGATATCTTTTTTTATCACATAAAGAATCGTTACTCCAAAAATGATTTATCTTGACTCCCACATCACATTCAATGGATCACAAAGTCTTTTCACTTTTACCTGCCTGCAGATTTCTACTCATCCTCTTATCTTGGGCTTAGATTAACATAATAATTTTTAAATTAGTCGAAATTTACTCTATCCCTCATAGAGCTATGAGGAAAACCTTTCTTGGACACTGATGCTGTCCATCACCAGTCAGAGGACATTGAGGATTCTCTGTGATTCGGCCTCAGTCTCTTTCCAGTCCTATTAATACAGTGTCTCCTTGCTCTTTTCAAAGCTGATTACTTGCCTCCCTGACCCTTTGCTTCTTCAATTGTAAAAACAGTGACTGTAACATCTGTGGGTGGTACGAATTCATGAGGACGACCCATAGTATATGAAGTTTCATTGCCGATATAGAACCTAAATAACAATAATCTACATAAGGTAGATGATGTCCAGGATGTGCAGTCCAGAGCTGATATGATGGTTCCATTGTCATCAAGAACCAAAGCTAGCATTTAATGACATAAAATATTCAAGAACTTCTCAAATATTTATTTTAATATGAGCTCATTGTCTCTCGGATGTTATAAGCAGAGGTAGATAATAATCTGTTAACTTTTTGTAATGTTTCTAGAGGCAGAGTCTCACTCTGTCACCCAGACCAAAATGCAGTGGTATGATCATAGTGTACTATAGCCTCCAACTCCTGGGCTTAAGTGATCCTCCTGACTCAGCCTCTCAGAGAGCTGGTGCTATAGGCATGTGCCACCAAGCCTAGCTAATTTTTAATTTTTTGTAGATATAAGGCCTCACTGTGTTGCCCAGGCTGGCCTCAAACTCCTGAGCTCAAGCAACTCCAGCCTCAGCCTCCCAAAGTGTTGGGATTACAGGCATGAGCCACTGCACCCACCCTATTTGTTTAATAAATAGTATATCCAAGTTAATTTTTATCTTGACCTCCCAAAGCCTGTTCTTGGAGAAACAACTCAAAGTTTACATCATCTGAATTGATGGGAAATGTTAGAGCTTGGGCAACATAGGAACAAATTTTCTCATCTTAAAAAAATCCATAATTTTATACTTTAAAGAAGCAAAAGAACTATTACTGAAGTCTTTTTTTTATTAGAAAAATTAATTTAATGTGATTTACTATTGTTTAATTTTGCCAGGTCAGCTGCACTTGTCCTGCAGAGTTGCATAATTTATTCAAATGACCTGAAACTTTTCTTTTTCCCATTTATTTATTTTATTGCATTTTAGGTTTTGGGGTACATGTGAAGAACATGCAAGATTGTTGCATAGGTACACACGTGGCAGTGTGATTTGCTGCCTTCCTCCCCATCACCTACATCTGTCATCTCTCCACTTGCTATCTCTCCCCAGCTCCCCACCCCCCACCGTCCCTCCCCTATTTCCCCCCAACTGACCCCAGTGTGTAGTGCTCCCCTCCCTGTGTCCATGTGTTCTCATTGTTCAACACAGGGGGTTACCAGTTTTAAAGAAAATATCACTTTAGAATATTTTATGACATCTTTAGCCTGTGAATATGCCGTGATTATTCTTTTTCCTTTCTTACTTTCTTTTTATATTTTATTTTTTTGGCCACCTTCCTGACTGGGAATGAATATGCAGTGACTAGACACTAATTTTCTCTCCATATCTTCATAATTACAGCTGAAAATGAAATCATTCCTAACCTCATGCTATTCACCAAGCCAAATACCCATGAACATAAACAACACAGAAAGCAAGCTGTACAGTCATTTAGAATTTGTTTTGAAAATAGATTTTCTGCTTTATTGATTTAATTACACAATGGAACATTATATTTTTCTGACTACCTCATTACATTGTGATGAAAATTAAGAACTTAGAAGCCTTTTAAAAAGCCTTATCTCTTTGGATACAAAAACTACCCAACATGTGATTTATCAAAAATATCTCCCATTTGTGTCACACAAATTCCAAAGGAAATAAAGACAACATTACACATGATTATCTTGATGCAGTGACTGACTTCTTCATTTTTGATGAGGAACAAAGAAAAAAAATTTGTAACAGGTTCCCATCTAGCTGTTAGGGAACCTGAAGTCTAAGTGTTACCCTGAACAAAACTGCTCTTCAGCGTGGTTGTGTTTTTCTCATTACTATCATTGTTGACAGCTATAGCATGATACTGCCAAGTAAGACTTATGTATTTAAATGAAGTAATACAAGAAAAATGATGAGTTATATGGCTTGCACTTTGCAAACACAAATCTATTTGATATGTATGTGCTAGCCTTATCAAGATTTCAAAAGAATAAAGTGCAGTTTAAAGATTAATTAACACCTACAACACATGTTCACTTGCTATCTCAGAAACAATCATATGATATAGATATTATCATCCCCATGTTCCAATAAGTTGATTGAAACTTAGATGTTGAGTCATTTGCCAATTATACAGCTAGTCATCAGTGCAATCAGATTTTGAACCCAGGACTTGAGATGCTCCATCCAATGCTCTTTCCACTACATCATGTTGTGTCCTTGCAAAACACTTGATAATCATTTTGTCTGAAAGGCAATACTGAGAAAAGCTCAATATACTGTATGACTCAATATATGACTTTGGGTACCGGTGCAGATTTCTAAATTATGAGGTTCATTGAGAGATAAGGAAGCAGCCAGGAGGGCAGCAGTAAATCCCTAAATGTAATTCAAGAGAAAACAACCAGAGCAATTAATTTTAGCCTTGGCAAAGATATATTGACTTTTGTTAGTTTCCCTTTACTGGATTTTATTAAAAGATGGTGCATGCATAAATCAAAGAATATAGGAAGAATACAAATTGATAAAAAATAATCAACAGAAAACTAGATAGGTAAAGGAGACCAGGATTTATTTTATAAATGCAATACTGTTCATGAAAAAATTATTTCTACCAATTTTATGTCATATGTCAATTAAATTTTATTTTAGATTCATTTGCAGAACTAATTATTCAAAGGAATATTTTATTACTTTTTAAATATATTTTGTAAGCAAATATTAATGTTTGGCAGTGTGTCTGCAGCAATGGAGCACACTGCCTAACAACAGGAACTTTAGAGCCACCCTGCCTATGATTTAATACTGGCTTCTCTGCTTACCAGCTATGTAGTATTGAGCAAGTTACTTAACCTCTCTGTATCTCAATTTTCTCATTTATAAAATAAAAGGCTGATAAAAATCATACCTACATCAATGGTACTGTGAGAGTTAAAATGAAATATATATATATATATATATATATATATATATATATATAGAGAGAGAGAGAGAGAGAGAGGAAGAATATTTACAATAGTAAGTACTGGTACATGGTTAAGTACTAAATATGTTAACTAAACATATTATCACATTGCTTAATAATGTACATCTCTGTTTCAAACTAATGCCCATTTGAGATTTGAATAAACACTGATAAGATAATCATGATAATGTAAAAGTATGGACACTATAGTGTATAGTTATTTGGTTATAAGACAAATATCTATAATCAAAGACACCATTAAGCCAGTTTCTCAGACACATGGAAATAAAGTATTGAGGAATGCATAACTAGGGGTATGAGCTGAAATAAAGAAAGAATAGAAAGAAAAACAGATATTATATACTTAAAGACATAGGTACATATAAAAGATATACACACGAAAAAAATGGCAACAATCTAGAAACAAAACTGACTACTAAAGTGAAGAGACAGTCTTCCTAACCTGGGCA
The DNA here is from genome assembly GCF_001604975.1 of Cebus imitator. Lineage (NCBI taxonomy): Eukaryota > Metazoa > Chordata > Mammalia > Primates > Cebidae > Cebus > Cebus imitator. The sequence goes on from NW_016107332.1 coordinate 5,660,714, forward strand.
AACCAAGAAGATCTTTTTGACATCTTAAAAATTGTTCCTACCCAGATTCCAAAAAGCCTGAAGTTCTAAATTAAAAGACTTATCCTATTAAATAAACTTCCCTCAATTCCTTTTCATTCCTGATTTTTTTATTTTTTGTTTGTATTACAAATTGACAAATTAGAGTTGTATCAGTTCCTTTTTTCAAACAAAATTGTTCCTAACAGAGGTAGGCACAAACAAATTAATTCATAATAAAGTATTATTAATGACTGGTCAGATTCTCCTTTCTAAGAAAATGGAGAAGTACAGGACAGAAGAGTTCAACCTTGTTTAGCACTTCCTCTTTGCATAAGAGAGGAAGAAGAAAGGACAGAAACTAAAAGAAATAAATTAGTGGGGGGCTGCTCAAAGAGCCCACAACCCGGCCTAGCTTGGTTTTCCTCTATTTTTATCCTCTAGACCAGGCGTGGTAAACGTTTTCTGCAAAGGACCAGATAGTAAATATTTTAAGCTTTGCAGGCCATATGGTCTCTATCACGACTACTCAACTCTGTCACTAAAGCACAAAAGCAGTCTGAGATAATATTGAATGCATGGGAGTTGTTACGTTCCAATAAAACTTTATAAATACAGGTTGCAGGAAGATTTGGCCCACAAGTTTGCTGACAACTTGGTCTAGGCCAGTAACCACACCAGATTTTTTAATAAACCCCTTTAAACATATTGTTCCATATAAAATTTAATTAGTAATAAAATTATATAAAAGTGTTTTGTAAAGAGGGCAAAAATAGCATATATTAATGTGTTCAGACATTTAATCCAAGTAAATGCAAGATAAACCCACAACTCGGTTATACATGTCTACATATAAGCCTTATAACAAGGGTAACGTAGGTCCCAGGTGGTCTCACACTGATGTGTTGGAATTTGTGAAGGTCTTCCTCTCTCAGTGTTTTCATTTTCTAGACCACCCCCTTCCCCCCGCCGCCTCCCTCACACACACACAGAAATTTCCCCATTTTAACAAATAAGGAAACAAACTTAACAATATTAGGGAACCCAGAGTCAAGCTGGCATGTGACAGACCCAAACTGAAACCCAGATTGACCTGACTCCAAAGCCCATGCTGAAAAGAAACTTTGAATTGTTCTCATAAATGGAAAAGGTAGCCTTCACTAGCACCCTAAAAGTTATATTCATCGCATAAACACTTATCACAGGTAAAGGAGGTGACTATGGCAGGTTTTCACTCTGGAGGTTCTTGATAAATCTGTCTAGAATAGTATCAGGTATCTAACTATAATAGTTACTGTTGGGTATTTTAAGAAAATGTAAACTATATGCATTCAACCTATATTTTTGCTACTCTAAATATTTTAAGCAATTCTTTTATTTTGGAAGTACCCAAACATAAGTTGAATACTATTTCTTAGAGTAAGATTGTTAATATTTAACTTAAAGCTATATATTAACAAAAATATACCCTAGAGAGGAAAGGAAAAATATCTATTTAAATTTTTCTAAATATCAAAGAAAAGCACAATAAATAAATCCAATTGAAAACATTTACTGGTCTCTTACTTAAATTATAAGAAACATCTACACAAACTAAACTTATGAGGAAATTCACAATGTAAATTTTATTCTTTTATTTGTTTAACTTTTGTTAGGTCTGGGGTACATATGCAGTTTGTTACTTAGATAAACTGCATGTCACAGAGGTTTGGTGTACAGACAATTTTAAAAGAATAATCAGGTAAGGTAAATGTAGTTTTGAATTAAAGCACTGCTTCCTCATGAAAGAACCACTTGTGATAATTCACACAAAGAAACACATGACATCACAGTATACATTTTATTTATAAGGGATTAGTTGGTTCTATCCTAAGAATAAGTACAATGCACTTTGGATTTTCCTTAGGCTTCTGAGATTATATTATGACATTGATTTCTATATCTGTCATCACATTGTAACCTGAAAATGTATTGCTGACCTAGTATACACTATCTTGGATCTTTGAGGAGGGCTACGATAGCACTAAGATTACAATAGGATCATCACAAAAGAATTGCAGTATATTATTCGTGATTACCTACATTCTGAAAACCAATTTCAATTTTGCATCATTTCTTCTTTGATATACAGATAGTTTCTAATGACTAAATCAAGCACATTCTACATAAGACTTTTGAAAAACATGATTACAGGAATCTAGTAATGGCAAACTAATTAATTTGGACAAATGCTCAGCTAGAAAAGCTGAACAAAATATTTTTAAAAACATATTCTCCAAAGCATTAAAAGGTTACAAAAAATAGTAAAGAATTACCAGACCAGTATCTGAGGATGACTGGGGACCAAGAAGATGTGCATTGCATTTGAAACTACTTATTCCCTGGGAGATTTGAAAAATCACAGAGGGGCAGCAGAAAAGTTAAGAAACTGAACAATGCTTTTGCAATTATCGTAGAGCTGGAAGGAGAAGCATTAGCCATGAGGGGCGCTAGCTTTCTTTTCGTTAGTGCTTCTGTGGCCTATCTGTATTTAAATTTAAATAAATTAGTATTTACATTAAATTTAGAAGCAGACTAAATGTTTCAATTTAGATAAAAATATTATAATACAATTTTTAAATTATATGTTATAATAGACACACCTAAAGCAAATATATACAGAAAGTTGAAAGTAAGAGTGATAAATGTTATGCTATGAAACTCTAACCCAAAACATAGTATAATTATATCAACATAAAACACACTAGATGTGAAAGAAAAAAGCATTGCTAGAGATAAAATAGTTCATTTCTTAATGATAAAAGTTCAATTTACCACTATCATTTACTTTTAAATGTATAAACACATTATCATATAGCCTCGTGATATTAAATTAAAACTTTACAATACTACAAGAAAAAATAGACAAATCTACAACCATAATGGAAAATTCTAACAGACCAGTAAATGTTAATACAAACAGACAACATATCAGTAAGAACTTAGATAATTTGAACATATGGTTAACACAATTTGACCTAACTCACAGACACAGAGCATTTTCTTTTCAAACCATATAGTTCATTTTCAAGCACATATAATTCACATCCTTTTTGAGCACATATAAGTCACTCATAAAAACTGACTTTCTTCTGAACCATAAAGCAAGTTTTAATAAATTTTGAAAGACTGACATCTACAATATTTTCTCTAATAAGGTAAAATGGATTTTAAAATTTATAGAAAAATTTTTACATTGGAAATTAATCACTGTACCACAAACTGTTTACAGATTCAATGAAATCCCAAAAAAAATTCTAGCAGGCAATGAAGTGGAGCATGTGTTTTTGTTTTCGGGGGAATTTTTATCAAGTATCTTCAGAGAAGATTATTTCCTGCTTTATCTTCAAAAACTAGAAAGGAAGTTTCAAAGAAAAGACAGTAGCTGGCCAGGTGTGATGGTTCATGCCTGTAATCCCAGCACTTTGAGAGACTGAGGCGGGCAGATCACCAGAGGTCAGGTGTTTGAGACCAGTCCGACCAACATGGCAAAACCCTCATCTCTACTAAAAATACAAAAAGTAGCCAGATGTGGTCACACATGCCTGTAATCCCAGCTACTCAGGAGGCTGAGACAGGAGAATTGCTTAAACCCCGGAGGCAGAGGTTGCAATGAGCTGATATCATGCTATTACACTCTAGCATGGGCAACAAGAGTGAAACTCTGTCTCTAAAGAAAAAAGAAAAGATAGTAGCTTATGTTCATGGCAAGCACCTCTCATCAGAGTCCAGTGCCAAGGAAAAATTCTGGCATTTTCTACATTGGCTACTGCCTCATCTGAAATCAGCACATTTCATGGAGGAAGGAGTCCTGCTTTGTTGCATCTTCTATCCTAAGGTTTCATATTGGTAAATGAGTAACTTTAGCATTTGTACAAGGCTCCCTAAGACTCCTGCACCAGTTGACCAAGCCCAGGGACATACCTGAATCTGTAGATTCTAGGGCCTTGTTGTGAAAAAGACTTGCAATACACATAGGAAGAAAGGCACAAAAATAAATATTCACTTGTCTATGAAAAAAAAAATTCTAGCGGACTTTTGCTCTATTTTATTTTGTTTTGTAGACTTCAACAAGCTGATGCTAAATTTGTGAGGAAATAATGAAGGCAAAAATTATTTTGATATCAAGATTTACATAAAACTACACCAATTAAAACAATATGGCATTGACACAAGAATGATAAAGATACCTTTGATATAGAACAAAGATCCAAGAGACATTCATGTATGGACAGCTGATTTACAACAAAGATGGCACTGCTAAACAGCACAGAAAGGATGATCATTTCAACAATTGGTGCTGAGAAAATTGGGTGCCCATGTGAAGGAAAAAATAAAACTTGACCCTTACCTCACACCATATACAAAAATATGAAAGGCAAATTATATAGCTTCTAAAAGAATACATTAGAAAATATATTTATGACCTTTGGAAAGAGAAAGACTTTTTAAACAAAGCAGAAAAAAACATGAAAGAAAGGGTTGATAAACCAGGCTACATTAAATTAGTCTACATGAAAGATCATGAAAGAAAGAGTTGATATATTACACTATATTAAAGTTCAAAACTTCTTTTTTTAAGACACCATAAAAGTCTCAAGTCCATAACAAATCAATGAGAGAAAGTCAGTGCAATAGTCATGTGAGCAGCAGACTTAAAACAAGTGTTTCACAATAAAGGATATCTAAATGGCTGGAAAATATGAAAGATGTTCAACATATTTAGTAAAAAGGGAATAGAAATTGAAGCCATTGTGAGATACTACAGTAACCAATAAGAATGGCCAGAATGAATGGATGGATAAAAGATTTCTCCTATTTTATTTACTATTTTAATTATTATCTATTGTTATTTGAAAGTATTTGAAAGGATGTGGAACAGCGGGAACTCTAATACTAATAATAGGAGTAATGTCAGTAGAAATAATATGAAAAACAATTCATAACTATCTTTTAAAATGGAAGATATTTATGCTTTTTGACCCACTATTTCCACTTACAGATATATAACTAACAATAATGTATGCAAGTGTGCTTCAAGAGACATGTTCAAGGATGTTTATGGCAACATTATTCATAATATCAAAAAACTGGAAATAGCACAAATGTCAACCAACAAATGGAAAATAATACATTACAGTCGATTCATACAATGAAATTCTCCAATTCTTTATTTTCTTTTTAGTAACGGGTTTTTGCCAGGTTGCCCAAGCTGGTCTCAAACTCCTGAGCTCAAGGAATCCATCCACCTGACCTCCCAAAGTGCTAAGATTACAGATGTGAGCCACCATGCCTGGCCACATATGAGCCACCACACCCAGTTAGATCCAGCCCGGCCACCATGGTGAAACCCCATCTCTACTAAAAATATAAAAATTAGCCGGTAGTGGTGACACATGCCTGTAATCCCAGCTACTCAGGGGGCTTAGGCAGGAGAATCACTTGAACCCGGGAAGTGGAGGTTATAGTGAGACAAGATCTCAACATTGCACTCCACCGTGGGTAACAGAGTGAGACTCTGTCTCAAAAGAAAAAAAAAAAAGCAAAGATATGATTACAACATTAGTGAGAATATTAGTTAACTTTAGGAGGCATACAGGGAGCAATTATTGAGAGGAAGTGTGGAAGGGCACTTCCCAGAGGGTTACAATACTATATCTTGACCTGCATGGGTTCCATGGATGTTTAGTTTGTAACAAATCATTAAGCCATATTTTTGTTTTGTGGACTATTCTGTATGCATGCTATATTTTACAATTTAAAAGTATTTTAAATTACTTTCTACATTAGAACTGAAATTAAAATTCAAAAACATATATATATAACTATGTGAGATTGCAACAATGTGCTTGAAATGAGGAAAAAATATTGACATTACAGAATTAGCTTTGCAAAATACTCACCAAACAATTGAGAGAAGCAAATAATAGTAATAATAGCAAATATCACAATAACAATAGCTAAGACTTATAGCACTTACTATGTGTCAGTCACTATTCCAAACAATTTAGATAATTAACTGATTTAATCTTATTAAGTCTTGTAAAATTATAGAACAGAAATATCTGAATAGATATCCCCTCTTCTAATCTGAATCACAGAAATGCTATTTATGATGACATACAAAGCACAAGAAAAACAGCTCTGAGTGTAATAGTCACCACTACTCCCAAGGGCTCAACCTTTCCTGAAGTCATGGGTCACAACAAACAAACAAAAACACCTGTCAAGAAGTTTATGCCAATAAATCAAGAAGAGATTAGATATTTTAAGAGAGATCAAGTGTCTGTCCATCAGCTAAGGGTGGAGCCAGTTAGGAAACATTGTCCACAAATGAGGGTATTTAGCAGAAGTTTTTTTCAAATCCAGATTATCTAACTAATCCACCCCAATGTTTGCTATCTCTTCTCATGCCTTGGAATTTTCCTTAATGTGTGGAAGTAGAATATATTTCTTTTTAATTTTTAAGATCCCAATGTACTATTAAAATAACTTTTTTTACATCAGCTAATATCCCATGTGAAATTAAGCTGATCCTATGGAGTAGTAATAAAATACAACTACAAATTCTCCACGATCGGAAGCATGTGGTCAGCCACCTAAGACAGCACTAAATATGTGGACACTACACCATCTTTGAGTCACCAGGAAGATATTTTTTATTCTTTTTAAATTCTGAGATTAAAAACTCACTGAGAATTGTGTTTAATTTATGACAACTTAAATATCCCATCTACTATTTGGCAAAAATAAAATCAACTTCCTTAGATACATGGAAAGGCATGGTCAGCTAATTCAGAGTTAGTTGAATATTTCACTTTGCAATTCTCTATTTGGATTTGGTGTAGACACACTGCTCATTTGAACTCCTTGGCTCTCTCAATGTAAGAAATATCCACAGATATAGAAAATCATTCATCCTATAACTTTAATCACAAAATATAGGTATGGATCTTCTACCTACCTGTAATGCCACTTACTGAGGCAAGGTGATTAGAAATCAGTCAACATATTAAAAAGTTGGTCTGCAAACTTTGACTAAAAGTTAATTAGAGAACAGTTCTGTTTCATCAAAATTTATTGAAACTACATTATTTATATAATTTAAATATTTACGTAGTTTAAAACTCTATTATTGGCTAGGCACAGTGGCTCATGGCTGTAATCCCAGAACTTCGGGAGGTTAAGGTGGGTGGATCGCCTGAGGTCAGGAGTTGGAGACCAGCCTAACCAATATGGTTAAACCCCATCTCTACCAAAAATACAAAAATTTTCCAGGCATGGTGGTGGGCACCTGTAATCCCAGCTACTCAGGAGGCTGAGACAGGAGACTCACTTGAACCCAGGAGGCGGAGGTTTCAGGGAGCCGAGATCATGCCACTGCACTCCAGCCTGGGTGACAGACTGAGACTCTGTCTCAAAAACAAAAACAAAAACAAACAACAACAAAACACTCTATATGTATTAGCAGTGATAAAAATACAAGATAAAGTCACTTTACCAACATCTGTATTCTTAATGAATTATATTACTTACATTAAGGACTATTAATTTTCTTTTTTCTTTCCCTTTACCAATAGTAATACATTCATTTTCACAACAGGAATATTGCAGTGATAAGATAAAATTCATTTTTAATGCTAAAGATGAAGCAAAATTGTATTTCTTTCACAGTTAGAATGATGTATGGTATGATCCAGACTTTTAAGTTATTAGACTTAAGTTAAATAGAAAAGCTTAAAATATATTTTGAGTTGACATTCATCAATTCAGCCATGAGCTATCTATTGTAAACCCTACTCCATATTTTTAATTAAACTTTCATTTTGAGATAATTATAGATTACAAACAGCAAAAAAAAAAAAAAAAAAAAAACAGCGATCTTGGCCAGGCACGGTGGCTCACACCCATAATCCCAGCACTTTGGGAGGCCAAGGTAGGCAGATTACCTGAGGTCAGGAGTTCAAGACCAGCCTAGCCAACATAGTGAAACCCCGTCTCTATTAAAAATACAAAAAAATTAGCCGGTCGTGATGGTGAGTGCTTGTAATCCCAGCTATACAGGAGGCTGAGGCAAGAGAATCGCTTGAACGCGGGCAGCGGAGATTGCAGTGAGCCGAGATCGTACCACAGCACTCCAGCCTGGGAAACAGAGTGAGACTCCACCTCAATAAAAATTTTAAGAGAAAAAAGCAAACAGAGATCTCATACACAACTTACCCATTTTCTCCCAATGGGAACATTTTGCAAAACTATGTTACTATCACAACAAAGATCATGACTCCAGTATAACCAAGATACAGATTATTTCTATCATCACAGGGATCCCTCATGTTGCCCTTTCATGGCCACACCCACTTTCCCTTTGCCCTTCATTCATTCTAAATCCACCACTAATCTGTTCTCCATTTCTTTAATTTTGTCATTTCAAGAATGTTATTTTTTATGGAGTCATACTGTATGCAACCTTTTAGGATTAGCTTTCTACACTCAGCAAAATTCTCTGGAGAATCCTCTAAGCTGCTGTGTGTATCCGTAATCTGTTCCTTTTTATTGCCAAGAAGTTATCCATGGTATAAATGTACCACAGTCTGTTCAACCATTCACCTGTTGAAGGACATCTAGGCTATTTCCAGTTTTGGCCATTACAAGTAAAGCTATGATAAACAGTCATGGAAATGTTTTTGTGTGAACATAAGATTTTATTTCTCTGGGATAAATGCCCAGGAGCACACTCTCTGAATCACGTAGCAGTTGCATGATTAGTGTTTTTAAGAAACTGCCAAATTGTTTCCCAAAATGTACACTTTATGTTTCCACCAGCAGTGTACAAATAACCCAGTTTCTCACATTCTAGTCAGCATTTGGTGAACCCTTATATTTTTCAGTGTCAGCAACTTGCTAGTAGAGAAATATTCAGACAATGTATGTGTGTAAGTAATTTCATTTCCTTATGAAATCTTCAAACTTCAATAAGTAAAAGATGGACAGTTCCAAAAAATTAACAATAAAAATTGAAAGAAATAAAATCAAACCAATGAATTAGATAACAAACCAACAAATATTTACTTCACATGGTTTTCTAATACAATTTTTATGGGTCAATGACTTATCTCTCACTGAAAACAAAACACTCCTGACAAGCTCATCTTCAACCACATCTTCAATTTACGGCTTTATCAACATCTTCTTTTTTGGTCAAAAGAAATCAACCTATCAGCATGAATATATGGTCAAAAGCAAGGTGCTATCATGTGCATTCATTTTCTTTTATCTTCTTTCATTTTCCTTCTTTTCTTGCATGTTTATTTGCTCTCTGCTTCAGATTATTCATCAAAGCCAGTTGCAACCCTTCAAACACAATTGTCTGCAGAAGTGTTGCTAATCATTTGAAAAGGCTCAGGGAAAAAAACGTTGTAATTCATCTAGACTCAACTCACTACCTTAAGAAATCCATGGGATTATATGCCTATTCAGTTATTGAGGGAGTTAAATCCAGGCTTAGGTATAATAAAAGCTTGCTAAAATGCCTTTTGTCCTTTTACTGGAATACACATTCTTACACGCAAAACTGAGGAGCAGGAAGCAATCGCAGGAAGAGGAAAGATAGCAATACAAACTGAGAATAACCAGAACTTATTCTCTTGTGTTTTGAGTTAAGCCTTTGCTTTCCATACCTTCAGAAGCATCAAATTAAAAGAATGGAACTCAAGATCACGCAAAAAAAGTAACTTCATAGATTTACAGGCCGGCACACAAGTCCATGTAGTTGCAAGGCTCCAAGCAGAAGGTTTATGTTCATTTTAGAGTGGAAAATTTTCAAGTTCTTCCAGAAGTACCATCTGTTTCTACTGGCTCATCTTGGTTTGAATTATTTATTACGATAACCTTAGATTTATTGAGTTAACCTTTGGATTGCCTCCTAAAATTAACTATTTAATATTTATATTTTTTTCAGTAGGATAGAATACAAAAATTAATTTTACCATAGTGTTGAAAGCACCTTAAGGTCTTTATCATAACCAAAATGACAGAAGGAATTATATTGTTTATTACATTTAACAGGTTTGATCGCTATAGCTAATTGGTCCACTAGATGATGCTATGGTAGTTAAAATTTTTCAAAGATGATCTGTGCAAATTTCAAACAACTATAAAAATGTTTTTAATTTCCTGCTATAGTTATCAAGGATACCTGCCTTATCAATTTGTTAATAAGAAATGGAAAAAAAACAGAGTTCCCAAAACTAAAGCCAAGATTTTAAAAGCTGACAAACAGCTTTCTATGAATCTTCATGATCTGGTAAGTCTCAATATCTTAAGAAAAATATAAGTGACTTTTTAGAAGCAAAGTTAATGATAAACTATATGCTATGAAAGAATTAAATATAGAAACATTGGAGAAAAGACATTTCCAAAGACAGCAGAGATGTAAAGTTACATTAATCTTAGTGAGAGGTTTTTTTTTTTTTAAATGGGGGAGGAAGAAAACACAATTTTTGCATATTTAAGAATTCCTTTTAAATCTTCTTTTATTTTTTAGACTGGCACAACAAACCTCCAGTTAAAAATAGATAAACTTAGAAAAATCAGTTAAGAACCTAATTACCACACCAAACTGAGTAGTCAATTTCCACCTTCTTAAACTAAGTAGCAATGTTTGGTACCTGCAGCCCATTAACACACCTAAACCACTTCGACTGCATTTTCTCAAGCTTTGGCTTTAGGGAAGCTCCTAATTGCCTGAGGCATTAGGGAGCCCTGGGTGCTACAGGGCTACAGTTCCTTCTGAATGAAGGTATCAGTTCTCCATTCTCTATTTCTTTTGGTTTTGACATGGCTGTAGGTTTTTGGTTTAAGCTTTTCCCCCACCCATACTTAATAATACTTTTTTGCTATTTAGGACCAACAAAAACTAAGGAGTGATTGTTCTCCATTTTTCTGTTTGAAAGTGTCACTTTAGTGAATATTAGCCATTTGAAAAAAGTGTAGATAAATATTTAAGTTCACTAGTACAAAGATACACATAAAAAATTAGAATGGAGTCCTATCAGCTTCTGAAAGCACAGAAGGCAACCTGGAAGAGATGTCCAAGTCCCACAGAATCAATTTTTTTCCTAATGGGAAACATTTCAAAGTATGAGTCACATGTAACTTATCTAGGATTTTTGAATCTTTGAGTCTTAATCCTTTGAATCTTTATGAAGGAGAGTCTTTCAAGGAAAGTATTCCATACCTAACTACTAAAAGGCCTCTTTCAGATTAAACTATAGTATCAATTATAGTTCTTAATATCAACTATTATGGCATTGCCATCTTTAAATTCTGTATTACTGAGAAAAAATTTCAGAATTCATTCCTGTTTTTTGGGGGGTTTTAGTTTTTTTGTTTTTTAAGACAGGGTCTTGCTCTGTCACCCAGGCTAGAGTGTAGTGGTGTGATCTCAACTCACTGCAAACTCCGTCTCCTGGGTTCAAGTGATTCTCCTGCCTCAGCCTCCCAATTAGCTGGGACTACAGGTGTGTACTACTATGCCTGGTTAATGTTTGTATTTTTGGTGGAGATGAGGTTTCACCATGTTAGCCAGACTGGTCTCGAACTCCTGACCTCCACTGATCTGCCCATCTCTGCCTTCCAAACTGCTAGGATTACAGGTGTGAAGCACTGTGCCTGGCCCAGGATTCACTTCTTAATTTTCAAATTAAATAGTCAATGGAGGGAAAAACATAACTCCCTCCTTTGGGTTCACTTTTCAGTTTGGTGACTATTTATTAATATTTATAGCCACAGGGAAGAAGAAACATTTGGAGCCTCTCTATCATTATTTCTTTGTTATCATAATAAGAACTGCTGAATCCCTGATATATGTTGGGCACAAATGAACCCAGATAGAAAACAGGAGACCAAAGTCAGTTATCCCAACATCCACAGCTGAAGCACAACCCTATCAAAGAGCATTGGCTCAGGAAGATGAAGACAGCATGCGATGCACAACACTCAAATGCAATTGAATGTGACAGACACTGAGAATTCAAAGCATTGTGTATTTAAGGATGAATAAGATACTATCCTTGTCTTCAAAAACTCTATAACTGGTCTGGTGTGGTGCCTCATGCCTGTAATCCTAGTACTTTGGGAGGCAGAGGAGGGAGGAACGCTTGAGGCCAGGAATTCAAGACCAGCCTGGGCAACATAGTGAGATCCCATCTCTAAAATAAAAAATAAAAAAATTAACCAGGCATGTTAGTGAGTGCCTGTAGTACTAGCTAGGCAGGAAGCTGAGGTAGGAGGATCGCTGGCATCCCGGAGTTCAAGGCTGCAGTGAGCTATGATCATGCCACTGCACTCCAGCCTGGGTAACAGAGTGAGACCCTGTCTTAAAAAAAAAAAAAAAAACTTCATAATCTAGTTAGGAAATAGGTATTTATATAAATAATTACAATGGCTACTATAATTGTCCATCTCATCACACCACAGGAGGTAGGTATGCAATGCAGTAGATATAAGACTCTCACTGCAGATCTACTACACTCAAGCAAAAACTGCTTAGAATTTTTTGCTGAGCACTGTCTGAATACAGCGGAAACAACAAAGCAGCCTGAGATCTTCATAAGGTCCAAATGCCGTACTCAAGTTGCTATCTCTCTACCTTAGGCAAGAAAACCAACATACACCGAACACTGGTGAATAGAGAGCATTAACCTCTCTAACACTGACTCTAAATCATAAATACTCTAAAAGTTGAGAATCTGTTTAACTAGCAGTAGTCTAAGAAGGCAGTCTGAAAGAGAAGTAGTTTAGCTTCTATCCTCCCTACTCTACTGAAGATGCATTTTTCAGGGTCCAGAATCAGTTCTTTATTGAATCTTCAAACCTTTCTCTGGAGTTACATGATTCTCCACTTTTTGCTATGCCATTCTTTCTCCATCTCCCCCTTTCCTACCCCATCACGCCAAGCCAGATGCCAAATCCTACAGCTACCACGGCAGTGTCTCTCACATCTACACTTTATTTTCCATTTGCTTGTCTGTTTCAGTCACAGTTCCAAAAATGCACACCTGAAGGATTAACTGCTAAGAGATGAATGAAGGAATTATCTAGAGGTATCAGGGATAATGAAACATGCAGGCAGTCACAACCACCTAGAGGCCTGAAGGAGCAAGATTAGGCAGTTCTGTTACTGAAACCCAAAGAGGGCTGCATCCCAGGGCGAGGGCCCACCTCATTGGTGCTGTGACTGCAAGAAGAAGGCAGGCAGCTACTGCCAAAACCAAGGCCCAGAAGTGTAGGTGATATGACATGAGGAATAAATACTCCAGTCTCTTTCTTCTCCTACCCTTCAATCTTCTGGTTTTGTTTCCATTGACCAAGCCCGACTGAAAGCCAGAGACAATGGAACTCAAGTGATATGGCCCCCAGAATTCAAAAGGGCAAAGAATAGATCTTTAGGGGCAAACAGAGAAGCACCAGCACATCACACTCAGAAAACACAAAGCCTCAGAATTCCTTGCCTAGATTATTACAATTTCCTAATGGTTCTCTTTCCTCTATAGCCAGTCCTCCAGCCCATGCATTGGTTCAATAAATATTGTTTAAAGTTTTTAGTTGAAGTCACACATCAGAAAGGCATTCTCTGACTGCCTCCCCAACACTCTCTACCTATTTCATTATTCTCTTAACATTTGTATCTCTCTAAAATTATTTTGTTTTGTGTTCATCTGCTTGTCATCTATTTCTCCAAAATAGAATTAAGCTCCCTAGAGCTGTGAATTGTGCTTACTGTGCTTGGTATAGATCAGGCATTCAGTTACAAATGAATAAATTAATTAATGAAAGAGTGAATGAATGTATGTAAATGATCACATATGCTGGACAATGTGACAGGAGCATAATGAATCAGCCCCAGAACCTGACTGTAAGAAAATATAAATGAATTCATCATTTTAAAGGGCAAGATACAAACCTCTTTTATCTTTAGGGGTAGTTCCCTAAGATATGTATTATTGGCTAGATGTAGAGTCCTCATCTTTTATCACAAGAGCAAAAGGAGAGAAATCCCTGGTTTTTCTGCCCTGTGGCAACCTGGACGTGAACCTGTGACCTCGATGACCTGTTCCCAGCCAGTAAAATGCTTCCGCCTTAATCTCTGAAGGAGGAACAAACAGAAACATATTCTAATCATATGACACCTTGTCTCAAGAATCTATCAGTGATTCCTACTAAGGCATTTTTTGTTAAGAACAAATTTCTTGGGCTGGTATTTCAGATTTTTCAGATCTTTCTTGTATAATGTTAGAGTAATTAAGTAAGAGGTGGAGTTAGAGTTCAAAGTCAGGCATGTCCAGCAAAAAACCCATGTTCTGCCCATACATCCTATTGTCTTTTCAACAAATGTTACCTGTAGCATCTAAAGAGTGAATCAGTCAAAAAGGGAATCAGTCACTTGGGCAGATATGTTTTTTTTGTACCCTACAATCCAGGGACTAATACTACAGCCAAATATATATTTTAGTTATATCATTTGAATAGGCAAAAACTGGAAGCATTCCCTTTGAAATCTGGCACTAGACAAGGATGCCCTCTCTCACCACTCCAATTCAATATAGTATTGGAAGTTCTAGCCAGAGCAATCAGGCAAGAAAAAAAAATAAAGGGTATTCAAGTAAGAAAGGAGGAAGTCAAATAATCTGTATTTGCAGACAACATGATTGTATATTTAGAAGACCCGATCGTCTCAGCCCAAAATCTCCTGAAACTGATAAGCAACTTCAGCAGTCTCAGGATGCAAAATCAATGTGCAGAAATAACAAGCATTCCTATACGCCAATAACAGACTACCAGCCAAATCAAGAGCGAACTCCCATTCACAATTGCCACAAAGAGAATAACTAACAAAGGATGTGAGGAACCTCTTCAAGGAGAACTACAAACCACTGCTCAAGGAAATAAGAGAGGACATAAACAGATGGAAAAACATTCCATGCTCATGTTTAGGAAGAATCAATATCAAGCAAATGGCCATACAGCTAGTGCTCGACTTATGACCATGGTCGGGACCGCGGACCAGTCATAACACGATTTGGTCGTAAGTTGAATAGGCTATATGTACAGTTGAAATGGTGCATGTGGAGATGGTAGTGCCACTGGAAGCTGGTCCACACTGTCGTAAGCCCAGCTGGGCAATGTTTGCGCTGCCAGACGCGGAGCAGTCGTGGCTAGCGATTGTGGTCGTAAAGTCAAATGGTTGTAAGTTGCATAGGTGATAAGTCGATCAATACCTGTACTGCCCAAAGTAATTTATAGATTCAATGCTATCCCCATCAAGCTACCAATGACATTCTTCACAGAACTGGAAGAAACCACCTTAAATTTCATATGGAACCAAAAGAAAGCCAGCATAGCCAAGATAATCCTAAGCAAAAAGAACAAAGCTGAAGGCATCATGCTACCTGACTTCAAACTATACTACAAGGCTGCAGTAATCAAAACAGCATGGTACTGGTACCAAAACAAATATATAGACCAATGGAACAGAACAGAAGCCTCGGAGGCAACGCCGCATATCTACAACCACCTGATCTTTGACAAACCTGACAAAAATTAGAAATGGGGAAAGGATTCCCTGTTTAGTAAATGGTGTTGGGAAACTGGCTAGCCATATGCAGAAAGCAGAAACTAGAACCCTTCCTGACACCTTACACTAAAATTAACTCCAGATGGATTAAAGACTTAAACATAAGACCTAACACCATAAAATCCTAGAAGAAAACCTAGGCAAAACCATTCAGGACATAGGCATAGGCAAGGACTTCATGACTAAAACCCCAAAAGCATTGACAAGAAAAGCCAAACTAGACAAATGGGATCTAATTAAACTACAGAACGTCTGCACAGCAAAAGAAACAATAATCAGAGTGATCCGGCAACCAAAAGAATGGGAAAAAATTTTTGCAATCTACCCATCTGACAGAGTGCTAATATCCAGAATCTGAAAAGAACTAAAACAGATTTACAAGAAAAACAAACAAACAAACAAACCCATTCAAAAGTGGGCGAAGGATATGAACAGACACTTTTCAAAAGAAGACATCTATGAGGCCAAAAAACATATGACAAAATGCTCATTATCACTGGTCATTAGAGAAATGCAAATCAAAACCACATTGAGATACCATCTCACACCAGATAAAATGGTAATCATCAAAAAATCTGGAGACAACAGATGCTGGAGAGGATGTGGAGAAATAGGAACACTTTTAAACTGTTGGTGGGAGTGTAAATTAGTTCAACCATTATGGAAGACAGTGTGGCGATTCCTCCAGGATCTAGAAATAGAAATTCCATTTGACCCAGCAATCCCACTACTGGGTATATACCCAAAGGATTATAAATCATTCTACTATAAAGACACATGCACACGTGTGTTCATTGTGGCACTGTTTACAATAGCAAAGACCTGGAACCAACCCAAATGCCCATCGATAATAGACTGGACAAGGAAAATGTGGTACATATACACCATGGAATACTATGCTGCCATAAAAAGTGATGAGTTCGTGTCCTTTGCAGGGACATGGATGAATCTGGAAACCATCATTCTCAGCAAACTGACACAAGAACAGAAAATCAAACACTGCATATTCTCACTCATAGGCGGGTATTGAACAATAGAACACATGGACTCAGGGAGGGGATCATCACACACTGAGACGTGTTGGGGGGGATTAGGGGAGGGTCAGTGGGGGTAGGGAGGTTGGAGAGGAATAAAATGGGGAGAAATGCCAGATATANAACACTGCATATTCTCACTCATAGACAGGTGTTGAACAATAAGAACACATGGACACAGGGAGGGAAGCATCACACTCTGGGGTCTGTTGTGGGGGGCTAGGGGAGGGACAGCAGGGGGTGGGGAGGTTGGGGAGAGATAACATGGGAAGAAATGCCAGATATAGGTGATGGGTCAGGGATGGAGGCAGCAAACCACCTTGCCACATAAGTACCTATGCAACAACCCTGCATGATGTTCACATGTACCCCAGAACCTAAAGTACAATAAAAAAAATTCTCATTATTCTTTAAAAATTGAAATTTTCTGTTTCATTTATTATTAACGTGTCTTAGCAACGTTTAACCTTAAGAAAGTTTATTTTCATCTCCTATAATAAAAATAAGCAACTAGAAAAATCAGCAACATTGAAGAAGTAGTGGACTTGTCTGCCTTGTTCCATGAAACTGATTTTGTCATTTTGTAAGTCTTTAAATCACAAAGTAATAAACACATATATAAAGGTGAAAATGTTTTTGCTTTTGTTTTTGTTTTTTGAGACAGAGTCTCACTCTGTCACCCAGGCTGGAGTGCAGTGGCGCAATCTCAGCTCACTGCAACCTCTATCTCACATGTTCAAGCGATTCTGCTTCAGCCTACCGAGTAGCTGGGACTACAGGTGCACATCACCACAACTAGCTAACTTTTGTATTTTTAGTAGAGACAAGGCTTCACTATGTTGGCCAGGATGGTCTTGATCTCTTGACCTAATGATCTGCCCACCTCGGCCTCCCAAAGTACTGGGATTACAAGACTGAGCCACTGTGCCTAGCCAGTGTAAATGTTTTCATTGAACTGCTGTGTTAGAAATTCATTACTAATTTATTAAAGGAGAAGTAAAGGATGTCAGATGCCTATAAACATTTTAAAAGGTCTTTATAGAATGGTAGTAATCATTTCTAATACAAGGTCACAAAATTTCCAGTTCAGTTCAACCAGATGAATATAAGAATATGCACTTCTATTGGCTAGTCAATCTTTTAAGTGTACATCTGATCTGAGACATTGTTCTTGCTTATGGAGAAGAGCAATGAACCTACAGAGGAAAAGAATGCAGAATAAGAAAGGTTATGTTTAAATGGATCAAATCTTACATTACTGATGGCATAAATAAAATAATAATGACAATTCACCATGCATAGGTCTTAGTCTTATATTAGCCTTTGGTTAAGAGTCTGATTATAGATCAATATTGGCCATTCAAAAAGTAATAATTTAGTAGGTGATTTGAGAGATAATATTTTTTCGTAAAGTATTTCCTATTAGTGTATAGAGTGCTTACACAGTACTGGTAGTAAAATAGATTATGAATAGAAAGGTAGATAATAGAAGATAGATATTCAAAAAAAGTTCAATCAAAAATGTTCTAATATGATATTGAAAATAACACTAATTTTTCTCGGTATAGTTTTCAGCATATGGAAACTGGTAAAACTTGAGAAATATTTTCATTTACAATTTCTGCAATTTATCTCAAGACAGCAGGAAACTACTGAATGGTCCCCCAGTGTAAGGAAAGTTTAAGCCATGTCATTACTTATTAAGGTCGCAGAAAACACATGTCAGCAGTATTTAATTCACCTGCTGTGGTAATTACCAGCATTGGTTTGCAACACTCCAAGATTTCTCTACTTATCTTAAAGATGTCACAAAATTGCCAAAGCAAAATTAACATACCTAATTTTTAAAAAATACATCTTAAGAATCTGCAAAAGAACTCAGGGAATACAGCCAAGTAAGTAATAAAATACTACAACTCCAAAATTGCAGGAACTGAACAATCCTTCCTTATTACAGCTAAGAAAATTGAGGGCTAAATGTCAGGGAAATTACTCCTGGAATCAATAGAAAGATTATTTGCCTGATGCTATAGCTCCATCCAGTGGCAGCTAATGATGACCTAGACTAGAGGAACTCTAGCCAAAGAAGAGAGCAAATAATAGAACTCAGTGGAGAAGGGGCTTTCTTGAATGATCAGGCCCCAACCACACTAGGACTGCCTTGTACCAACATGCATCGTATTATTTCAGAATATTCAAAGACTCTCAAGGCGGGAAGACCATTTAAAATTAGGAAACTAAATCATTCAAGATACCATAGTTATGTCTACAATGTGTAAGGAAACCAGTGTAAAGTGGACCACTGTTCAGATATTTCACACTACATAAATAAGAACCCCAAGACTGACTTTTCCATTGTATATTCTTGGGTAACACGTACATCTGAAATTAGAATCTGAGTATTTTTGCTTCATTGTGTTTTCTCTAACTGATGTCCATGACATTGCTTGTGAAATATTACTCTTATCATAACATAAGTTCAATGAAGAAGAATCTTTGTCGGACTCCACAATTGTACCCAACCTCAAAACTATGTCTGTCCCATATTATGTTCTCAATAGATATTTACTGAATTAATGAAAAATGTGAATATTTTTAAAATGTGATTTTTTTCTCTATGTTCACAAAAAACTTCACAAAATCTAATAAAAGCAAACTTTTTCTCCCAAAATATGCACATATCCAGGAGGCAGAACAAGATGACTGAATGGAAGCCTCCAGCAATTGTCTACCACTGCCCCCTATCCTCACAGAAACATGAAATTCAACAGCTATCCACACAAGAAAGTACCTTTATAAGAACCAAAAATCAGGTGAGCCATCACAGTAACTTGTTTAACATCCTATCAAGGAAAGAGGCACTGAAGAGGGTAGGAAAGACAGTCTTCAATCACTTACACCATCCCTCCCCAATCCCTCACAGCTATGTAATGCAGAGAGAGAATCTGTACATTTGGGAGAGGGAGAGCACAGTGATCACAGGACTTGGCATTAAAACTCATAGCAGCCCTGTCACAGCAGAAAGCGACAGGAGCCAGAGCTCAGCCAGCACCCACAGACAGAGCATTTAGACCCCACCTAGCCAGAGGTAAACTGTCCAGCCCAGTGGTCACAGCTTGAGTTCCTGCTAGCCCCACCACCAGGGGGATAAAGCGCTCTGGGGTTCTAGACAAACTTGAAAGGAAGTTTAGGCCATGAGAACTGCAATTCCTGGGCAAGTCTTGGTGCCGTGTTAGTCTCAGAGACAGTGTATTTGGGAGCATGTGACCTAGTGAGACGTTAGCCATGGGGGCCAAAGGAATGCTTGTGTCACCTCTCCCCCAACCACAGGTAATGAAGCTCACATATCCTGGAGAGACAGGGGAGAATTAAGAGAAATTTGTCCTGCAACTTGTATACCAGCTCAGCAACACTTAAATGGGGCACCAGACAAAGCCTTGAGGCCCCAGTTCTAGGTCTTAGCTCCTGGATGACATTTCTAGACACAGCCTGACATATTTTAAATGCTGAAGGAAAAAAACATTTACCTTGAACAGTATAAGCGTGAAAATACTTTCACACATGAAGGAGAAATAAAGCCTTTCCTAGATAAAGAAAATCTGAGAGATTTCATCAACACCAGACCTGTCCTACAAGAAATGCTAAAGGAAGCTCTTTAATCTAAAAGAAAAGGATGTTAATGAGCAATAAGAAATCATCTGAAGGTACAAAACCCATTAGCAATAGTGGGTACACAGATAAACACAGAATATTATAATACTGTAATTGTGGTATGTAAACTACTCATATCTTGAGTAGAAAGACTAAAAGATGAACCAGTAGAAAATAATAACTATGACAGCTTTTCAAGACATAGACAGCATAATATATAAATAGAAAAAACAAAAAATTATAAAGCAGGAAGATGAAGTTGAAATGTAGAGTTTTATTAGTTTTCTGTTTGCTTGCTTGTTTTTGCAATCAGTGTTGTCATCAGCTTAAAATAATGGCTCATGAGATATCATTTGGTAGCCTCATGACAACCGCAAATCAAAAAAAACATACAACAGATATCCAAAAAATAAAAACCAAGAAATCAAAATGTATCACCAGAGAAAATCACTTTTATGGAGAAGGAAGGGAAGAGAAAGGAAGGGAAAGGGAAGGGAAAGGGAAAAGAAAGGGAAGAGAAAGGGAAGGGGGGAAAGGGAAGGGAAAGGGAAGGGGAAGGGAAAGGGAAAGGGAAGGGGAAGGGAGGGGAGGGAAGGGAAGGTAAAGGAAGGGGAGGGAAGGGAAAGGGAAGGGGAAGGGAGGGGAGGGAAGGGAAGGTAAAGGAAGGGGAGGAAAGGGAAAGGGAGGGGAGGGAAATAAAGGGCAAATCCAAAATTAGTAAAGAAATAATATCTGAACAGAAATAAATGAAATTGAAACAAAAAAAAGATCAATGAAAGAAATAGTTCTTTTTTTGAAAAAATTAACAAAATCAACAAATCTTTAGAAAGAAAAAAAAGAGAGATGATCCAAATAAATAAACTCAGAGATTAAAAAATGAGCAACTATAACTGATCGCACAGAAATTCTAAGGATCATCAGTGGTTACTATGATCATTGATCATAGTATATACTAGTTGCTCATAAACTGTAAAACCAAGAAGACATGGATAAATTCCAGGATGCCTACAACCTACCAAGATTAAGCCATGAAGAAATTCAAAACCTGAAACAGCCACTAATAAGATCAAAGACATAAGAAACAGTCTCCCAGCAAAGAAAAGCCTGAGACCTGATGGCTTCACTGCTGAATTTTACCACACGTTTAAAGAAGAGCTGATACCAATCCTATTCAAATCATTCCAAAAAACTAGAGGAGGAAGGAATACTTCCAAACTCATTTTATGCAGCCAATAATATCCTGATAGCAAAACCACACAAAGGCACATAAAAAAAAAAAAAAAAACACAGCAAACTACAGACCAATATCCTAGATGAACATTTATGCAAAAATCCTCAACAAAATACTAGCAAACTGAATTCAACAACACATTAAAAAGATCATTCATCATGCCCAAATAGCCTTTATCCCAGGGTGTAAGACTGGTTCAACATATGGAAAATGCCAATAGCCAAGATTTGGAAGCAACCTAAGTGTCCATCAACAGACAAATGGACAAAGGAAATGTGGTACATACCCACCATGGAGCACTATTCCACCATTAAAAAGACTAAGATTCTGTCATTTTCAGCAACATGGATGGAACAGGACATTATGTTAAGTGAAATAAGCCAGGCCCAAAAAGACAAACTTTGCATGTTTTCACTCATTTGTGGAAGCTAAAAATTAAAAAAATTGAACGAATGAAGATAGATAGTAGAACGCTGATTACCAGAGGCTGCGAAGAGCAGTAGGGGTGGAGAAGAGGTAGGGATGGTTAATGGGTACCAAGGTATAGAATGAATAAGAGCTAGTATTTGATAGCACAACAGGGTAACTACAGTCAACAATAATTTATTGTACATTTAAAAATAACTAAAAGAGTATAACTGGAATGTTTGTAACACAAGGAAATGATAAATCCTTGGGGTGATGGATACTCCATTTTCCCAGATGTGATTATTATGCATTGTGTGAC
Source organism: Cebus imitator (assembly GCF_001604975.1). Classification (NCBI taxonomy): domain Eukaryota; kingdom Metazoa; phylum Chordata; class Mammalia; order Primates; family Cebidae; genus Cebus; species Cebus imitator. The sequence continues at coordinate 5,683,027 of NW_016107332.1, forward strand.
TCAAAGTATCTCATGTACCCCTTAAATATAGGTATTTCCTATGTGCCCATAAAAATAACAAATAATTTTTTTAAATTCACATGTAATTACTCAGTTTCAAGATTTCTTGTACTCTCTTTCACTCGTGTTTATAGGCCACAGTTTAACAAGTTCTGCTCTAAAAAGAACACTCAGACCACTAAGACCAAGTTCATAATTAGGAAATTGACATAATTAATTGCACGCATTATGTTTGCCTGCATTGCTTCTGCTACTATCTCAGCTTCTAATCCCCTGATCTGAGAAAATCAGAGTTGGGTTTATTGATAGTGAAAGTAAAACTAGTGGAAAAAAAACAAATTAGCTATATTTGAAAGTCACTCTTAGCATCAAAAAACATATGAGAAGAGCATAGAAAAAAAGATAAATCTGAGAACATTCAGGCTTGCATTGCCCTCTTCTGTTTTTCACAGGAAGAACATCACAATGTTTATACTGGAATCACAGTGATTCTCAAAGTGATCACAATGATCACAGCCTGAGAAAGATGAGCTTGGTCCAAGGTCTAGGGGGCCTGAAGAAGTCACACCTGTGATTTTACCCGACAGAAGAGCCAAGTCACTGCCCAGACACTTCCCCATAAGATATAAAGGCTGCTGCTCATAATGTTTTGTCACCAATGTAGTATCTGGGCTCCAGGTTCTGAAATCCTTTTTACCAGTAGTTGAATCGCCACCCTTTCCTGTGCCCTATGTTTTGCAACTTTTCCTTACCTGCATGTTTGCTGTAAAACAAAAGAACTTTCTAATTATTGCTTCCTTGGGCATTTCTCTAAGCACACCAAACCATAGTCCACAACAACCATCACTTTAATTCAATTGAACTAATTTATTTCCAACTGTCCAAGATGCTCTACTGAACGTTTTGAGCATGGAAAACTAAATTATAAGCATTCCTGCCTTAAACAAGGTATAATTCCATCTAATGGGAGAGATGGGTGATAAACAAACAATTATAATACAAGAGAGAAGGCCATAAATGCTAAACAGAAATACAAGTAACAGTATGTAGAAAGTGAATAAAGAAGCTTATCTTTCTGGTGGGCTAAGAGTCCTGGGAGGAAATATCATTTAAACAGGATACTGACAGTGAGGAAGATTTAAGCATATAAAAAATGAGAAAGGGGGAACAAAGAAAGCATCTCAGCCAAAAACAAACAAACAAACAAGAAGAGAGAGAGAGAATATCAAAAACACAGACGCACAAAATTGCCTGGAATGCTTGAGAAATAGGAAAATAGACCACCATAGCTAGTTTGGGAAATAATGCAAGGAAGTCAATGCTAGGCTGGACGCGGTGGCTCATGTCTGTAATCCCAGTCCCAGCACTTTGGGAGGCTTGGGAGGGTGGACCGCCTGAGGTCAAGAGTTCAAGATCAGCATGGCCAACATGGTGAAACCTCCTCCCTACTAAAAATACAAAACTTAGCCAGGCGTGATGGCACATGCCCGTAATCCTGCTGCTCAGAAGCCTGAGGCAAAAGAATCACTTGAACCCGGAAGGCAGAAGTAGCAGTGAACTGAGATCCAGCCACTGCATCCCAGCCTGGGTGACAGAGCCAGACCCTGTCTTATTAAAAATTTTTTTAGATTTCTAAAAATTTTCACACAAACTGGATTTCCAGTTTCTCTTGAATAATACTGCAATATTGAGCTCCTATCCAGCACAGTAACACCATCTGGAGCTGAATCACAGTAGCATCTCTCACCTCCTCCATATCAGACTGTTCAAGGCAAGCACTTTGCTGTAGTGCCCTCAACTCCACATTCTCGATGTTGGCTGTTACCTGCCACAGCCAGTTGAATGTATGGTGCCTGTTCTAGGCCCGATGACCATGCAAGAACAAAAATCCAAGATCCACTTTTCTCACAGGTTTTCCTATGTAGGTCTGTGGTCCTTAACTACCACTAGATGTCAGTCAAGGACACTTTTGTCCATCAGAGAGCTCTCCAGGCCCTTTCCTCCCAGAAGACTCACTGACCCCCAACCACCCAGTAACAAGCTCTGCAGACAAGACCAGCCACATAATTTGCAAAGCCCAATGCAAATGGAAATTCAGGACCTTTCATTCAAAAATCAAGAAAAAGGTGCCAGTAAGAGTACTACAATATTAACTTTTTTCCTTTCACATTCTCTTCCTCTTCATGTATCATGGTGATTTTTACTTGCTATATAAAGTTGTGCCCCTTCAGGCATGGGATACTTGCCGAACAAGTACAGACCTTCACAGGTGCCCAGAGGCTCTGCCTGTGACCCTATGCATGTAGCCCACAACCTCTCTGCATCCACCAAACTAGCAGGCCATGCCCTAGTCAGGCAGAAAGGTCATTCTCCTCTTCCCACAGCCCCCTGGCCCCACTGTCCCAGCCCAGAGTAGATGGGCAACCACCAGGGAACGGAAACCTCCATGCCATGATGCAGTCAGTGTCTGGATGAGGTGGGCCAAAGACTTTCCTGCCAACTCACTCACCAAATGTACCATGAAGTTGCCAGCCTGGGGCAGGGGCAGTCACCACCTTGCCCTGCCCCAAGATGCTGTGGGGCACATGTTGACCCTGAAACTCCCATATATGTGTTCAAGTCCCCATTAGGGAAAAAAAAGGAACAGCAGAATGCTGCCCATGTCAGCCCCCAACACCCTTGAGGTGACCCCCTTAAGCAGAAGGCACATCAGTCAGTGGGGTGCAAGCAGAGAGGAAGAGGCAGGGTGAGGCCAGGGTGTGAGGGAGTAGGAAGCAGGCAGTCATGAACTCATCCTGGGGAAGTGGGAAGAGGGACAAGAAGCTGAGGCTGCACGTCCCTGACACATGCCTCATTGTTCCATTGGACTTCACTTGCAAAAATATAAATTCTAAAATAAAACTTCAAGGAATGTCATGACAGCAACTGCTGAGGACTAAGCCCAGGTATGGGGCCCTTCTGAACTGGGGATTCTGTGTGGCTGCACTGTTCTCACACCCTGAGGCCAGCCCTGTCAGCAGACAGTAGGATCTGAAGAGAAGAAACTTTAAAGCCACAAAAGTTTTGTCATACCCTTCCTCCAGGGTCATGGGGCCTACTTACCAAATGTTTCAGAACCTAGTGGGGTTCTCAAGTGACTCTTCTCTGAAGAAGGAAAGCTGGTTTGATGGACTCTATGCACCTAGCATAAGGTGGCTGGCAGTTTCTTCCTATATACAGTGTCCGACACAGTGGGGGAGCCCTGCAATACCACTCTTAGTCTACCAGCTCATAGAAAACACAGGCAAGACCTTTTGCACTGATAACGAAGATCTCTCTGACACCTGCTTCAGAACCCTAAAGTTGTTCATACCCAACTGTGATAACATGAACCACCTGGTGTCTGTCACCATGAGTGGGGTCACCACCTACCCTGTACTTTCAAGGCCAACTGAATGCTGACCTTGGGAAACTGGCCAGAAGCATGATCCCTTTCCCCCACCTACACTTCTTCATGCCTGGCTTCACCCTGCTGACCAGCCAGGGCAGCCAGCAGTACCAGGCCCTGATAGTGGCTAAGCTCACTCAGCAGACATTTGATGCCAAGAATATGCTGACTGCCTGTGTGTCACCCGCAAGGCTGCTACCTGATGACAGCTGCCTTTTTCAGGGGCCACATGTCTCAGAGGAGGTGGACAAGCAAATGCTTAACAGCCCAAACTAGAACAGCAGCTAATTTGCTGATTGGATCCCCCACAATGTGAAAACAGCTTTCTGTGATATCCCACTCCCAGGGCTAAAAATGTCTGCTGCCTTCACCAGCAAAAATATGGCCATCCAGGAGCTGTTCAGGCACATTTCAAAGCAGTTCACTGCCATGTTCAGGCACAAGGCCTTCTTGCCCTGGTACATGGGTGAGGACATAGATGAGATGCAGTCCACTGAGGCCAAGAGCAACAAGAACAACCTGGTGTCCGAGCACCAGCAGCACCAGAAGGAGGGGGAGTTTGAGGAGTGCGCTCAGGAGGAGGTGACCTAGTAGAGCCTTCTGTTAGATGGAAGGGATATGAATTCTTTATTCAGTCCCAGTGTGTTCTGTGAAAGCCATGTCTCACTGCGTGTGCACTTGCTGTGTATTCACCTGTATTCAAGCATTTTCATAGTAAAAAAGAAAAAGTTGTGTAAGTTATGCAAGTTTTGCATCACCAAGCACAGTAGTTAGGGAAAAAAAATCCTCTAAGAAATTCACACTTTTTGAAGAGGGTGATTAAATCATTAGTAAGATAAAAGAACAGCAACAATAATAAAAGTATTGATATTTTCCCTAGCAAGTGCTACCACAGAGGAAAGCAACTCACAAGCACATTCAGATATGATTACCGCTTTTTTTTTTTTTTTTTTTTTTTTTTTTTGAGATGGAGTCTCACTCTATCGCCCAGGCTGGAATGCAGTGGCAGGATCTCGGCTCACTACAACCTCTGCTGCCCGGGTTCAAGCAATTCTCCTGCCTCAGCCTCCCAAGTAGCTGGGATTACAGGCACCTGCCACCACGCCCTGCTAATTTTTGTATTTTTAGTAGAGATGGGGTTTCACCATCTTGGCCAGGCTGGTCTCGAACTCCTGACCTCAGGATCCACCCGCCTTGGCCTCCCAAAGTGCTGGATTAAAAATGTGAGCCACTGAGCCTGGCCATGATTACTACTCTTTGCTTTTAACTGGATTTGGTAGAAAAGAAAACTAATATAAACACGTTTTTTCAAGCGTCCGATGAAGGAAAAAAAGGAAATATGGCATGTTTCATTAGGGGAAGTTATCAACTTATATTGGCCAAAATCTTCTGAAGATCACCAAGTAACAGAATAGTAAACCAGTCAAGTTATAGCTTAGTGAGGAGTCTGAGCTTTTCTTTCCCAGTTGAATAGAGACTGGTAAGGAGCAGAGATAACTATTTTCTTCCACTGTTTCCCTCTTCTTTCCATCTGAGCACATTACACTGAATATTCCGTCAGATTATATCACCCTGAACTTTACCTCCTCTTTCTTCTTTCTACAGCATTATGTTAGCACATTTGATATTGAACATATTTCACTATGTTCCTGATTCATAATTATATTATTTGAATTTAATGTTTTGTTGATGTCAACTTTGAGATTATCATAGTTTCAGTAAGCATATTTCATGCTGCAGTGTGTGTTGGCCACTGGCTCAGGTTACAGCAATAACGATTCTAGAAAAAATAGCAAAGTATATTAGTTTTATGTTTGCATAAATCACTGCGCAAACATTCAATTTTATTTTATAGTCTGTTTATTATTCCATCATTCCCTCCCATGATGTTAATAGTTTAAATTTTAATATATGACTGCAACATACAATACACAAATGGTTTTGTTTGGCTATTTCAATAACAAGAAAACAAATTAAATAAAAATGAAAGGGAAGTGTTTGCCGTCTGCTACTTTAAATAACTAGTATTAATGCGTAATCGAATTGTTGTACAACTATGTGATTCTCAGCCTTTATGTTACTTATCTTTTTGTGGAAAAAGTCTTTTAAAAATAGTTCTACCTTCAAAGAGCTTTGGAGTTCTCAATTCCAGGGGCTTCAGTATGCTTCAGTAACTGTCTAACCTCATCAATTACAATGGATTCAATACACTTTAGTAAATCCCTCCCATCACCCTACTTTGAACCTCATCTTCAACTCTAACATTAACCTCAAAATACCACCCTCTGACAAGTTCTTACTTGCCAGTCCTTGACTCATCCATTGATCCTTCCTGGCTTCAAGTCCTTCCCCGCCTATACAAACCACTTGGCATATCATTTCTCTCTAACAAGTTTAATTCTCTAGAGCTTCTGTTTGATTTCCTTGTGAATTTTTAAACTGGTCTTTTTCCTTCTTTCTTATGTATTCACTTACTGTTCACTGCAAGCTCCCAATCTAACCCTCATCTCCTCCTTCTCAGCAGATGGTCTTGCCTTAGATACCACTGAATACTTAGTGAAGTCTCAACCATCTTTTCTTCATCCATGCTCAGAGGAAGAGGTATGCCTCTCCCATTTACTATTGATTCGCTACTGTTCTTATTGTCTCAGGCTTGCCACAACCTCCCCTTCTCTCTCCTTCGAGAGCTTCCCCAACTATTTCTCTCCACCTCTCTTGTGTGTTCAACTTCTTTCCCTTAGTGGGTCCGTTTTACACATTATAAACATGCTCAACTTTGTTCACCTTAAAACCATGCAACAAAAGACACCTTCTGATCCCACAATACCTGACCCATTTCTCTAACACAGAATTACATTTTATGTCTTATTTTCCCTACCTCACCCTCATGCTACCTCTCTTCTCCTGGTTAAATCCAACTCTTCTTTTAGATATCAGGACCTGTATCAAACCTTGGGGAAATTATGCTGACTGCCCAAGCCTGATCAGCTTCCATTGTCAAACACTTGCAATGAACTGTATTCCCTCTCTTCAGAGAATTGTTCTAATTTTAATTGTACATAAGTTAACATGATTCATTTATTAGCTTTTCTTCCCATTACTCTTTAAACTTTCAGAGACCAGGCACCATACTCTTTTAGAACAGCATTTTACTCTTAGTGTATTACACAGATCCTAGAATATACTTGGTGTTTGACAAACATCTGTAAATGAATGGATATGTTCATTGATTATCTCTCTTAAATCTTCTTCTGAAAGTATATTATAGTTCTTCCATTCTGCTCTGGTATGCATGTGGGTGTCCCTTAAAATTCCTGTGTTGGAAATTAACCCCCAATGTGTTAGTGCAGCCTTTAGGAGGTGGTTAAGAGGTATAACCTTTAGGAGGTGGTTAGGTCATGAGAGCTTTGCCCTCATGAACAGAATTAGTGCTTTTATGAAACAGGTTGGAGTGAGCTGCCTTGCCCTTTTGCCATGTGAGGACACAGCAGTAAAGTACCACTTATGAAACTGAGAAGGAGCTCTCCCCAGATACCAACTCTGCCAGTAACTTGATCATGGACTCCCCAGCCTCCAGAACTGTGAACAATGAATTCTGTTGTTTAAAAAGTACCTTGTCTAAGGCATTTTGTTATAGCAGCAGGAATGGAGTAAGACATGTTCAGAAAAACAAATATGAGTCTTTCAGAAAAATAAAACACCTAGTTTTTTCTTCATATTAGTGATGCTAAAAGGCAAACAGCATGTACAGAGAGAAGAAAAAAGGCATTGGCTTAAGGTTGGGAAGCCAACTCAGTCTGTCCGCCACTGTTTAGCTTCTTACACATTGTGAGAAACAGACCTGAATTTCTTGAAGGTACTTCTGAAACCATCTAACTTTCAGAATATTGCCCATTAATGCAATTAATGGGCTATTTCAGAAGAAAACTTTGAAAACTGTTTTATGTCTCAAAAAATATTTTGAAATTATTTGCATCTATTGAGCACCTTCTTAACAAACACTATTTTGGCCTCTGGACTTGCTTTTAATTACATACTAGCTCATACATGCATAGTGACCAACATACCTGGACATGACTACTTTAAGAAGCCACAGAAAAGGTTTTCTTTACCACAAGGAAACACAGCCAGCCCAACTCTAATTACACATGGAAACTAGAGCTTTCCAATTACACATGGAAACTAGAAACATTTTTTTCTCTGGTGAAAAGGCATGGAATATGTTGTTTAAAAAAATGATGATATAATGTCCATTTCTAATGGGGAATTTGGATACTCTATTAATAATCAATTTTTCATGGATTTTCCATTAGTCTGTTTCCTAGAAGATGCAGTTATGGCTTTTTCCACAGTGGTTTAAAAATGTGTGGTTTCTAATAATTTTTTATTCCTATAATATATCTTTCATCAAACTGTCTGCTTTGGCTTTGTTTGAAGTAAAGGATGAAAAAAATAAATAACTTGTTTTGTTTAATAGAATTTACCAAGATAAATTCTTGAGGTAGGTTTCATCTGGTATTCCTATTTCTAGAGACTTCACCATGTGGAAAGATGATCATTATGTAAACCTAAAGGAAAACATTTGGCTGAACATATGTAGCTGGACTTTCAACAAAGTGTTCAATCATGTTTTAAAAAGGAATACCACTAAGCAAAAGAGACTGAGTCCTTTTTAAAGTCCCAGTAAGTAATTGTATATGTTCTCACACTCAGAGGACCAATATTTACTAAGGTTCCTAATGGCATTTAGCAACAAGGCTTACTATTAAAAAAGGAGATGTACCTCAGCAAAATATTCAGGTTATAAATGCTTAGGGAATTAAGGAGATGGTAAGTGGTTAATAAAATAAGAAGATGCATAGCTAAGGAAGTAGCAAATGAAGCAGGAGCTGTTAGTGTTTCTCATAGTCACCGTATAAGCCAAAGAATGTGGTTTATGGTTTATAATTATGATGTATGCATTGATTTGTCTAGAAAGACACATTGTGGTAAGGCCTACATCAAAATAAGATCGGAAAAACCTTTTCTAGTGGTAGCTGGCAGCTATACCTCACTAACCTACTAACAAAGGTACTAACTTCAACTTGCCTTGGGACTCAGGCTATGTCAAACAAGGTGACTTCTTTTGAAGATTATAATCAGGCAGCATTCACCGTTCAGCTGGCTTTTTTTTTTTTTTTAGACAGGGTGGTGCCCTATTACCCAGGCTGGAGTGCAGTGGCATGATCTCAGCTCACTGCAACCTCCACTTCCTGGGCTCAAGCAATGCTCCCACCTCAGTCTCCCAAATAGCTGGGACTATAGGCAAATCCCATCATGCCCGGCCAATTTTTGTATTTTTTGTAGAGACAGGGTTTTATCATGTTGCCCAGGCTGGTCTCACACTCCTGGGCTCAAGCAATCCACATATCTCAGCCTCCCAAAGTGCTGGGATTACAGGCATGAGCCACCATGCCTAGCCTAGCCTGATGCATAATTACAAGTATCAAGTATGGTGGCTTCTCAAAAAATTAAGCATGGAATTATCATATGATGCAGTAATTCCACTTCTAGATATATACCCAAAAGAATTGAAAGCGGGAACTCAAACAGATATTTGTACAGTCATGTTCATAGCAGCATTATTCACAACAGCCAAAAGGTGGAAACAATCCAAATGCTCATCAGCAGACAAAGGGATAAACAAAATGTGGTATAAATATACAATGGAATATTATTCAGCCTTCAAAAGGAATAATATTCTTTTTTTTAATTCTCCCTGTTGCTTAGCCTGTTTGTTCCTTTAATTCTGAGAACCTTTTTACTGAAATTCGTTTTTATTTTTTAATTTTTTATTATTATTATACTTTAAGTTGTGGGGTACATGTGCAGAACATACAGGTTACATAGGTATACGTGTGCCATGATGGTTTGCTACCTCCATCACCACATCATTTACATTAGGTATTTCTCCCAATGTTAGCTCTCCCCTATCCCCCCACCCTCTGCTTCCCCACTCCTAGCCTCCCACACCACCAACAAGCCCCGGCATGTGATATTCCCCTCCCTGTGTCCATGTGTTCTCATTGTTCAACACCCATTTATGAGTGAGAACATGTGGTGTTTGGTTTTCTGTTCTTGTGCCAGTTTGGTGAGAATCATGGTTTCCAGATTCATCCATGTCCGTACAGAGGACATGAACTCATCCCAAAAGAAATGAAATTCTAACACACACCACAACATGGATGAACTTTAAAGACATTACGGTAAGTGAAATAAGCCAGCTGTGAAAGAACATATGTCATATAATTTCACCTATATGAAATACCTGGAGTAGTCAAGTTCATAGACACAGAAAGTAGAATGGTGGTTACTAGGACTAGGTGCTGGGAGAGAAGGGAATGGGAGTAATGATTTAGTGAGTCTATTTTCAGTTTGGGAAGATAAAAAAGTTCCGGAGATGGGTAATGGTATACTCACTGCCACTAAATGAGTGTACTCACTGCCACTAAACTGTACACTTAAAATGGTTAAAATGTTCTCACCACTGAGTTAAGTCCTCCAAAATGTTTGAAATTATAAATTTTATGCTATATGCATTTTATAATAATTTTTTAAACTCTTAGAAACATTTGTTAACCATATAAAATTTAGAAAATTCAGATAATCAAACAATATCATAATTTTAGAAACTTAATATAGCTGCTATTAACACTGTGGGGAAAACCCTAATATCAATCATTATGAACGTGGCATGACTATTCACATTCCTCAAGAAAAAAAATAGGAGGCGAAACAGTTTACAATGCCAAATTGGAAGAAATCTTAAAAATCTTATCTTTTACACATAAGGGGAGAGAAACTGCTCCAGAGGGCTTAAGGAACTTCCTCCAACTTCACAAAATTCAAAATATATCTTGATTCTTAGCTAGCGCTCATTAATGCAAAATGTGTATTTTGTAAATATTTTATCCTACCTAGGAAAAATTTAATTGAGTCCTAAACAAGTTAAAGCTATCCATGGTATACAACATGTTTTACATTTAAAGGCTTGCTGAATAAATACAAATAGTACAAGGCTATAGCACTTTAATAATGGGCAGATAGAAAGGAGGTGGAGAGGAGGGTTTAGAAGATAAGAGAGCTTCTATTTAGTATACTGGCTCCAGAGATTATGTACATTTCAGTCAAACATTATTGCTACTTTGTGCTTTCGTTTCTGTTTTTACCATAATATAGACTACTCAACCTCAGATGACTTCTTGAAATTATGAAAGGATATACATTTGGGTCAAACATTATAGTTATTACTTTGTTTTTTCGTTTCTGTTTTTCCCATAATATGGATTACTCAATCTCATATGACTTCTTGAAGGTATGAAAGCTAATCTCTGCTGTGGAAAGGGAAATTGATTAACCACATGTACATTGAGAGTGTGCCTTGTGGCTCTTACTCAATACTTTATGTGGACTCACTACAAGAAAAGGGAAAGAACTAATCTGATCTAGAATATAACCCATGGAAGTTCAACTTGACTTGAATTTTAAATACATATCTACATATGCACACACACACTTGTTTTATATGTGCACCATTCAAAGTTGGCATTTATTAACAGGATGTTTATATTATTCACATGAAAAAGAGTTCATGAGGCTTTTAGGTATACCCACCTGCACTGCTTCCCTTGCAAATTCACCCCAACCTCTTTCTTGCCTGTATGGGTATTCCTCATTTACATTTCATATACCAAAGAAAGCCTAAGTCATTTGTTACTTAAAAAAAAAAAACAAACATGATGATATTTCTTGGCAAGGCCCCAACATTATTAATTTATGAGAGAAGCCAGTAATAACTTATTCAAGAAGGGCACATGTTTTCTTCTCTGTGATCCTTGACTTCATTTGTGGCTGTGTTTCCTCCTTCCCTGAATGCTTATTATCCCCATGATCCTAGAGGAAAAATGAGTCATCTGCTCGAACGTGAATGTTTCAGAGCATTTATTATTTGAGACCTGGCTGACTCATGTTTATGGCTTTTCCTGTTTTATTTCTGTTTTATTCAGAGTTTCCTGAGCCTGATCTTTTTCACCTCTCCCAACTTGTCCATGCTTTTACCACCAAGGAAATGTTCTCCCTCAAACACCACTTTCCTGATGAGCGCCTATTTGTCCTAAAGTCAAAGTTAATAAGAAGCCTCCTCACAGAAGCTCTTCAGGGTCTTTCTTTCCATCTCTCATTGGGTTAATCACATGCATATCTGTGTTCCCAGGGTGTCTTGACACAGACATCTATGGCTGCACTTTCTCCACCACATGGCAATGTCCTTCCGCTCAGAGAGGAGAGGAGTGTGCACTCCCCTAGCAGACTGTTGCTCTTCTCCATGGAGACAATTTTTTTGTCTCTGTATTATCTGCATGTAAGACAATTCCAAGAACTAATAGATCCTCAATTAATGTTTGTTCAATGTTGATTATTTGAATTCTAACAGATAGTCTATTATATTACTAGAGGAGTTGAGATTTAAATCTAGGCCTCTTGTATCCAAAGCTCATGATATTTCCCCTCCAACATTTAATCTATGTATCTGTTCACTAAGCCTCATTTGTTTCTTCCTCCTGACCACGCAACTAGAGTTCATCTTCCAGTCATATACAAACAAAAGTAAAATATGCCACTTTAAGGCCTGGCTCCTAAAAATAACTCCGGCCAATCTCATACCATTTATTTCTCCCTTTGTTTGCTAGCTAGGTTCAGAAGACCCAGTAGAGGAATCTAAGACCCTAGTAAATGACAGAACTATCAGATAGAAAAAGTCTGGGCTCCTGAGTCACCACGTGGAGGAAGCTAGGAATATCCTAGTACAAATACTGTGTGAGCAAAAAAGAATACTGCATGTTAGTTATTAAGCTGCTAAAAATTTTGAAGCTTTTTATTCAGCAGTTAGCCTACCCCAATTAATACACCACCAGAATTACAATTTTTATAACCTTTTTCTGATTTTTAAAAGCTATATGTACACCCTAGAAAATTTTAAAATAGAAAATAATAAAGAAGAAAAATAATACTACTCAGAGATAAACATTGTTTTATATTTTTGTTATACATTATACATTTTGTCAGTCTTAAGGGGCAGGGGAGGAGTTAGATATAGTAGAGAGAACAAAGAGATGTTATTTAAAAGATAGAAATAGCAGTTTTCTCAGAGAAGAGCGGTATCTTTTGTTCTTTAATAAATTATTTCACTGTGAAGTGAAGTGATGCTCCCCAGGACGTAATGTGGTAAGCAGAAGAATGACAAAACTAAATTGTTCTGCCGAACAAGTAAAAGGATTTTGAGATTTTCTAGGCAATGAAAGAGCCAAAGAGGGAAACGAAGGCACCAGGAGCAAGAGAAATGAAAGGAGACTGGGGAGAAAAAAAAATAAGGTCCCATCAAGGTAAGAGGAAAGCTTCAACCTGGGACAGCAATGCCAGGAAGAAGTTCTCAGTGTTGGGAATTCCCAAGAGGCATTCAAGAACAAGAATGTCTAGTATCCAGTCTTATGTTGTTTGTCATGTGTCCTGCTATCTTATAATGCAAACCCTTTGCTGAGAATCATTAAACCCTGAATGTTTAATGAATTTTCATCTATGTGAATGCTGATATGAGTTGTGTTTTAAGAAAATTAAGGGAAAGGGCAAGAAGTGAGACATAATAGAAATTAGAATCTCAGCAGGACATCAGAGGAAGAGATGACAATGGAAAACATAAAACCCCTTCCCTCCTAAATAATGTCATGTACATTTGCCCAAACTTTTCATGTCTCTTTCATAATACACTTTTAATAGCTGCCTGCTGTTCCAGCATATGACCACTCCATTACTGATTTAACCCTCCATATTTGATGCACTTAGATTTATTTCAGCTTTTCACTGTTAAACATAGTTCATCAGCAAACATCCTCATACATAAAATTTGGGTCCAGTTCCATTATTTATTGGCTTAGCCAAGGCTCCCTTTGTTTAAAGAACAAAAAGTCACTCAAATAAGTAGAAAAGAGCTTAAGTTAAAAAGTACAACTTAATATAAGGATCCAGGGTTATTGCACAAAACCCACAACCTTGGGTAATTGGCCTCATGAGGAACTGGAAACGCCAGATATAAAATCACCAGAAATTGCCATCTCTGTCACTTCCCTCAGAATACACCCATTTTCACTTTCTGCCTGCATCTCTGTATATGAGAGATGCAATTTGTGATTCATATTTATATTAAATAAATGATACACAGATACACACTAGATTCTGATAGCCAGCTCCAAATCCTTCTAAGAATCTGCCATTTGTCACATAACTAACGCATCTAGGTTCTTTTCCTTGTGTCCTGTGTCTTATGCTTATATCCCCTTTTCTTACACACATTCTTATTCTAGGTGTTAGTCTGTGATGAGGGGAACTACTTCTTCCTTCAAAGATGCACTCAGTCCTTCCTTACTTATCAATACCAGAAATGATACTCGCTTCTTCCACCCCATCTTTCTAACCTGAGTGCTTTGTCCACGTGGCATGATTCTTACATTTCACAAAATAGCTTTCTTTAGTATAAGGGGGTGGGGCAGTGGCAGGGGTCTACATCTTCTCCAAAATCCTATTTGCCTTTGATGCCGACATTGGGATCTGGAGTCTGGCAGGCTCTTGGCTTCATTTCTGTGCCCTACTATAATTTTTCAAGTCTATTTGTGGTTTATGGAAATATTTGCCTTGCTTTGAGTTGGCCAGGTACTTCCACATATCTTCTTATAAAACTTGTCTCGCATTGCTGTTTGTTTAGACAGGATGTGTCATATACTGAATTCACTGTGTTGTCCATTGCTAACTCTTCCCTTCCTTGTATCTAGTGGCTTCCTCTCCTCCTCAAGCTCACTGACTTGAGAGTCTTCCCCTAGGGTCCAGAGAAAGGAGGCATAGGCTGGGTAGATACCACAAAAAATGTCTCTACACAGCCTTAAGATAAATCCTGGAAGTAGAATTTCTGTCTCAAGGATATGAACATGTTAAAGTGTTTAGTATACATTATAAATTTCCCTCTTGAATGGTTAAACCAAGTTATGCTTCTACTGGCGTAAGATAGTAGCCAACATTAGGTCCTCTTGAGAGCTGTGATTAGTAATTGGCATTTATTCAACATCACCTCTGATGAGGTCAGAGTCCTGCATTATCTTCCTCTTTCATTATGGTCATCCTTCAGGGAAAGCAATGCTGAGATAACAGCTTGGACCTTCCCAAATGTGGATCCCATAGCTCTCTTCCTTATAGTCTGCATCTTTGGACTGCTTTCATGTTCTTGTACAAATGCAGCTGGGCATATAGCATGCCTAGTCATTATTACCTAGAACCTGCGGTCTAAGTAGTAGTAATTTAGTACAAATTTCACCAGAAAATCTGATGCTAGTTCCAGGTTGCACAGCTCTCTAAAAACATATAGTCATGTGTGCTAGTCCATTTTGTGTTGCTATAAAATAATTCCTGATGCTGGGTAATTTATAATGATAAGGGGTTTATTTTTGGCTCATGGTGCTACAGGCTGTACAAGAAACATGGTGCCAGCATCTGCTTTTGGTGAGTACTCAGGAAGCTTCCAGTCATGGTAGAAGGAAAGGGGGAGCCAGCATATTGTACAGAAAGAGAGAAAGCAAGAGTGGAGGGAGGTGCCACGGTTTTTAAACAACCAGATCTCAAGTGAACTAATAGAATGAGAACTCACTCATTACCTTGAGGGCACCATCAAGTCATTCATGAGGGACCCCCATAACCAAAACATCTCCCCCTAGGCCCACCTCCAGTACTCGAAGGTCACATTTCAACATGAGATTTGGAAGGGACAAAACATCCAAACCATATTAGCGTGTGTTTATAAATTTGTATTACTTATAATGTCTGAAATAAGCACTAGGGGCTTAAAAGGAATGTTCTGAGAATACCCAATGTCAAGTTCAGGTGATGTAGCTTTCTAAAGGCAATGTTTATAACCACTCAAAGCAATTATGCTGGAATTTTAGAGGATTGTATTTGGGATACAAGAGACGTGGTCAGCTCCCACTGACATGTTCCCTAACCTGGCTGAGCCTTGTCCTGGACAGGCAGAGCCAACAATCCACATCTTTATCTATAAGAAATTAGGAAACAATACCCACTGAGCATACCCATACTGATATCTCGTTGGTTTTATGTACAAAGAATGCATTGTGTATACAAAGAATACATTGTGAGAATGCATTTTTTGTACTTTTCTCAATAAATTATAGTTGTATATGCATTGGTGTCAAAGGGCCTGCTTCTGCCAAGCTTTTATCAGCCTACTATTTTGCACGCATTGTCTCATCAAATCCTCATAACACCTTAGCAAATATTTTTATTCTTCCCATTTCACAAATGAGAAAATTGATGGTACTTACCTGACAAATAACCAGTGTAAATTGTACAGTGGAAGTTTGTGGTTTCTGCCCATAGGCTCAATTTTCCCCTGATCATGGTATTCATATGTGGATTTTGTCTAAAAGCAAGCTCTTCTTGTCAGTCTGTGGAATGCAGGTGGTATGAACTCCACATTACCTTTGGGAGTGTCCATGTAAGTGAGAACAGACCAATCCATCTTCTGATCACAGATAATGGTTCAGGGAAGGGATCTATTAGAAGGGAGTAACTTCTTAAGCTTGATATTTCCTTTACATTTTAAGGACATTCAAACATTATAACCACTTCTCTTTTCTCATTTAGTCCAAGAAGAGGTATAAAGATGTATCTAGTTCTTACAGTTGAGAAGAAAATACTGGGCATATTCCTATGCCCAATACATATGCAACTCTTTTTTCAAGAGCTAGGTCTGTAGGAACACAGAGTTCTGCTTTGCTTGGCCAGGGGTAGGCTAAGTAAGCCCTTAGAGGGGAAGGATTAGCTGCAGGAAAGACTGGAGCAAGCCTAACATTGTCATGACTGGTGGCTAATCTACAACATTCTCAGGTTATTATAAAACTCACTTAAACCCTAAGATCATCCTCCACATTATCTTTCACAACCACAAGTGTGATGTTTTATATCTCACCCTTATTGAGCCAGACAAGTACATCACCCAATCAGAGCTGATTCTCAAGTTTTTGCAGGAAGAACAGGGCAGAGGGGAGGAAGGCATGTGCTTTCTACTGGACTTGAAAGGGAAAGGATGGAACATGACCATTTAGGGGCTGCCAGAGGAAGGCAGGCTCAAGTCAAAGAGAAGAGTTAGGTCCTGCTGACATTGGATGAGTTCTTGAAACCAGTTTTTCCTGAAGATAACTCTATAATTTAGACTTCCAAATTGATTATCCAATACATTCTAATTTTTGCTAAAGTTGGTTTGAGTTGGATTTTTGGTCACTTCCAGTAAAAAGAGTTAATACACAGAAATTCTCAAAAGCATGTTAGGTAAAAAGGAATTAAGGTTAATGTTATTGGAGCTTGGTGAAGTAAGCTCAGTCTTGGGACGAACTTCATGGAGAAGCTCTTACTTTGGATCAGTTAAAGGCACAATCATTTGAGAATTTGCTTGATGGGTACAATGTGCATTATTCCAATGGTAGACTAAAAGCTGAGACTTCACCACTATGCAATATATCCATGTAACAAAATTGCACTTGTACCCCTTATATTTATACAAATAAAAGTTTTTTGAAAGACACACTCATTGATTACGACTGTAAACTAAGATATCAAAATGAATAAAATAAAGTCTCTATTTGCAAGTTATTTCCTGTTATTTAGTAGGGGAGGATGAACCTGTAAAAAGATGGTTTCCATGCTAGGTGGTAGGGTCAGCAGCATAGTGTGTTATAAGGGCACATAGTAAGAGGTGCTGGAGGGAGGATTTGTCGGAAGATGACACCTGAACTGCTTATTGAAATGTGAATAGGGGTTAGCTATGAGGAGATGGCAGGATGGGGCTTTACAGACAAAAGGAAATTAAGCTTCTCAGGCTGAGAAGTATAAAATAATATGATGTTGGGAGACAGAACGGTGCTGACTTTGGATTGCTGGTCCTTGAAGGATGAGGAGGAAGCTGTGAGCATATGGTCATGTATCTAGAGCATCTGACTCACACAATGGGGGAGTTGAAAACACACTAGAAAGTACATGATCACGAAACTTTAGAGAACCCTAAAAACCAAGGTAGGCAATGAAATTTGACCTTATAATAAGTGATGGGATAAAACTGAAACAGTGCTTTCAGCAGATAATTCTATGATAAAAACAAAGTTTTAGAAAAAGTAATCTGGCAATAGTCTAGAGTGTGAATTGGATGGTAAAATACCAGTGAGAAGACTAGTCCAGCTGAGAGGTAATGAATACCACTGTGAGGAAGCGAGGACTTGACCTGATGTAGTGGAAATGAAATGAGGATGGATAAAAGAAGGAAAGTTAACTACTAGTATTTGCTCCAATTTTATAATGTTTGGCTTAAAAACAAATTTTCTCCTCTGTTTGTATGGTGGTGCATAGACAAATGTGTTTTTCTCTATAGAGTTCATCTAGAGCAGGGACCATGCTGGTTCTTCATGTTTCTCTTGGTGAACAGTAGATATTTAATCAGTATTAGAGACTTTAAGAGATTTTAATTGAATTTTGAAATCAGTTTTTGCTAGTTTCATTGTTTTTTATCTTCTTCAAACATGTGCCTATGTTTACCTGACAAAAGTTATATTGTTTGCATTGTTATAAGAGTCAATTTAAAAAATGAGTTCCAAATAGCACTGGTCCAGGAAAGAGACTACACAGTGATTACATTATTGTTTACCAAAGAACTGTATGAATATATATAGTCCCCTTTACCTGTATGAGTTTCCCAAGGTGAAAAATGAGAATATTATTTTGAAAAACACCTGGATGCTGGGATAACTGGATAGCCATATGCAGAACAATGAAACTGTATACCTTTCACCATACACAAAAATTAACAGAAAATGGATTAAATATTTCAATGTAAGACCTCAAACTGTAAGAATCTTAGAAGAAAACCTAGCAAACACTATTCTCAACATTAGCCTTGGGAAAGAATTTTTGACTAAGTCCTCAAAACCAATTGCAACAAAAACGAAAATTGACAGGTGGAGCCTAATTAAACTAAAGAGCTTCTGCACAGCGTAAATAAATAAAATCAAATAAAACCTATCAACAGAGTAAATAGACAACCTACAGAATGGGACAAAATATTCACAATCTATGCATCTCACAAAGGTCTAATATCCAGAATCTATAAGAATCTTAAACACTTCAACAAGCAAAAAACAAACAATCTCGTTAAAGAGTGCACAAATGACATGAACACCACTTCTCACCAGAAGACATAACGGCTGCCAACAAACATATGAGAAAATGCTCAACATCACTAATCATCAGAGAAATGCAAATCAAAACCATACCATCTCACACCAGTCAAAATGCTTATTATTAAAAAGTCAAAAAAAAAAAAAAAACAGCAGATGCTAGTGAGGCTGTGGAGTAAAGGGAATGCTTATTCACTGTTGATGGAAATCTTCAGCCACTGTGGAAAGCAGTTTAAAGATTTTTCAAAGAACTAAGAGTTGAACAACCATTCAACCCAGAAATCCCATTACTAGGTATATATCCAAAAGAAAATAAATCATTCTACCAAAAAGATACTATGTACTCATATGTCATTGCAGCACTATTCACGATAGCAAAGACATGAAATCAAATTAGATGTCCATCAGAAGTTGATTAGATAAGGAAAATGTGGTAAATATATACCACGGAATACTACGCAGCCACAAAAAAAAGAATGAAATCATGTCCTCTGCAGCATTATGGATGCAGCTGGAGGCCATTATTCTAAGCAAATTAATGCAGGAACAGAAACCACATACTGCAGGTTCAAATTTACAAGTGAGGGCTGAACACTGGATATATATGGACATAAAGATGGGAACAGTAGACACTGGAGGCTACTAGAGGTGGGGAGGAAGAGAGGGAGCAAGGGTTTGAAAAATAAACTATTGGGTACTATGCTCACTTCTTGAATGACATGTTAATCATACCCCAAACCTTAGCATCACACAATATGATCATTTAACAAATTTACACCTGCACCCTCTGAATCTAAAAAAAAAATTTGAAAATATTTTTTAAAAACTTGGAGACTTCAAGCTAAAAAAAACTGAGGAGAAACTAGATATGGGTCCTAATCTCAAAAAGTACATAAGAGGGAAATGAAGATGACAATATAACAACATAGATCATCCTCTTAAATTTAGGATTATAATATATTCTAAGGCTAGGGAATGTTAAGATTTTAGGAGAAGAACCATGGTTTATCACATAAATAAGACGCTGCTCTCAAGTATATTTTCTTTTACCTAGCATCTTTTTTTAATTGGGAGGTCTGTTTAAAAGGAAAACCAATGGTTTTTGTTTTTTGTTTTTTTAAAGTAAGCCATGGTATCAATAACACTAACTTCAACACCGATAACTGAAGCCAGCCCCTTGGCCTTGCTGCCAATAAAGATGTGAGTGCTCTGACCTCCTGGCATATGTCCTGTTGATTAATGCAGTTCATGGAAGAATTGTCACTTCAGCTGATGTCTTGAGTTTCTATAGCTGATAGGACCACAGTTGTCAAATTTTAATGAGCAGAAAACTTACCTGCACTATTTGTTTTACCAATTATAGACTTCATCCCCAGAGAGTCTAACTGAATAGATCTGCAGTGAAAATCTTTCATTGATCACACACCCTAGATGATTCTGAAGCAGGAGATCCATGGACCATGTTTTGATGATTACTTACTATTTAGGATTCAGAGTGTGAATCTATGTGATATGAGTTCCCATTGAGGTGTAGTGGCACAGATAAAAGAAAGATTAATTTTGCCTAATGAAAGGGAAGGCAAAAGAAGAGTACAAGTAATCCCTAAAGAGAAGATATTTGACCTGTGATTTAAAAAATGAGAAGAAGGCTGGGCACGGTGGCTCATGCCTGTAATCCCAGCACTTCGGGAGGCCAAAGCAGGCAGATCACCTGAGGTTAGGAGTTCGAGACCAGCCTGGCCAACACAGTGAAACCCCGTCTCTACCAAAAATACAATTAGCCAGGCAAGGTGGAGGGCGCCTGTAGTTCCAGCTACTCTGGGGACTAAGGCATGAGAATTGCTTGAATCTGGGAGGTGGAGGTTGCAGTGAGCCAAGATCATGCTACCAGACTCCAGCCTGGGTGACAAGGGTGAAACTCCATCTCAAAAAAAAATAATAATAAAAGATGAGAAGAAATTTTCCAACTAGGAAGGAACAGAAAGAAAAAGAACAGGGAGTAAGGAAAGTGCCTGCAGAAGAATGGCAGGTCGGATGGCAAAATATGAAACCGCAAGGATTGGGCCACCTTATACAGAGCTTTGTGTTCTGTGCTCAAAAGCGTAATTTATCTTGTGGACTGGTGGTTCCCAAATGAAACAACTACACCAGAAATCTCCTGAGACATTTATTAAAATTCCAGGGTCTCCAGCAGGGCTACTGTATCAAATCCCTTGAGGAGACATCTGAGTATCTGGAGTTTTAAGAAGGGTTCTCAGGCACTCTGATAAGTAGCCAGTATAACTACTTATCAGAGTAGTTATACTTTATACTTGGAGTAGTTATACTGGCTACTTATCAGAGTGCCTGAGTGCTTGACTGAGCCCTCATCTAAGGGTTCTAAGCACCTAAGTCCTTCAGAGAAGGCAGCATCTGAGAGCTGCTGTCAGGAATGATCCAGCAAGGGGAGGAAATCATAGTCAAGAGGTTCCATAACCAGAAATAAGTCAGTGCCAGAAAATTCCCACAGAGAAAGGGGTACATGGCAAAGCTGTGAGTTAGGTAGATGAGCCAGACTGTAAAAGCAGAGGGTATGGACATGAAAGGCAGTTTCTAGAAATAGAGGCAAAGAACAACAGAGAGTTGTCCTGTGTGAGATGATGCAAAGATGGACTTCTGGTCTCCATGAGGTGCTGCCAGAGACGGCTTAACAGTAGCCATCCTTAATCTAGCTGATGCCTTTCACCTGGAGTTGAAAAGTCATCCAGTTTAGTTAGCAGTTAAAAAGACAAAGCTAGGAAAACATCATGAAAAAGTATCAGAGTTGGAGTTTGAACATTATGGCTTAATGGAAATGATAGAAGAAGATGGCATTGCTAGAGAGGTAAAAACGAACTTTTAAGGGACAGAGTAGATTTTTAAAAAGCGTTGAATTGGCAAGAGGAGGAGGGAGTAGTGTGAAGTGTCTTCATTTTGTAAATACATGGGATGTAGGATTCTGTTTCCATTAATCTAAGCACACGGAACTGTTCTTTAAACTACCAGTAGATGGTGCCATAGTTTTGGAAAATAATAAAGGTAAAGCCAATAATGTTAAATTTAAAACCTTGTTTTTGAAAAAAAACAAAACAAAACATACGATTTATAAATTTAGATTTAGAAAAGGAGAGAAGGGGACTTTGTTTCTTCTAAAGGGTTACAGCCTGCAAGGTGACCATCTTGTAGCCTGGGCAGCCTGCCTCAGAGACAGGCACTTAGGAGGAGTGCTTGGAGTGAGGGCTTATGCTTAACAGGTTGGCTAAACATACATATTCAACAGGTTACAGGAAGAGCTATGCATATTCATGAGAGTTGTCCTGCCACATATTGAATGTTACATGCATATTGAACAAACATGCATGTAACATGACCCCACGTTCACTTTGGGGTGAAAACTTAACATTTAAATGTAACATTGAAATTAGGCCCTATAAATCAAAAGGTCTTTCCAAGGCAGGAAGGCATAAGTGCTCAATCTCTGTCAACCACCCAGAACCAGTCCATGGTCCATGGTCTTCTGATTAGGAGAAAGTTATTGAAATCAGTCTCTTGTCCAATCAGAGCTATAGCTATGGCTGGTGGAACAGGGAGTGAGGGGTCAGAATCTGGTAGAGGTGCAAATTGTTTCAATGTTGCTTATCTCGAAGCCAGTGCTTGTTTAGCTTCCAGAGAAAAAGAAAAACCTAGTTTATTATTGAAGTGTAGGGAGTGCGTGAATTAATCCTTGCCTGGCATGGCCTTAAGTCCTATTTGTATTATGGCGTAATATGGTATCTTATTAACAAACAAAGAGTTTGTTCAGTCTATCTTATAATCTCTATTTTAACATTAATGCTGATCAGTTGTTCTGTTTAAACCATAAAGAGAAAGGGTTTAATGAGGTGTGTCTGACCTCCCATTCCATCATGGCCAGGAACTCAGTTTTAAGGTTTTCCTGGAGTTCTCTTGGCCACAATGGGGGTTTGTTCAGTTGGTGGGGAAAGGAGGTAGGATTTTATTTTAAGCTTACATTAAAAATAAATAAATAAAACTTACAAGGAATAACTAAAGCCAAATTAAGATACCATATCAATACCTGAAGGTTTACTTATTGTTCAAGACTCAGATTCTCAGAATTTTATACTCCACTTTCATTTTGTGACCAATAAATTGCATAACCTATTAGAAATGTAACAGGGGATGGTTCCCATGATCATCAAAACCACAAACAACAAAAAAATTCTGAATATGACTATCAGTTTTTAAATGTTCATTTGCTATGAAGAAGCTAGCTACTGTCATGGTGTGTTATGACTTTCATGAGTTCTAAGCACTTTTGCCTTCAGAGCCCCTTCTTTCATTAAAAAGATACACACACATACACACACACACACGCACACAAGTATATTTTGTGACTGCTTTGGTACACACTTCAGGCTGGATTAATTGTAATATTATCATTATATTTTTTCCTTCTGAATTAGAAATAAAATTCATATATTTTTGTGGGCCCCTAAAAGTATTGTGGGCATATATACTTTGCCCAATAATTAAGTTCACACAATGGACGTCTAACTACCATAAGAAATGAAACTGAAATAGAAAATTAAATAGAAAGTAAAAATAAATAGTAAAACTAGAGGGAGACAATGACTTTGAGGGCAAAATTGGCAAAATTGAAATTCCTTGGAAATTTTATGGGCTATCTTAAAATTGTATCCAAACATTACAAAAGATGTATTTTAAATTGCTTATCGGGGAAAAAGAAAAAAACAAAATTTCTACCGTATTCATTAGTTAATAGATAAGGTACTATTACAGAGTTGACTTGTTTCTGAAAATTATTACCCAAAACTTATTGCCAAAAGAAGCAGGATTAAGTATGTCATGAGATACTGATCAAGTGCAGTTCCACAGGAAGTAGAACCAATTTATGCAAAAGAATATTTTTATTTTGAGAGTTCTAGCTTTCTTTTTTGTAAAGAGGGGAAGAATAGAAGCAGAAGAGAGCTGCTATTATTTTCCTTAGTTTCTAATTTGGAAAAAGGAAGTATATGACTGCAACATTTGAGAATCTAAAATTTAAGTAAGGGCCTACATGGTACAATAATAGCAATTTTAAATATAATCCAAAATCAAGAGTCAGAGAGCTGGAGAGTAGCAGGGGCTGGTAACAGGGATTCCTGGAGAGGCAAGGAGAGACATCCTAGGACATCCTGAGAGATATAAAGTGAGATGAAGCAGCTTTAGGTGTCTGCAGACCAGGAAACACAGCTAAGGATCAGAAGTCAGGAACAGGGGCTACCCTCCTAGTGGGTGATGACTTTGAACACCACCCTTGCTGTGGAAATTGCTTAAATTAAACCTATATCCTGTGATTTTTGCTAGACCCAAGTACAAGTATTGATGGGGAACGTCTTCGCTTTTAATTTGTCCTTAATATTTCACATATTAAAATAGTACTTCATCAAAAACTTGATGTTGTCAAACAAAAGAGTCCTTTATTCAAATTGTAATGGCATAATTTGCTTTTTAATAAAACTCTGATTTTCTCTCAATGTTCATGCTTTATAAAGATAAGGGGGGGGAGAATATTTATTTATCAAGTTGATTTTCACCATAATGTCTATTTTTGCTAAAGAGTTTGTATCCCTTTTTGCCCCATGAGAGATGGAGAAGGAAGGGGGTGGGTTGGAAGTAAGATGTTCAATGAGCACTTTGCACCAGGAAGACAAGCAATATAGAATTTTTATGGACCTCCAAACAATCCTGACCTTTGGCTTTCCACTCTGACATGAGTAAGTGTAAGGCAAGTCATATAGCATTTAACATTTGCCTTCCATTCTATCTATCAAGCTTGCACTACATCCATTATGGAGAGTGAATTCCCTGATGGGCAGCCACTAAGAGAGGCAGTACAGAGTTTAGAATCAAATTGCCTGGGTTTATATCTGGCCACTGCTACTCAATGGTGGTATAAGCCTCAGTGTCATTATCAATAAAATGCAGATAATTATAATACCTACATTATAAATAATAATGAGGATTAAATGAGATAATCCATAAATAAGCTCATAGCATTTGGCACGGAATGTAAGTTCAAAGTTAGTTATTTGGTTGTATTATTGTTATTCCAAGAAACAGCACTTTGGGACACGTCTGATAAGGATGGTCAAGGATCTGTGTGTTACACAGAAAGAGCTAGGGGCAGAGGATCAACCCCAAGGCCTCTGCCAAAAGCAACCTGGAAGTTAAATTCGTGTTTTTGTCCAATGGCAGTGAACAAGAAATAAAAGTCAACAGCCATTTCCTCTGAAATTTGGCTTGTGATGTGACATCTGGGAATTAGCCCAAATTGTGGGTAGAAACAAACGTATCTTCCTCCCTACAACCTTATATACCTACCTTTATTCTAACCCTCATTTCTACTTAATCTTTTTTTCCCAAAAGTTTATACAATAATTGCCTTGTGTAAATTAGCATTGTTCAGGTACAATCGTAAATAACAATGACGCACATTTCTATTTTTATTATAGGTTTTTGTGACAATGACGAAGACATGCTATGTCCTGAAATAATAGATGACTCTTTGATTTTTAAATTTGACCCTTGTTTTCCTTTCACAGACCACTTCTTATTTCATAGTGCATTGCTATATTATTATTTACAAAACATTCTTAGTCAATTCTTTGTTTGATTCAAAATCTTGTGAAGAATAAATTTAATGCTCCCATAATTTAAATCCTACATGTATTCCACTGTACATTTGTTTCAAACAAAATGGAAAAATCCCCATCCCCAGAAGCTCCTTACTCTTTCTAAGTGAGAATGGGTCATTTGGTCTGCATCCTTAAAGCAGTTCAGAGATGAAGAATCAAGGAGCATAAGAAATGAAGCCTGTCCCACAGTTAGGATCCAACTCATACTCATTGGGACTACCTGAAGAATTTTCTGAAATTCCTTGCCTCAAGCCTCTGCTTGTATCTCTTCATTTCTGCTGCACACCACCTAGATTGAAGTTGCCAAGATATTCATTCTGTAAATTATTCATTCTCTCTCTAAGTATGAGTAGCCTGGCAATGCCAGCCAAAAAAAAAAAAAAAAAAACAAAACATGTCTTCAGAAATACTACCAATGTTTTAGTACAATCAAACAAACACTTTGATTTATTCATCGATTCAAAAAAAGATTCATTAAGCAACCCCTATCTTTCAGGCATTGTGGTAGGTATTGCTTACATAGTGATGAATAGGACAAATATAGTCCCACCTTTGTGAATCTTACCATTTAGTTAAGAACTAAGACATGAGAAAAATAAACACACACACACACACACACACACTTACAGATTACAGTGATAAAAAAAGAAAAGAAAAAGAGGGACATCTGTGCTTATAATAAGGAAGCACTCAATTCATGCTGAGGGATCAGAGATAACTTCTCTAAAATAGGATATGCAATTTAAGACCTAAGGGATGCACAGGAGTTAGCTAGGTGAAGATTTGTGGGGAAGTTATTCTAAGCAGAACATATGCAGTGTTCCTAGAACAACAGAGCCTGGCACATTAAGAAATTGAGGAAGTCCAATGTGGTGGAGCTTAGTGAGCATGGAAAGAATAATGTAAGATGGACTCAGCATCATGTAACTTCTCTGGATTTTTGTTAAAAATCCAGAATGTCTACTCAAAAAAGCATATTGCTGTATATTATAATTTACAATGCAAATTTAAATTTTAAGTTTCAAGCAAAATTATACAAATAAGCATCTTCCTGGCATCAACCTGGCATCTTCCACACTCTCCCACACACCACTCCCCTACACCCTCTCCCTGCTAACTAATGGGTACATCTTTTAAACAAATTTATCAAGTGGTCTAAACTTGGTGGAATGCTAACCTGAAACCATTTTATTTTCTCCTTTTAACCATGCCCTGTAAAATCTTTCTTTCCTATTTTTTAATATCTTGAGCAGATTATATAGGCTGGGGGCTACTTTCAGTTATTAATTTCTAGCCTAGTCTAATCCAATTTTTAAAACTTCAATCTCGGTCCAATTTTATGTTGTTGTTCTTTTTTCTCCGGGTACCAGCCAAATTTGGTTTCAGTGATTTGGGAAGGAGAAAGGCAAAATTTGCTCATTCACTCCTCCTCACTTGTTTCTTTAATGTATTGGTGAGAGAGAGATGGAGCCCAAGCTTTTCAGTTTGACATAACAAACTCTTAAGAGTCTAGCCCTTGTCAGGCAGAATTAGAATATCATGAAGAAGCAGAGCATGTTTTCCCCAGCCAGGCCTAAGCTGGAACACAGGAGAACCCTAACTTAGATAACATTTTGATATTATTCTTGATTGGAATTTTTATTGGCTAAAACGAGGCCTCCTTGTGATTGAAGAAACCAGAATACTATTATACCTGCCAAATATTTCATCCAGGAAAGGAAGAGTCAATCCAAAAGCAGGTTTACAAGAAAAGAACAGAAAATAATTCGCTCACTACACAGTCCAGCTTGTTTGATAAAATTGCTGCACAAGTTATAATGTGTTTTGAAGAAGATATAAAAAAAGAGCTATGAAGTCAACAGAGAGCTGAAATTACATAGAAAGTGAAAGCCATCTGTTGACTATATCAAGTCCAGTTAAAATCCCTAGTCTGCTCAGGGTTTAAATGAAATAAATATATTAGGTAGTACAATTATTTGGACCAGTCATGAGAACTTCTCCACACACACACACAAATATCTTATACTTATTCCTCTTTATTTTATACTTTTCTGTTAAAAACTTAATAGAATTAGATTTTTTTTTTTTTTAGTTTTTGCTTCTATAATTCCTAAAAGCCTCAGATGATGCTGAAGAGTATGAGATTAAGTTTAAAAGCAAAAGTTATTCTTTGTTGTAGAAAGACACACATAATCAGTATATGAAGTCGTCGTGTGTGTCCACTAAGCCCGACTAAGCTCTGCAAGCCTCATTTTTCCTATGTGCAATCTATTTTCTATTGCTTCTCAAAAGCAAGACAAGTAAAAGCTTGTCTATCTTCTAGAAGATCCTTTACAATACATTTTATAATTTAAATCTCTTTCATTTTATTTTTTTAAATATATATGTATTTTTTCTGAGACAGTGTCTCACTCTGTCACCCAGGCTGGAATGCAGTGGTGCAATCACAGGATACTGAAGCCTCGATTTCCCAGGTTCAAGTGATCCTCCACTGCACCCAGCCTAAATACCCTCTAAAAAGATATGTGTTCTTTTTTTATGGTCAGAAATTCTCTTATCAAGAGAGATATAAGACCTATATCCCCTCTTCAAAATCTGGGTGGGTTTGTGACTCACCTTTAACCAACAGAAGGCAGCTCAAGTGGCATTTCATGACTTCCAAGGATAGGTCAGAAAAGACAATGCAGCTTGCATCTTATATACTAAGATACTAACTTTTGGAGCCCTGGCTCCCTTGAGGTTGTCATACTTTAAAGAAGTCCAAGAAGCAAAAAGAGGCCATATGTAACTATTTCAATTGACACTACTAATGTCTCAGCTGACAAATAACATTAACTGCCAGACAAGTGAGTGAAGATACTTCCAGATGATTCCAGCACCCAGCCCTTGAGTCACCCCAGCCCTCAGGTCTTCTCAACTGAGACCCCAGGCTATGAGCACAAACAAGCCAGTTGAACTATGCCTCGTTGAAATTCCTGATTCACAGAATCCATGGACACAATAAAGTGTTTATTATAAGCTGCTAATTCTAAGACAATAGAAATTTTGCAAAATATTGGCTGGCCTGGCTAATTCCTAGCATTCACAAGCTCTACCAGTCTCTTTATCCTACAGGTCAAATTTTCCCACATATACCTGTTATGAGATGAATTGTGTCCCCCCACCCCCACCAAATTCGTAGAAAGTACTAACCCCCAGTACTTCAGGTGACCTTATTTGGTAATAAGGGTTTTTGGTGGTGGTGATGGCAGCTTTTTTGTTTGTTTGTTTTTGAGAGGGAGTTTCACTCTTATTGCCTGGGCTTGAGTACAATGGTGCAATCTCGGCTCACTGTAACCTCTGCCTCCTAGGTTCAAGTGATTCTTTTGCCTCAGCCTCACAAGTAGCTGGGATTATAGGCATGTACCACCACCACGCCTGGTTAATTATGTATTTTTAGTAGAGACAAGATTTCATCACGTTGGTAAGGCTGGTCTTGAACTCCTAACCTCAGGTGATCCACTCACCTTGGTGTACCAATGTGCTAGGATTACAGGCATTGGAGATAAAGTCTTTACAGAGATAACAAATCAAAATAAATTTATTAGAGTGGTCCATAATCCAATATAACTAGTATTCTTTAAAAAGGGAGAAATTTGCAAACAGAAAGCTACTGAACATCAAGATAGCTGTCTATTCCAAGCCAAGAAGAGTCCTGGACGGTTCCTTCACTGACAGCCGTCACAAGGAGCCAACCCTGCCAACATCTTGACCTTGGACTTATTGCCTTCAGAATCTGATATAATAAATTTATATATCTAAGCAACCACTTTGTGGTACTTTGTTTCCATATCCCAAGAAAACTAATTTAGCATCCAAACTAGGGCCAGCAGGCAGGGAGGAGTCTCAGGGGCCAGAAACAGATGGAAGTTAGAGGGAGGCAAATATTATAGAGCCACATAATCTATTGTTGGAACTGAACCGATATGTGAGTATTATCTACAGTATAGTTCTACCAAGTGGTCTGCTAACGTACTTATCCCTGCTATGGTCAGGATCTTACTAAAGCAGCCATTCTATCCTTAACCAGTTCTGTTAGCAACTCATTTAGTAAGCCAAAATCAAAATCTTTGGGATCAAACACACTGGGCTTAATCTACTTCATATAGGATGGTCACTTATATATTCTCAAACAGCTGTCTGCCTCTCCTGAGTATTCAGCAAAAGAAACGTGCTCAGGCTCTTGCATACATTCCTTAAATGATGTGATCCCACGTCCTTTTACCGCCATGCTTATTCTTTTCTGAATTTGAGTCTATTTATGGCAAAACAAGAAATAAATTTCCTATCATAAAAGCTGTCTAGGCCAAGCATGTGGCTCATGCCTGTAATCCCAGCATTATGGGAGGTCGAGGTGGGCGGATCATCTGAGGTCAGAAGTTTGAGACCAGCCTGGCTAACATGGTGAAACCCTGTCTCTACTAAAAATACAAAACTTAGCCAGGCATGGTGGTGCGCACCTGTAGTCCCAGCTACTGGGGAGGATGAGGCACAAGAATCACTTGAACCCAGGAGGGGGAGGTTGCAGTGAGCCAAGATCATGCCACTGTATTCCAGCCTGGGCAACAGTGAGACTCCACCTCAAAAACAAACAAACAAAACTGTCTAGCACACCAGTGGCTACTTTCTAAGGTGGTGAGTTCACTGTTACTGAAAAGAGTTTTGAAGACTCATTCAAGGATGTTATAGAGAGATTACTAAATCAAAGAAGAGATTATGCTGGTTGTCCCTAAAGACACCTTTCAGTTACATGATCTTATAAAAATGTAGACACCCGAGATTCAGTTATATTCTCTCAAGAACTGCATAATCAGTGAAGGACAAAAGGGGTACACAATAAAAACTTTGATAATGGTATATTTTAGTAAGCCTTCACAGAAGAGGAAAGCTGTGGGGAAAAAATAATAATAAGAGCATTCTGAATAAGAAACAAGCTAGTTGTTTATCATAGCATCTCCCTTACCTTCCACTTGGATAAGTTAGGTCTTTACTTAATCCTATGGCCACAGACGTTCATGAAAATATTTCTAAAAAAGCAGTTTATGAAATGAAATGTACCTACCTGACTCTTTATATCAACATTGAAATAAGAAAGCTCATAGGAAGATTTCTTTCATATGGTTACCCCTACGACAGCTTCATACAAACCTGTCTACAGGTCAATCTGAAATATGGTCCCTCTTAGTATAACATATTCAAACAAAGATTTTATCTTTGAATAAATAATAAAAAGGTCAAGAGAAGGTTTTCTGTGCCTGACCCAATGCACAACTAGGTTGTATTTCCCAGCTGTCCATCTTCCTGCTATTTTCCTTGACAATGCTGCTGACCAAGAAAACTTGTCTACACACTGGGAATTCCTAAGACTGCATCTGCACAGGAAGTTTTATTCTACAAAAGTTTTATTCTCTATGGAATTCATAATGAGCTTGACCTATGACACTTGCTATCAAAAAAGCAAATGCAGAATATTATCCCCTCAGTGACCAACATTGCAACCACAATCTTACTGTTACTCTGGAGTTAGGGGCACTTTCCAATTTATGTGCTCTTTATGTTTGAAAATACCCTAGAGAAAAGCAGGGGTGGAGGTTGGGGAAAAAAGCTGCTTAAAAGCAGTGAAGGGCACTTTTGCAACATTATACAATTCCCCAAAGAGTGCATTCACTCCTTACCTGAAAATAAATTTAGGTTTAAGATCAAATATTTAAATTTAAAAAAAAAAAACATAAAATTTCCACCAAAAAAGTGGGATTATTTTTTAATCTTAAAAGGGAAAATGCCTTTATAAGCATAATCCAAAACCACAAAAGCCATAAAAGTAAACTTATAACTCTAACCTTATAAAATTGTAAACCCTCTCCATGACGATAAGCAAACTAAACTAAACCATTGGCAACAGGACACAAATAGACCATTCACAGAAATGAAAATAAATGGTAAACATCTAAAAAAAATTTTTAATGGAAATAAAAATGACAAAATTGCATACTTTATCAGATTAACATCCTTTTTTTAAAATTTGATGAAACCCAACGTTGTCCTGAGTTCATATACAATTAATAAAACAATAAATTGTTGCAAAATTTTTGAAAGGCAATTTGGCAATATCTATCTTTGATGCATTTCATCAGTTTTGGGAAAGTACTGCCATTATCTACAGACACATTTTGTTTTTTACACCTCACTTTATTTGTAGTTCACCAATACTGTGATTCCTACAGATTACAGGTTTTTGGCACCCCTGTGGCTCACACGTCTATCAGTGCCATTTTTCCGAAAACACATGCTCACTTCACGTCTCTGAGTCACATTTGGAAAGTCTCACAATATTTCATACTTTTTCATTACTACTATATCTGTTACGGTGATCTGTGATCAGTGATCTTTTATGTTACCATTGTAATTGTTTGGGGACCCCACACACCACTCCCATGTAAAACAGCAAATTTAATTGAAAAATGTTGTGTGTGTCCCAACTGCTCCACCAACCAGCTGTCTCTCATTCTCTCCCCCTGGCCTCCCTGTTCCCTGAGACACAACAGTATTAAAATTAGGCCAATAACAGGCACGGTGGCTCACGCCTGTAATCCCAGCACTTTGGAAGGCCGAGGTGGGCAGATCACCTGAGGTCAGGAGTTCAAGATTAGCCTGACCAACATGGAGAAACACCATCTCTACTAAAAATACAAAATTAGCTGGGGGTGGTGGTGCATGCCTGTAATCCCAGCTACTTAGGAGGCTGCGGCAGGAGAATCGCTTGACCCAGGAAGGTGGAGGTTGCAGTGAGCCAAGATCACACCATTGTAATCCAGCCTGGGCAACAAGAGCAAAACTCCGTCTCAAAAAAAAGGAAAGAAATTAGACCAATTAATAAGCCTACAGCGGCCTCTAAGTATTCAAGGGAAAGGTAGAGTCACACATTTCTTACTTTAAATCAAAAGCTAGAAATGATTAAGCTTAATGATGAAGGCGTATCAAAAACTGAGATGAGGGGAAAGCTAGGCTCTGTACCAGGCAGTCAGTCAAGTTATGAATGAAAAAGAAAAGTTCTTAAAGGAAATTAAAAGTGCTACTCTAGTAAACATATTAATAATAAAAAAGTAAAACAATCTTACATCTTATTGCTGATAAGAAGAAAGTTATAGTAGTCTGGATAGATCAAACTAGCCACAACATTCCCTAACTCCCTAAGAGGCCCTAACTAACTCTCTTCAATTCTCTGAAGTCTGAGAGAGGTGAGGAAGCTGTAGAAGAAAAATTGGAAGCTGGCAGAGGTTGGTTCATTAGATTTAAGGGAAGAAGCTGTCTCCATAATAAAAATGTGTGAGGTGAAGCAAGTGCTGATATAGAAGCTTCAGCAAGTTATCCGGAAGATCCAGATAAGAACATTGATGAAGCGAGTTATCCAGAAGATCTAGATAAGATCATCACACTAAACAACAGATATTCAATGTAAACAAAATACCCTTTTATTGGAAAAAGATGTCATCTAGGACTTTCATAGCTAGAGAAGTACAGCCAATGCCTGGCTTCCAAACTTCAAAAGCGTGACCCTCTAATTACAGGCTAATGCAGCTGGTGACTTTAAGTTAAAGCCAGTGCTCATTTACCATTCCAAAAATTAAATGACCTTAAGAATTATGCTAAATCTACTCTGTCTGTGCTTCATAAATGGAACAGCAAAGTGTAGATGACAGCACATCTGTTTACACCATGGTTTACTAAATATTTTAAGCCTACTATTAAGACCTAGTGCTCAAGGGAAAAGATTTCTTTCAAAATATTATTGCTCACTGGCAATGTATCTGGTCACCCAGGAACTCTGATGGAGATGTATGAGAAAATAATTGCTGTTTGCATGCCTACTGGCACATCTATTCTGAAGCCCATGGATCAAGGAGTTATTATAACTTTAGAGTCTTATTATTTCAGAAATGCATTTTGTAAGGCTATGGCTTTCTTAGATAGTAATTTCTCTGATGCATCAGGGCAAAGTAAATTGAACTGCTTCTGGAAGGGATTCATCATTCTAGATGCCATTAAGAACATTTGTGGTTCATGAGAGGAGGTAAAAATATCAACACTAACAGGAGTTTGGAAGAAGTTGATTGTAACCCTTAAGTCTTTGAGGTGTTCAAGACTTCAATGGAGGAAGTAACAGTGGATGTGATGAAAATAGCAAGAGAACTAAAATTAAAAGTGGACCCTGAAAATGTGACTGAATTGCTGCAATGTCATGATAAAATCTGAATGGATAAGGAGTTGCTTCTTATGGAGGAACAAAGAAAGTGGTTTCTTGGGATGGAATCTACTAAAGATGAGTAGTGAAGATGCTGTGAACATTGTTGAAATAACAGAAAAGCATTTAGGATATTACATAAAATTCGGTAATAAAGCAGCAGCAGGTTTTAAAAGAACTGACTCCAAGTTTTAAAGAAGTCCCACCACAGGTAAAATACTATAAAATAACATCACATGCTGCAGAGAAATTTTTTGTGAAAGGAAGAGTCAAATGATGCAGGAAACATCATTGTTATCTTATTTTAAGAAATTGCCACAATCACTTCAACCTTCAGCAACCACCATCCTGATCAGTCGGCAGCCATCAACACTGATTCGAGACCCCTGACCAACAAAATAGAGTATAACTTGCTGAAGGCTCAGATGATCATTAGCATTTTTCAGAACTTAAGTGTTTTTAATTAAGGTATGTACATTTTCTAGACATAATGCTATTGCACACTTAATAGATGGCAGTATAAGATAAACATAACTTTTATATACACTGGAAATCAAAAAATGTGTATGACTCACTTTATTGAGATATCCACTCTATTGCAGTGGTCTGGACCCAAGCCCACAGTAATTCCAAGGTAAGCCTATATTTGAACATAGCTTCTGTCCCATTATCTCTCTTCTCTTCTGATATTCCAATTGCATGCATGTTAGCCAAGATAATCTTAAAGAAAAACAGAGCTGAATAATTTACACCAGCAGATATCAAAAACTACTATAAAACTATAATATGAACTAAGACAGTGTGGTAATAGTGCAAGTATAGACAAAGAGTGGGAAGTAGAGTTCTAAAGTTACCCCCTCCCCGAGATTCTTATCACTTTTATTTCATCAAAACTCATCTAGATACTACCATGAAAGAACTTTGCTGATATAAGTATAGTTACTATCCACCTTCAGTTGCAAATTTTAATAGAGAGGTTATGGTGTGTTATTCAGGTGAACCCAAAGTAAGAACCTGAAAGGAAGAGCAGTAGGCAGAAGAGTCAGTCAGAGACATGCAGCTGAAGTAGAAGTAGGAGTGATGCTCTGTATGAGACAAACTGCACTTGGGGTGGCTGGACGAGGGCCATATGGAAAGCATGAGAAGGAATCCAGAGCCTCTGGGACAAAAGCTGACTCCAACCCACAGTCAGAAAGGAAATGGAAACTTTAGTCCTAACAACCATAAGGAATTGTATCCAACCAACAACCTGAAGACCTTGAAAGCAGACTCATCCCCAGAGTTTCCAGATAAGAATCTAGCCCTTCCAACTCTTTGATTTCAGCCTGAGTAGACTTAATCAGGGAACCCAGAAGGGTCACACAATACCAACTTCTGACCTACAGAATGGTGAAATAAAAGATGGGTATTGTTTTAAGGCAATAAAGTTGTGGTAATTTGCAACGGCAGCAATAGAAAACTAATACAGTGACCAAGAATAAAGAGCCCATAAACAGACCTACACACTTAAAAGTAACACTGCAGTGCAATGGGGAAAGGTTAGTCCTTTCAGCAAATAGTGCTGGATCTATCTGATTTATGTATTTTCAAAAACTATGTCTAGACTACTATTTCACACCATATACAAAATAAATTTCAGATGAATTATGGATTTAATGTGAAAAGTTGGGGGGAAAAAAGTAGGCTTTTAGAGCAAAGCATGAAAGAATATCTTTGCAAACTTACAGTAGCAAAAAATTTCTTAAAGATAACAAGTGAAAACTATGAAGGAAATTTTTGAAATATTATATTACCTTAAAGTTGATCATTTTTCTCTCTCAAAAGACACTGGTAACTAG
The DNA here is from genome assembly GCF_001604975.1 of Cebus imitator. Taxonomy (NCBI): domain Eukaryota; kingdom Metazoa; phylum Chordata; class Mammalia; order Primates; family Cebidae; genus Cebus; species Cebus imitator. The sequence goes on from NW_016107332.1 coordinate 5,718,606, forward strand.
TAACTTTTAAGAGTGAAAAGATAATTAATTCATGGAGTGAGATAAGATACTTACAATGTATGTATCTGGCAAAGGATTGATACCTGAAATATAAAGAGAACTCCTACAAATTAGTAAGAAAACAATTAGACACCCCAGTAGAAAAATGGACAAATGGCCTGAATAGGCATTTTACAGAAGAGAATATCAAAATGGTCAATAATTTTTTTTTTCTTTTGAGAGGGAGTTTCACTCTTTGGCCCAGGCTGGAGTGCAATGGTGTGGTCTTGGTTCACTGCAATCTCCTCCTGGGTTCAAGTGATTCTCCTGCCTCAGCCTCCTAAATAGCTGGGACTATCAGGCGCAAGCCACCATGCCCAGCTAGTTTTTTTTTTGTATTTTTAGTAGAGATGGGGTTTCACCATGTCAGTCAGGCTGGTCTTGAACTCCTGACCTCATGATCCTCCCGCCTTGGCCTCCCAAAGTGCTGGCCATGCCTAGCCCAAAATGGCCAGTAATTTTTGGGGGCTGAACTTCATTACTTGTCAAAGAAATACAAATAATATCACAATGAGATGCCACTATATCCCACACATGTGGGACTTTCATATACTGCTGGTGACAGTATAAATTGGTATAACTTTAAAAACTCTTTAGCAGTTCCTAGTAAAACTACATATATATGTAGTCTGTGACTCAACAATTCCACTCCTAGATAGAAACCCAAGAGAACTATAAACATATATTTACCAAAGAACATGTATTAGAATATTCACTGTAGCACTATTGATACCAAGGTGCGAATGTTTGTGTCTCTCAAAAATGTTTATGTTAAAACCCAATCCACAATGTGTTGGTATTAAGAGGTAAGGCCTTCAGGAGGTCACTAGGTCAGGAGGGCAGTAAATGGGATTAATGCCCTTATAAAAGATGTCTGTGACAGCTTGTTTGCCCTCTGCCATGTGAGAACACAAAGAAGGCACCATCTAGGAGAAACAGGTCCTCATCAAACACCAGATCTGCCAGCACCTTGATCTTAGACTTTCCCAGCCTTCAGACATGTAAGTCATAACTTTCTATTGTTTATAATTACACAATCCAAGGTATTCCGTTATAGCTGCCCAAAGGCATTAAGACAATTGGTAAGAGCTGACACCTGGAAACTACATATGCTGGTTTTCCAGTTATTGTTTTTTAGCTCCAAAACTATCATTCTGTACTCTGCTTTGTAAGGTCGAGGCTGGAATTCTGGAATCATATTTCTGCTTTGCCAGATAAACCTATGTTAGCTTCTACCAATGGAGGTGCTAAAGACAGACTGGAAGGCTTGCAGAGGGAGAAGGAACTAGATTCCTTCCCACTTTGCTTTCTGTTTCTGTCAGACTCATTACAACAATGGTTCTTCACTCTGGCAATGGCAATTGGTTGCAGTGTTGTTTTTCCCACACTCTCAAAGCCAGTCTCCTCACCCCCCTGAGAGGAATCTGTACCATCCAGGCGCCTCAGACACCACTTTCTCGAGGTCCCAAGGCATCAGCACCCCTTGAGCCAAAATCCCTCTCCAGAGATCTTGATTCCATCTCCACAGAACTTCTCCAAACTTCTAGGTTCTAATGATCTTAACTATTTTCCTTTGTCCATAAGCCTTACAGGTGCTTCCTGCAGTTACTGTCTTTGTGTTATTTTAGTGTTTCCTTTTCCCCTTTCAGTCCTCCAACACCTATTTAACCAATTCTTTATATTAATTTTTTCCTTTAAAATAACTGGTACATTTATAGTCCATCAACAGTAGAATAAAGTACAAAATATTCTCAGTGTGGAATAATATAAAAAAATGAGAATAAATGATCTACTACTGTGCCTAATGACATGAATAAGCCTCATAAACTATGATGAGTGATAAGAATCCAAACATACAGTATAAAAATGTATGTTTTTCTTAATATAAAATATAAAAACAGTAAAACTAATGTACAATGTTTAGAAATCAAGACAGTTATTCTTGTTGGGGGAAGGTGGGAGGGTTGGTGTCTTCAGTGCACACGGAGGGCTTCTGAAATGTTGATAATATTCTGTGTCTTGGTCTGGGTTTCATGACACAAAAGTATCCAGTTTGTGAAAATCCATTCAGTTTTGCAATTATAATTTGATTTTCTGTTTATCATACTACCAAAAAATATTTAAATAATAATGCAGCTATATAAGTTGTAAACTAATGTTTGCAGTCAAACTGGATATTGACAGTAACTTTCTTTACGTCATAAAAACATTTTTATAAATTCAAAAAAGTGAAAGAATCATGAGTAATTTATATTTTTAAAAATTAAAATGGTTTAAAAATAAAATATTATACAAAAACAAGCACAGTACTTTCTCTTAGCACTCTGTTTTACTTAGTACATCACATTTGTTTTTATACTCATGTCATTTCTTTTATAAACCATAATGTGCCGATTAAAACATGTCAAACCTGTGGTGCACCCAAGCTAGTTTTATCACCACAGTTTTATAAGGATATGAGAACTGGAGATAATTTAAGAAATAAATCATAAATTTATTATTGAAAACCTGCCAACACTTTAGCTCTTGATTCCTATCTTCCCTTTCAGAATATAGGCACTAATATCTACTAAAAATCTATAGTATGCTTTTTATCTGCTTTAATTTTAGCTTTAAATATTCTTTTCCCATACTTCACCTGATTGACTACACTTGTTACTCCTTCAGTCTCCCAGATGCACTCTACTGTGCTGGACGGTTTTGGGTTTGGTTGGTTGGTTGGTTGGTTTTCTGCGGCAATTCCTTCTGGATACCATGATCTCATTGCAGGCCAGATTTTCCCATAGCATTTCCATACTGGACTGGATTGTTTTGGAGTTTTTTTTTGTTTTTGTTTTTTGCTTTGGCAATTTCTTCTGGATACCATGATCTGATTGCAGGCCAGATTTTTCCACAGCATTTCCATACTGAACTGGACGGTTCTTTGTGTTTTTTGTTGTTATTGTTTGTTTTTGTTTTTTGTTTTCTGTGTCAATTCCTCCTGGATACCATGATCTGATTCCAGGTCAGATTTTCCCACAGCATTTCCTGAAGGGTCATCCATTCAGTATCTTCCTCATGACCATTTCTAAGTACTAGCCCTTTCTGATATTTCAGGTCCTGCCCTCTCATAAGATTAAATGAAAAGAAAAGAAAAACTTCCAGAATAGAATGTTCACAAACTGAACACACCTGTAAAATAGGAAGCCAGATCAAGATACAGAATATTACCAGTGCAGATGATGGGGTAGTCCACTCGAAGACCACATGAGAATCTGTTAAAATCATTTATTCATTCAATAGCTATTTACAGTATGTCTACAATACCAGTCACTCTTCCACGTCCTAATGCTTCCCTGGAAATGTATGAGACCAATTTTTCAGTCCTGACTCTGCTACTTTCTATTTGATCTTGAATACATTATTTAACCTTTCTGAGCCCCAATTTCTTTACACATTAAAACACAGTAAAACATTTCTAAAATGTCATAATTACCTAAGGAAAATCAAATAACCCTTATAGAGAAAATACAGTTTGTGGTGGGAAAGGCACAGACTTCTAGTTAGCATAGTCAATTGAACATTGCATTAGTCCGTTCCCACACTACTGTAAAGAACTTCCTGAGACTGGGTAATTTAGAAAGAAAAGAGGTTTAATTGACTCACAGTTCTGCATGGCTGGGAGGCCTCAGGAAACTTACAATCATGGCAGAAGGCACCTCTTCAGAGGGTGGCAGGAAAGAGAATGAGTGCTAGCAGAGGAAATGCCAGACGCTTATAAAACCATCAGATCTCATGAGGACTCACTCACTATCGCGAGAACAGCACAGGGAAAACTGCCTGTATTATTCAATTACATCCCACCAGCTCCCTCCCATAACATGTGGGGATTATTACAACTCAAGGTAAGATTTTGGTGGAGACACAGAGCCAAAACCAGATCAAACATCTATTTCTTCGATTTTCACAAATCCCATAAAAATGGAGAAAAAAAGAGACGAGTTAAAAGGCAGTCAAGTATATGAAAAAAAATGAATAAGCAACAGCAGGTGAGAAATATCTCAATCAATGTAGTGGAAAAGAAGATGGAGCAGGAGTAACTAATTTAGCAGTTTAACCTCAGGGTCCACAAAGGGAGAAACTAGTAAAGCTAGCCAATGTGTTATCTGGAGGCTTGGGGCTAAGACAGCAGAGGTCCTATGGGAAGCTGGGGTGAGGCTCCAGCTGAAATTAGGGCCTAGTTGAAAGACTGTACAGTTCATTTGTTTATGAAGCAGCTGAAAGTCTAAGTCCCTTTCCCATTTCACCTGACCCATCAAGGACCAGAAATTCACTCAGAGAAGCACTGAACTCCTGAAACCAAAATATAGTGTAGGAGATGGAAGACTGAAAATACTGGGTCGATTAAGTCAAAATCTGGATGCTGAAAGCTGAGACTTTCAGCTGCTTTTTCTACTCTACATTCAGAACAATACCAGCCAGACTTACACACCAACTCTGTCGTATTTGCCCCTCCATCCCCAATTCATATTTAAATGCATTCAAAGGATTCTTGAGACGCATGTGACAGAGATATTGTAAGATTTAGGAAATCAGCAAGAAGATCTTAGCAAACCCCTCAAATGAAAAGGGAGAATTATTAACTACAGGAAAAAGTATTGCATGAGGAAGAAGTGTGGTGTAGTGCACAACGTGGCTTACCATTGCCTAACATTTGCACAGTCATGATAATATAAACACTGAGTATTGATTTAGCCAAAAATGCTAGTGTAACTACATCGGGGATAGGGGAAGGAAACTGATGGGAAACGGGAGTGTTCTAGGTATTATCATTTGGCCTTCAACATACATTCTCACACTTTCAATGTACCCCCTTAATTACGGAGGCTGGGAAGCTAAAACTGACCACACTTCCCAAAAGGCCCTGCTGCTACAGTTCCAGACGCAATTTAAGTTCTGTCATAAAATGTACTCATTTGAGATTTGGAAGGCAGAAGTAAGGCAAAGGCCATTTCCTTGTGGCTATGGCAGCTGGTAAACAAGATTAGACAGATAGGAATGTTTGCAGTAAACCGGGCACAGTGCCTCATGTCTCTAATCCTAGCATTTTGAGAGGCTGAGGTGGTGGATCACCTGAGCTCAGGAATTTGAGACTAGCCTGACCAACATGGTGAAACCCCGTCTCTACTGAAAATAGAAAATTAGCTGGGCATGGTGGGAGGCACCTGTAATCCCAGCTACTTAGGAGGCTGAGGCAGGACAATCGCTTGATCTCAGGAGGTGGAGGTTGCAGTGAGCCAAGATCACCCACTACACTCCAGCCTGGGTGACAGAGCAAGACTATCTCAAAAATAAATTTTAAAAAAGAATGTTTGCAGTAGGTACACTTTACATCCTAATGTCTCTAGGACTTCATGGGTATGGGGCATTAGCAGAGGTGACAATAGCAGCCACCTGACCTCTGTATCAACACTATTCTACATGGTAAGCCACGGAACCCAATAGTCCTGCAACAGCCTTTGCCTCCCACTCAGTTTTTCCTTGCCCCATCCTCTACTCCCAATAATTTGGTAATCACTGCACTGAATTAGTAATTCCCTGTACCGAATTCTTAGAATGGTTGCATTTCTCCAAATTCACCAAAAACTAATACAGGGAAAAAGTTAAGTCCCAAATGACAAATTGAGAAGTTGCAATATGAGGACATTAGAAATTCAGAATTTCAGGAAAATTAGCTAGCACACTGGAGGGCAGGTCTGGGAATAGATAGAAGTTAAAGTAACTTATAAATTACACTGCAGATATCCTAAAAGCGTAACTTGAATCTCACTTCATCAATATAATTTTATTGCAATAATATTAAGAATAATCTTACCAGATTAAGAATTAATCTTACCAGAGGATGATTTTAAACACACATACATATGCCAGTTCTCTTCTTCAAAAGTTCTTCTTGGGCCTTGCATGGAGGCTTACACCTGTTATCCCAACACTTTAGGAGGCTGAGGCAGGAGGATCCTTTTAGCCCAGTAGTTCAACATCAGCCTGGGCAACATAGAGAGACCCCAGTCTTGATGAAAACAAAAAAATTAGCCGGTCATGGTGGTGTGCACCTGTGGTCCCAGCTACTTGGTAGGCTGAGATGGAAGGATCTCTTGAGCCCTACAGTTAGGCTGCAGTGAGCTGTGATTGCATCATTGCACAACAGAGCAAGATGGTGTCTCAAAAAAAAAAAAAAAAAGAAAGAAAAGTTTGTCTGTGTCAGGTTTGTAGTATTAGTACAGCCTAAGGAAGAAATATATTCAAGCCTTTCACAATATATGTCTCACCATACATTCCTTCATTGATCTCCAAAAAATAATCGGTATGTGTTAATACAAACAGAACATTTTAATGCTTTCTTTTAATCCCATGTACAGATAGTCTAACTCTCTCCCAAATTTCTAAGAAGGATCAGGAAGCCTATGTCTCTGTGATTACTTTCGGCTCTGCTTCTACTAACGACCAATTTGCATTTGCTAACTCTTTTCAGCGTGAATAGATTCACACAAGGAGCTTATCTCATGTTCTTGCATTCTCCATCTACGTCTTTTTTTTTCTATTTTTACATTTTATATAACTCATAAAACAGTGTTTGTATAAAAATTCACACAAAGTTGCTAGAGAGCGTACAATTTCCAAAAATGTCCTGGGTTTTTGTTACATTCAGTTTTCTAAGGATGCCCTCCAATCAATGGTACAATGCAGACATGATGCGAGATTTCATATATTTGGTAAAACTATTCTCCTTAGTTTGTGTCCTCACAGTATTAACTCTGATATCCACTTTGAGCAGGGTCTGCTATTACTAGGATGTCAGAAAAACATTAAGGCTGGATCTATGAGAGGCAAGTGTTTCCAAACAGCAGTGATAGCCCCTTGACCCCCAATCCCACCCCCACTTCATATATCTATACGGTCTTTCTACAGCCAGGCAGGGTGCAAGCTCACGACCTCCACTCAGGAGTCTTGAGATCCCCTCTTGACAGGGCAAGAAGCAAACATTTGGGGGGAACGCTGGAAACAGAGGCCATCCCTAAAGGAACCCAGTGGCCACACTGTGGTGTGGTCGGGCCAGCACCTGTTACCAATTAAATAGCCAATCCATTCACCACTAAGTAGATCCCACTGGTTGGTTGGTTGATGATTGCTGCTAGGTGGTCCCCTCCCCACTGAGAAAGATTGAGGCACATCCTTCTACACAAGCTTTCCAGAGAAGCTGGCTTTGCTGAAGTTTGGAGATGATGGAGAGAATTTACTTCGGAGAAACAGAGATATCTATAAAATAACATTTTAAATTCCTGTTTCTGCAAAGTCTTGTAATCGTTTCTGTAACTTGGCTTACAAACTCCTGCCCTGCTGTTCAGGCTTCTAGCTGTTCTGTCTCCCAGGCTCCATCCTTCATATAATAAAAAAAATCATATTTTCTTCTTTTTTTTTTTTTTGAAATGGAGTCTGACTCTGTCGCCCAGCCTGGAGTGCAATGGCAAAATCTCGGCTCACTGCAACCTCCGCCTCCCAGGTCCAAGCAATTCTAGTGCCTCAGCCTCCAGAGTAGTTGGGATTACAGGCACCTGCTACCACACCTGGCTAATTTTTGTATTTTTAGCAGAGACGGGATTTCACCATGTTGGCCAGGCTGGTCTCGAACTCCTGGCCTCAAATGATCTACCCACTTCAGCCTCCCAAAGTGCTGGGATTACAGGCATGAGCCACCATGTCTGGGGCCCCTTAAAAAGTCCTATTTTCTTATACAGAAAGTTTGAAGTCACTGCAATCTTCTTCAAACTCATCTCAAGGCCTCCCAATACACAGTTGAAGAGCCAGAAGAAACTTTGAAATTATGGCTGCTTGGGTCAGCCACAGCACATTTTCAGAACACAGACAAATCTTTCTCCATTTTTAGTCACAAGGCAGATTGTAAGGCACAAAGAATTACTTCCTGATTATCAGAACAATCAAATAATAAAAACAGTGCCCAGAGAAAATTATAATGTGCTGCAGTTGAAAATGCTGTGAAAAGGTAAATAACAATCGCTCCTGGATAAAGTACCTAGAATAAGATTATATTTTAGAAATCTGAAGTCATCCTTGATAATAAATTTCTTACTTCGTGTGTGTGTGCATGCATTTCCATGTGTTTTTATTTATGTTTTTATATCATTAAAAATTTTTCCACGTCAGCAAGTACGTCATTGATAACGTCTCTCAATTTTCTTTGTGATAGTTAATTTCCATATAAGCAGTCATCAAATTATAAGATAATTCTAAACTACTTTCATTCAATAGGCTAGATTCTAAAACTCTGGAAAAGAGTAAATATCTTTTTCCTTAGAAAAGCATGCATATTCAATGTTTCTGACCCACTTTCCTCATCAAACTTCAAGAAGTACAGATGAAAGAAGCTGAAAAGGTTAAACCCCTGAATACTTATTACCTTTACTTATTAATGAGAAATACATAAGTGAATTTGTGACTTTCATGCTGTTTAAAACAGCCTTATTAAAGAGCCATCATTTGTGTGTTTGTGTGTGCGTGTGTTGGTACTCGCCATAAGTTCCATTTGAAGTACTCTTTGATGACATCAGCGGCCTGACACTCCTTGCCATCATCCATCACTTCTACACAACTGCCACCAACCACTTTACAGGACTCTGTCAATTTCACAGAGGACTACTTATTCCTCTAGATTCTTGTCATCAGCATTAAGTTGGTTGATTCAGTCTTCAGCACAAAGGGCCTCCACCAACTTGACATACACAGGCTCATCACAGTTGATGCAAGCACACAAAGATATGCTTGGCGCTTGTTTAAGACTTTGGCAGCTTCGAGAATTCCATGTGCTAGACCATCATGGATAAGGGTGGTCTTCAGCACCTCTTGTAAAGCGGTATTAATGTCCATTATGCCTCCAGCAGTAATGCCTTCCTCGGCCATGGCAGTGGGTGACCCGTGAAGCGGGGTCTTGAAGGCACCTGAACCTCCACCTCCACACGACTGGGTGGTGGCAGGGTAAGAAGAGGCATAATTTACATATCTTGAAATTTGTTCATCATAGTACAATGATTTCTTATAAATTTATAGAGTTGTATAAATTTATACAACCACCACTATTCACTTAAAAAATATTTTCATCACTCCAAAAAAGTTCCTACTCTCAGCTCCAGGAAACAACTAATTTTTTTTTTGTCTGTATAAGATTTGCCTTTTCTTTAGGTTTCTTGTAAATGAAATTGTACAAGATAGTCTTCTTTGTCTGGCTTCTTTCACTTAACATAATGTTTTAGGGTTCATTCATGTTGTAGCATGTATTGATAGCCATTCCTTTTTATTGCTGAATAGTATTCCATTGTGTATATAATATATCACATTGTATTTATCCACTTATTAGTTTGTGAACATCTGGATTGTTTTCACTTTTGGCTACTATACACAATGCTGTCATGAACATTCATGTGCAAATTTTATGTGAGTGCATGTTTCCAATTCTCTTGGATATATGTCTAAGAGTGGAATTTCTGAATTAAATATAGAAAAAGATTCTATATTTACCTTTTTGAGGAATTGCCAAACTGTTTTCCATAGCAGTTGCACTACTTTTGCATTCCCAACTAGCAATGCATGAGATTTCCAATTTATACATACACGTTAGCAAAACTTGATATTGTCCATCTTTATTATTATAGGCATTTTAGTAAGTATGTAATAATAGCATGTAGTTTTATTTTGCAATTCCCTAATGATTAATAGTGTTAAGCATTTCTTCACAAACTTATTAGCCATTTTGTATTTTCTTTGTTAAATGTTTATTAAGGTTGGGTGTGGTGGCCCACACCTGTAATCCCAGCACTTTGGGAGGCCAATGTGGGTGGATCACCTGAGCTTAGGAGTTCCAGATGGGCTGGCTAACATATTGAAACCTCATCTCTACTAAAAATACAAAAATTAGCTGGGGCTGGACGGATGGTTCACGCCTGTAATTCCAGCACTTTGGGAGGCTGAGGTGGGGGGATCACTTGAGGTCAGGAGTTTGAGACCACGCTGACCAACATGGAGAAACCCCATCTCTACTAAAAATACAAAATTAGCCAGGTGTGGTGGCACATGCCTGTAATCCCAGCTACTCAGGAGGCTGAGGCAAGAGAATCGCTTGAACCTGGGGAGCGGAGGTTTTGGTGAGTAAAGATTGTGCCATTGCACTCCAGCCTGCACAATAAAAGCAAAACTC
>NW_016107332.1:5729202-5731375 GCF_001604975.1 Cebus imitator
TGAGAGAGAGAGATGAGGTCTCACTGTATTACACAGGCTGATCTCAAACTCCTGGGCTCAAGCAATTCTCCACCCTAGCCTCCAGGGATTATTACAGTTGAATAGCTTGTCTTCCAGTTATTGAGTTATAAGCATCCCTTATGTAGTCTGGATGCAAATAGTTTACCAGATATATTATTTGCAACACATTCTTCCAATTTTGTAGCTTGTCTTTTTATTTTTTAAAGACTCTTAGGTTTTGAAATAGAAAAAAATATAATGGAGTCAATATTATGTGAAAAAGTATACTTAATCTCCTAATAATTCTATTCTTTTAAATCATCAAACACAATACCAACAGAATTTGGAAGCTGGAATTACTATTTACTCCCTAGAGGATGAACTATAGCACAGGAAAAGCCTTCTATTATAACATTTTGACATGAGATTAGTGGTTTACAGGTAACTGGCTGAGGAAGAAGAGTTCTAATTTGCAACATTTCCAATTTCCATGGTATAAATACTCCCCCAAGGACAATTTTAAGATACCAATGGTTTAACAACCAACTCAAAAAGTTTCTGAACATTTAGCTGTTGACTCTAGAGAGCCAGAAAGAATCAGCTCTAGCATACTACTGAAAATTCATGATTGAACTGGTAGTAAGAAGTCTTAAAGAGAAATGAAAGAAGAAAAGAAGGAAAGGGGAAGGGAGGTCAGGGGAGGGAAAGGGAGGGGAAGAAAGGGAAGTGGGGGAGGAGAGAGGAGGAGAGGGAGAAAGGAAGGGGGAGGAAAAGAAAGAAGAAAGAAGGAAGAAAGAAAGAGAGAGGGAGGGAGGGAAGGGAGGAGAAAAGGAAGGAAGGAAGGGTGGAAGAAAGGGAAGGAGGGAGGAAGGGAGAGAGAGACAGAAAGAAGAGAGAGAAAGAAAGAAAAAAAGAAAGAGAGAAAGAAAGAAAGAAAGAAAGAAATGAAGAAAGAAAGAAAGAGAAAGAAAGAAGGAAAGAAGGAAAGAAAGAAAAGAAAGAAAGAAAGAAAGAAAGAAAGAAAGAAAGAAATAAAGAAAGAAAGAAAGAAAGAAAGAAAGGAAAGAAATCTGCTTTGGAGGAATTTGCAGATTACCAAGAAAGATATTGCTGATCCTTTAAATAAAAATGAAAGGAAAATTCGTTTTTAAAAAACTGAGTCTACAGATTGTAAAAACACATAAATTAGAAGCTCTACAAAGAATGAAAATGAAAATAAAATCATTCTCTGAATGGAGAAGCAGAAAATGAAGACTATTTTATAACTATGGTATCACTATCACTAATCCACAAACCCCACTGAAGGGACTGTGGTGACTATGAGGAGTTCATTCCATGTTGTTTGTGTGCTGCTGACCCTGCCCATTCACCTCCAGCAGCTAACACACAACTCTGGCCTATCCGGTCACTGTATTGCATCCCCTTAAACCTTAGCATTGGTTCAGGAAGAAGCACATGGACCAATCCCCCCAAAGCCCTCCCTGCAGCTTTCTCTGGAAGAAACAAGAGATCAGTAGGCATAAGGATAATGTAAGCCTGGAGCTGTAGTCTGCTCAAGTGATTGCTACTACTCAAGTTGTAGTCTGCTCACTCTTCCCCCACTATTTAGCTGCCGTGGGGTTTGGGAGGTGTATTAGTCCATTTTCACACTGCTGAAAAAGACATACCTGAGACCGGGTAATTTACAAAAGAAAGAGGTGTAATGGACATACAGTTCCACATGGCTGGGGAGGCCTATCATAAAGGAAGGCAAGGAGGATCAAGTCACATCTTACATGGATGGCAGCAGGCAAAAAGAGAGTTTGTGTAGGGAAACTCCCATTTTTAAAACTACCAGATCTTGTGAGACTCATTCACTATCACGAGAACAGTGCAGGAAAGACCTGCCTCCATAATTAAATCACCTCTCACTGGGTTCGTCTCATGACTTGCGGGAATTGTGAGAGTTACAATTCAAGATGAGGAACTCAATGGGAGGTGGATCCAAGATGGCCGTTTAGGAACAGCTCAGGATTGCAGCTCCCAGTGAAAGCGCAGAGGGTGAGTGGACGCCGTGTTTTTATTGCCCACAGACTAGGAAATTCCTGGGCAGAGGTGCTCCACGGTCGCCAGCACGGCTGTTTCGGCCAGCGCGGCTGTGCCGGCCAGCGCCGGCCAACGCCGCTGCTTTGCC
>NW_016107332.1:5737368-5747130 GCF_001604975.1 Cebus imitator
GGAAAAAAAAAAAAAAAAATTCAAGATGAGATTTGGGTGGGGACCAGCCAAACCATATCATGAGACATTAAAAAAAATCAATTATACTGTCTCCTTCTACAGTGCAAGTCACTCCCCCTAGCCATAGTGAGTGGTCCAGAAGTAAGCTAATCAAGGCAAACCACAAGCCTTTCAATTAACCCTTCAGGAACTACATGCTCTCTTCCCCAGGAAATGACACCATGGCCTAGCCTGAGGATAAACATAACACATAGGGATTGGCAAGGCCCACAGAATCCCAGAGAAAGATTGATAAGGCCACTCTTAAAGATGGTTCAACCTCTTCACTTTTTAGTTGTGCCAACAAATAAATCTCTTTTCTTTAGCAAGTTTAAATTCCATTTTCTATTGCAACAAAAGCATTCTATTGGTTTCAACATCTTTCTGCCCTTGTTTTTTTGGTTACTTATTAACCTTTCTGTCATTTTGTAATTTTGTGCTCTTGGGCTTCAACTATTCACACATCTTCTTCTTTTTTTTTTTTAAATGAGATAGAGTCTTGCTCTGTCACCCAGGCTGGAGTGCAGTGGTGCAATCTCAGCTCACTTCAACATCCACCTCCCAGGTTCAAGCAATTCTCCCACCTTAGCTGCCTGAGTAGCTGGGATTACAGGCATGCACCACCAGGCCCTTCTAATTTTTGTATTTTTAGTAGAGACGGTGTTTCACTGTGTTGGCCAGGCTGCTCTCAAACTCCTGACTTCAAGTGATCCACCTGCCTCGGCCTCCCAAAGTGCTGGAATTACAGAAGACAATTACACTTGTCTTCTATCTTTAAAGTCATCCAGTATATCTGTGAAAGCAAGCATGGAAGGACATGGATGAGAGCACGCTGCTATTGATCCACAGTCATCTGTCCTTTCTTCTCCAACAATCTCTTTTTATGCAGGCCTGCTCGAGCCAGCTTTGGACTGTTTATCTTTACTCCAACCCTGCCTACCAACAGAACATTGCATCTGCTTATTACCCCTGATTCCTTATGGAGAACTATGGCACCCTGGGCAAAAAACACCCTGTCTTGAAGCCCAACCCAGGCTCCTGGGACTTGTCCAAGCTGAGTCCTTAGCACACACCTAGTAAGAGAAAGCATCAAACAGTGGTAACATGACTTTCTACTGGTTCTTTTGCCTTTTGTGACCATTCCATTTCAATTCTTTTCAAAAGCTGTGTTGGCCATATCTGTTCCTCAAACACTAGCAAGTCCCCAGGCTTAAGTGCCACATAGTAATTCCCGTTTTAATTAAATCCACAGAAATCAAGTGTTCTTTCCAAGTCTATAGTGGCAAAATCAGGCTTGGAATTCAACTTTCTGAAGCCCAGGAGAGGATTCAGTTAATTTCTACACCTGGTAGAACAATCTGTAATAGCTTTAATTGGATAAACATCTTGAAAAACTTTATATTTGATTCTGGGGGTGATGTTTTCTTTTTTCTTTTTCTTTTTGTAAAAACAGGGTCTTGCTATGTTACTCAGGTCAGTCTCAAAATCCTGGGCTCAAGCCATCATCCCAACTTAGCCTCCCAAAGTTCTAAGCTTACAGAGATGAGCCCCTACTGTGCTCAGCCTGGAAGTGGTGTTTTTAGGCAGAATATTGATATATAAATACATTCCGAATGAAGAATCCAAAAGGCATTATTAGGTGGGGAAAGGGAAAGTAAAGGGACTAAGAATGTTCTCTCTTGAGAAAAAAAATTCTTAGGAGAGAACAAATGGCTGTCTCAAATATGTAAATGTCTGGACTGAATAAAGGAAACTAGACTTAGGCCAGGCGAGGTGGCTCACACCTGTAATCCCAACACCTTGGGAGGCCAAGGTGGTGGATCACCTGAGGTCAGGAGTTCGAGACCAGCCTGGCCAACATGGTGAATACCCGTCTCTACTAAAAATACAAAAATTATCAAGGTGTGGTAGCACACACCTATAATCCCAGCTACTTGGGAGACTGAGGCAGGAGAATTGCTTGAACCCAGGAGGCGGAGGTTGCAGTGAGCCAAGATTGTACCATTGCACTCCAGCCTAGGTAACAAAGTGAGACTCCATCTCCAAAAAAAAGAAAGAAAGAAACTAGATTTATTTCATGCTCCTCATGAGGAGGATTGGGAAAAAAGGAGAAATTAACTCAATCTGGGTTAAATGTATAATAAATGAGATTTTTCTTTCTTCTTCTTTTTGTTTTGTTTTGTTTTTCAGACAGAGCCTCACTCTCTTGCCCAGGCTGGAGTGCAGTGATATGTTCATGGCCCACAGCAGCCTCAACATCCTAAGCTCAAGCTCTCTTCCCACCTCAGCTTCCTTAATAGCTAGAACCACAGGTACACAGCACCATGCCCAGCTAGTTTTTTTTATTTTATGTTTTGTAGAGATGGAGCCTTGCTGTGTTGCCCAGGCTGGTCTTGAACTCCTGTGCTCAAGGGATCCTCCCACCTCAGCTTCCCAAAGTGCTGGGATTACAAACATGAGCCACTATGCCTGGCTTTGAGATTTTCCAGTAATCTGAATTGTTCCCAAATGTAACAGATTGATTTGGGAGGTAGTGAGCACTCATCTGTAAAAAATGTCCAGCAGCAGTTAGATGCCAACCTATCAGGGATGCTAGATACACACTCCCAACTGGAACTGGCTTTTAAGATCCCAGATATTTTTTAAATTCTGGAATGTGTCTCAAGTGAAATACAATTTGTAAAATCCTAACTGGTGCTTCTCAAACATTAGAGTGCATAAAATCACCTGGAAAACTGGTTAAAACACACATTCAGAGCCCCGCCCCTCAGAGATTCTGATTCATTAAGTCTGAGATGAGTCTCCAGATTTGCTTTTCTAATAAGGTCCCAAATGATGCTGATTCTGTTGGTCCAGGAATCATGCTTTACATAGCCCGGCAAGTCATAATTTTTTATGTAATATTTGTAAAGAGATGAAAGAAAATTAAATGGCTTGGCAAGCAAAAATAAATGAAAAGTAATGTGTACTTGGCATTCATATAGGAAATAAAACAGTGTAATGACTACTTCAAAGGAAAAAAATTCTTCCAAAATATAGGCCACATCTACCCAACAGTATGCAAACATTTGGAGAGGAAATTAATTGGTACATATGGCTGTGGGTGTTCATTTCTAACCAACTAAACAGTCCATCAAAGCCTTTCTTTCAGACATTTAATTAAGTAATTCTGAGGAGTTGATGTAATTTAAATATCTCTGGTTTGGAGGCCAGGGATCCACTTAGGACAGGAATCTCTTCTGCTCATCTCTAACTCCTTGTTTAGCAACTCCACCCAGACTATTAACAAAATCCGGGGTAAGCCTGTCAGCTAGGAGTAAAGGAAAGCTGTTTGGGACAAATAGTATAATTCAGTTTGTAAATGTCTTTACCCCTGAAGTGGAGATCTGAGCAATCATCTTAAAATGATAAGCTCCCAAATGGCAAGTCCAAAGAAAATCCTTATCCATCCTTCAAGGCTTATCTTAAATTGCGCTCCCTCATTAAATATTTCCTAATTCCATCAACAGACTGTGAGCTCCAAATCCTTGTCTCACTGGCAGATCTCTTAAGTTATAACCTACTAACTTCGATTTATAATGTTATTTGCTGTATTACTGTGGATCCAACCACACAGTGGGTTACATAGAAGAAGTATAATATAAAGAATTATTAAACTCTGATAAATGAGTACACAGAGACAAGGACAGTATAAGAAAACTATGAGGTACCCTAGGGCTGAGGGAGAGTAATCAAGGAAGAACAAAGTTGTAAGGGGGCCTCCTCCCCAGACCTGGGGTTCAGACCTCATTGGAAAAGGTATAGTTCAGCCTGATAACAGAAACAGAAAAGTTCACTGGTTTGCATTGGCCAGAGCTGGTCTGGGGTCACTAGGAGGATAAGAAGCAACCCTCCAGAGTACAGCCAGAGCTTAGCAGTTCAGAAGCCAGATGCATGGTTATGCACAGGCAGTAGGAATCCAGGGAGCAGGCAAGCCACAGGGCCCGAATAAGGAGTAATGCCTCAGTGGAAAACTCCCAGGCAGTTGACAATCTATGTGCAGGCTTGCACAGGGAATTGGGGCACTCATGTGGGCAGGAAGACTTTGGGACACCAGTTTCCATGCCAAGGGGTCTGTGGGAAGCTTATTGCCAGGATAGGCTGAAACTGCAAGGTTACCTAGTGACTGCATAGTCTAGGAATCTGGCCAAAAACAGAGTTCCACCAGATGTCTTCAAACCCACTCCACCAACTCGCCATGCAGTAGCCAGAAACAGCAGGAGACATCCTTCCAACAGCCTCTACTAAGAAAGCTTAGCGTCATGCTCACTGTAAAGAGGAGACACTTAAAAGATTTCTGCCCATTATCAGAGGGCATATCTTGAGGAGTGCATCTGGAGCTGAGGGACAATAAACTGATGGTTGACATATATGTATAATTAGAAGATGGTCAACTCTTTTAAGATTTAAGACTGGGTTTCATTTCTGTAGTCTCTGTGGTACCTAGGTCTTATTATAACAAACTTTCTTCAGTAAATATTGAGAACTCTTGACTTTTTGTGTGTGTGTGGCAGACATTGAGAAGCTGATCCTAAAATTTATATGGAAATGTAATGGACCCAATGCAGCCAAAGCAATATTTGAGAAAACAAATTTCCAGGACTTGCATTTTCTGATTTCAAAACTTATGCCGGGCACGGTAGCTCACGCCTGTAATCCCAGCACTTTGGGAGGCCACGGTGGGCAGATCACGAGGTCAACAGATCACGACTATCCTGGCCAACATGGTGAAACCCCGTCTCTACTAAAAATACAAAAATTAGCCAGCCATAGTGGCATGTGCCTGTAGTCACAGCTACTTGGGAGGCTGAGGCAGGAGAATTGCTTGAACCCAGGAGGCGGAGGTTGCAGTGAACCGAGACTGCACCACTGCACTCCAGCCTGTATACAGAGCAACACTCCATATCCAGGAAAAAAAAAAAACTTACTAAAAAGCTGCCTTAACCAAGACAATGTGCTACTGGCATAAGGGTAGAAGTATAAATACATAGAAGAAAACTGAAAGCCCTGGAATAAATCATTAAATTTATGGTTAATTGATTTTTAACATAGATGCCAAGGCAGTTCAATGGAAGAAGAATATATTTTCAACAAATGACGCCAGAACAACTGACTGCTCATATGCAAAAGAATGAATTTGAACCCCTATGTCACACCTTATACAAAAATTCCCTCTAAATGGATCATATACCTAAATGTAAGAGTGAACGCTGTAAAATGCTTAGAAGAAAAGGTTGGGGTAAATCTTTATGACTGGATTAGGCAATGGTTTCTTAGCTATAACATCAAAATTCAAAATCTTTGTGCTTTAAAGGACATCATCAAGAATGTAAAATGACAGCCTACAAATGAGAGACAATATTTATATATCTGATAAGAGATTTATATCCAGAACTTCTACAAATCAACAGTTTAAAAACAAAATTACCCAATTTTTAAAATAAGCAAAGGATTTGAATTGACATTTCTCCAAAGAAGATATATTGATGATCAATAAGCACATAAAAAGAGGCTCAAAATCATTAGTTGTTAGGGAAATGTATGTCAAAACCTCAGCTATCTGCCACTTCATGCCTACCAGTGTGGCTATAATTTTTTTAAAAACCTAACAATTTTTGGAGGAAAATGTGGAAAAGTTGGAACCCTCATGCATTGCTGGTGGGAACGTAAAATAGTAAAGTCACTTTGCAAAACAGCCTGGTAGTTTTTTAAAATGTTGACCATAGTATTACCGTATGAACCATCAACTCTACTCTTAGGTATATACAGCAAGAGAATTAGAAAGCTTATGTTGACATAAAAATTTGTACATGACTATTTATAGCAGTATTATTCACAACAGTCAAAAAGGGAAAACCACTCAAATGTCCATTAACTGATGAATGGCCAAAAAAATGTTGAATATCCATACAATGGAATATTTTTTATATGACCATTAAAATATATTAAGTACAGATACATAGTACAACATGGATAAATCTTGAAAACATTCTAAGTGAAAGAAGCCACACACAAAAGGCCACATATTATATAATTTTATCTATATCAAATGTTCAAAATAGGCAAATCCATAAAAGCAGAGTGGAATAGTGGTTCCTGGGGACTGGTGGAAAATGGTGAATGACTGCTGATGGATATGGCATTTTGAGAGTGAGAGATAAAAATATTCTGGAACACAAGTAACCAGGTGTGGGGGCTCATGCCTGTAATCCCAACGTGTTGGGAGGGCCAGGCAGGTGCATCACTTGAGTACAGAAGTTCGAGACCAGCCTGTGCAACATGGCAAACCCCATCTCTACAGAAAAATTTAAAAATTAGCTGGGCATGGTGGCATGCACTTATAGTCCCAGATACCAAGAAGGCTAAGATGGAAGGATCACTTGAGCCCAGGAGGTTAAGGCTACAGCAAGCTGTGATCACATCACTGTACTATGCCTGGGCAACAAAGTGAGACCCTGTCTCAAAAAAAAAAAAAAAAACACAAGTAATGATGTCTAAACAATATAGTGCATCTACTAAAAACTATTGAGCTGAATACTCTAAAAGGGCGTTTTACAGTATGTACTCAGTTATGAATTATATCTGAACTAAACTGTTAGTTAAAATTGAGAACTAAGATTTTGATATTTGTTTCCATTTTCTTCTTTCCTTTCCAAGTATGCAGTCATATCCAGAGAACCTGTATAGAAAAGAATAAAACCTTCTTTTCTTGGAACAGTTAGAACACATAGAAAATTGGAATGTAATAATTATTGACCTCAGGTTTCATACATTCTTATAAAAATACCCAGTTACAATTTTTGGTTGTCATGAATTTTGGAAAACCATTAAAATAAGTGACACAGATGCTATAGCGCTAAATAACCAATGGAATAGAAGACTTGACCAAGCCATCTCGTCTCTTCCTGGGCTTCCAAGTCCTCAACTATGAAATAGGAAAGTTAGGGAAGATGATCTTCAGTATCTGTTTGCTTCTGTCATCTGCTCTAGAATATTAGCTTTAAAAATCAACATTTCAAAGACCTTTAATGGTTACAAATTAAATACATGGTAATAAGAATTATTTTCTGCCAAATACAGTTTTTATTAAATGTGGGTACAATTGTATATTGTGCTTTTCTTTTTCTCTCGATAGAGTTCATGTCTTTTTATCATTAGGTTAAAATACATAATTCTGCATGCATAAAAAATATAATTATATTTGAATTTTATATGTTCTTTAAAGGAATTCTTTACCCGCTTAACAATTTGGGCCTTCTAATTCTATACATACTTGTACATACTTTGATTACAGAGATTTCATTTTTCTCTGTGTAACGTTAAAATACAGGCAGCTAAAAAAAGCCTGTGCTATTTTTGCCAGCCTTCTCCTGGGACTCTGCTCCCTAGTTAGGGAGTTATTTAAAATTGAGTGATTGTACTGTCTTTTTCTAATAGTTATAATTTTTAAAACTTGATTTTTCTTAAAAACAAACAAACAAACAAAAACAGAGAATAAAGCAAACCGCATTCAACTGGTCAGTGTGCTCCCTGGAAACCCAGCAGATACTCTTCTATCTGTCTATGTTTGGATTTAAGTGTATATTTAGACTCTTTATCCCAGAGAGCTAAGTGATTTGCACTCTGAAAGCATGTGCTCTTCTGTTAGTCATTTTAGGAAACTTTTTTTTTTTTTGCCTTCCTACTTNAGCTGGGCACAGTGACAGGTGCCTGCAGTCCCAGCTGCTTGGGAGGGCAAGACAGGAGGATCCCTGGAGCCCAGGAGTTCGGGCTAATCTAGGCCAACGGATGAGGGGCTAAAAAAAAAAGAAAGAAAGAAAGAAAGAGAATAAGAATTTGATTAAAACAGAAAGGGAGAATAACCTAATCAAGAAGAACAAATCATGGCAAATCAAGTTCCTCAAGTCTGTTCTATCCATTCATCTGCTCTCTACAAGAGGAGATCCTGTTGTTCACAGCCTGTTCACAAAAGCCCACCCTGCCTCTCCTCTGTGTACCCACGGCACGTTACTTGCTGCTTATTTTTATTCTGCTGTGCATTACATTAGTTACTTAAATGTCTGTCTCCCTGACTACAACTGGATTTCCTTGAGTACTGAGTCAGATTACCACTGAGTCACACTGAATACAAATCTAGTCATTTCTCAATTTAAAACTCTTGAGAGTCTCCTAAAACGGAGAGGGATATATATTCCTTGAACAGTACCTTGAATAATGATTTCCTAAAGTGGAATCTCAATACAATTTGTTGAATTAAATTTGCTT
The DNA here is from genome assembly GCF_001604975.1 of Cebus imitator. Lineage (NCBI taxonomy): Eukaryota > Metazoa > Chordata > Mammalia > Primates > Cebidae > Cebus > Cebus imitator. The sequence continues at coordinate 5,745,712 of NW_016107332.1, forward strand.
GTGAGATTATTCAGTGTAAACCATAAGAAATGTTCATTTCCTCAGGTCAAAAACTGGTAAGAATTCTATTACCCCGGCATAAGGAATTTCAGAAACCCACTGCTTGGTGTTGCCTTCCTCCTTCCTTGTAAATGAGCTCTCACATTCAAGCACCTCACATTCAGGGATTTCATCAACATTTAATATGGTTCATTTTAATAATTTTCACTGAAGAGCTTTAAATTTACAAAGGCATATTAATTGTAAAAGCACTATTTGAAATTAATTTTCTTCTGTCTTTTACAGATTTGATAATCCACAACTGGGACCAGGGATTTTGTTTATGGAACATAAAGGGGAATAACGATTCTTTGTCTTTTACGGTGAATCTCACAGAAAATATGGATACATTTTCTGGAAAAATGCTCACACGTACACACTCATCATTTTGCATATAATTCCAGCAGGTTAGTAGATACTTCCATCTCCTCCAAACCCTCTATTAATAATTCCTCTTCCAGGAGACTACACTCAGAAGATGAAGGAAGTGTTGAGGAATGGTTGAGTAATTCCAGCTGAACCTCAGTTTTAGAACAAGAAAAAAGTAGTCTATTTTGGGGTCGACCCAGTCCACAATTTACCCAATGGTTGCTACTCTTTGCCTATATAAACACAATTAAACGGGAAGTATACATAACATATTATTCAAACTGAGACACAATTGAGGGTGAAAGAGGCACTGACAATAATTACAGCAAGACAACAAAAATGTGATCCATATAACTACGATTTATATATATCATTAACTATTTGGAGAGTTTATTTTTTTATTTTTTTTATTGCATTTTAGGTTTTGGGGTACATGTGAAGAACATGCAAAATTGTTGCATAGGTACACACATGGCAGTGTGATTTGCTGCCTTCCTCCCCATCACCTATATCTGGCATTTCTCTCCATGCTATCTCTCCTCACCTCCCCACCTCCCACTGTCCCTCCCCTATTTCCTCCTCGATAGACCCCAGTGTGTGATGCTCCCCTCCCTATGTCCATGCGTTCTCATTGTTCAACACCCACCTATGAGTGAGAACATGCGGTGTTTGATTTTCTGTTCTTGTGTCAGTTTGCTGAAAATGATGGTTTCCAGGTTCATCCGTGTCCCTACAAAGGACATAAACTCATCGTTTTTGATGGCTGCATAGTATTCCATGATGTATATGTGCCACATTTTCCCTGTCCAGTCTATCATCGATGGGCATTTGGGTTGGTTCCAGGTCTTTGCTATTGTAAACAGTGCTGCCATGAACATTCGTGCACATGTCCTTATAGTAGAACGATTGATAATCCTTTGGATATATACCCAGTAATGGGATTGCTGGGTCAAATGGAATTTCTATTTCTAGGTCCTTGAGGAATCGCCACACTGTCTTCCACAATGGTTG
>NW_016107332.1:5749765-5750879 GCF_001604975.1 Cebus imitator
CATAAAAGTGTTCCTATTTCTCCACATCCTCTCCAGCATCTGTTGTCTCCAGGTTTTTTAATGATCACCATTCTAACTGGTGTGAGATGGTATCTCAATGTAGTTTTGATTTGCATTTCTCTAATGACCAGTGATGATGAGCATTTTTTCATATGCCTGTTGGCCTCATGTATGTCTTCTTTTGTAAAGTGTTTGTTCATATCCTTCACCCAGTTTTGAATGGGAGTATTTGTTTTTTTCTTGTAAATCTGTTTTAGTTCTTTGTAGATTCTGGATTTTAGCCCTTTGTAGATTCTGGATTTTAGCCCTTTGTCAGATGGGTAGACTGCAAAAATTTTTTCTCATTCTGTTGGCTGCTGATTCACTCTAATGACTGTTTCGTTTCCTGTGCAGAACCTGTGGAGTTTGATTAGGTCCCATTTGTCTATTTTGGCTTTTGTTGCCAACGCTTTTGGTGTTTTGGTCATGAAGTCCTTGCCTATACCTATGTCCAGAATGGTTTTGCCTAGGTTTTCTTCTAGGGTTTTTATGATGTTAGGTCTTATGTTTAAGTCTTTAATCCATCTTGAGTTAATTTTAGTGTAAGGTGTCAGGAAGGGGTCCAGTTTCTGCTTTCTGCACATGGCTAGCCAGCTTTCCCAACACCATTTACCAAACAGGAACTCCTTTCCCCATTGCTTGTTTTTGTCAGGTTTGTCAAATATCAGATGGTTGTAGATGTGTGGTATTGCCTCTGAAGACTCTGTTCTGTTCCATTGGTCTATATCTCTGTTTTGGTACCAGTACCAGGCTGTTTTGATTACTGTAATCTTGTAGTATAGTTTGAAGTGCAATAGTGTGATGCCTCCCACTTTGTTCTTTTTGCTTAGAATTGACTTGGCTATGCAGGCTCTGTTTTGGTTCCATATGAAGTTTAAGGTGGTTTCTTCCAGTTCTGTGAAGAAGGTCATTGGTAGCTTGATGGGGATAGAGTTGAATCTGTAAATCACTTTGGGCAATATGGCCATTTTCACGATATTGATTCTTCCTAACCATGAACATGGAAAGTTTCTCCATCTGTTTGTGTCCTCTCTTATTTCGTTGAGTAGTGGCTTGTAGTTCTCCTTGAAGAGGT
>NW_016107332.1:5752274-5756310 GCF_001604975.1 Cebus imitator
TTGATTTTTTGAAGGGTTTTTTGTGTCTCTATCTCCTTCAGTTCTGCTCTGATCTTAGTTATTTCTTGTCTTCTGCTAGGTTTTGAGTTTTGTTGTTTTTTTTTTTATCTTGCTCCTCTAGCTCATTCAATTTTGATGATAGGGTGTCGATTTTATGTCTTTCCTGGCTTCTCGTGTGGGCATTTATTGCTATATATTTTCCTCTAGACACTGCTTTAAATGTGTCCCAGAGATTCTGGTACGCTGTGTCTTTGTTCTCATTGGTTTCAAAGAACATCTTTATTTCTGCCTTCATTTCATCATTTATCCAGTCAACATTCAAGAGCTAGTTGTTCAGTTTCCATGAAGCTGTGTGGTTCTGAGTTACTTTCTGAATTCTGAGTTCTAACTTGATTGCACTGTGGTCTGAGAGACTGTTATGATTTCCGTTCTTTTGCATTTGCTGAGGAGTGATTTACTTCCAATTATGTGGTCAATTTTAGAGTAGGTGTGATGTGGTGCTGAGAAGAATGTATATTCTGTGGATTTGGAGTGGAGGGTTCTGTAAATGTCTATTAGGTTTGCTTGTTCCAGGTCTGAATTCAAGTCCTGGATATCCTTGTTAATTTTCTGTCTCATTGATCTGTCTAATATTGACAATGGGGTGTTAAAGTCCCACACTATTATTGTGTGGGAGTCTAAGTCTCTTTGTAAGTCATTAAGAACTTGCCTTATGTATCTGGGTGCTCCTGTATTAGATGCGTATACATTTAGGATCATTAGCTCTTCTTGTTGCATTGATCCTTTCACCATTATGAAATGTCCTTTTCTGTTTCTTTTGATCTTTGTTGGTTTAAAATGTATTTTATCAGAGACAAGAATTGCAACTTTTTTGCTCTCCGTTTGCTTGGTAAATCTTCCTCCATCCCTTTATTTTGAGCCTATGTTTATCCTTACATGTGAGATGCGTTTCCTGGATACAGCACACCAATGGGTTTTGGCTTTTTATCCAATTTGCCAGTTTGTGTCTTTTGATTGGGGCATTTAGCCCATTTACATTTAGGGTTAATATTGTTATGTGTGAATTTGATCCTGTCATTTTGATGCTAGCTGGCTGTTTTGCCCATTAGTTGATGCAGTTTCTTCATTGTGTTGATGTCCTTTACCATTTGGTATGTTTTCGGAGTGGCTGGTATTGGTTGTTTCTTTCTATGTTTAGTGCCTCTTTCAGGAGCTCTGTAAAGCAGGCCTGGTGGTGATGAAATCCCTGAGTACTTGCTTTTTTGTAAAGGATTTTATTTTTCCTTCACTTATGAAGCTTAGTTTGGCTGGATATAAAATTCTGGATTGAAAGTTCTTTTCTTTAAGGATGTTGAATATTGGCCCCCACTCTCTTCTGGCTTGCAGGATTTCTACTGAGCGATCTGCTCTGAGTCTGATGGGCTTCCCTTTGTGGGTAATTCAACCTTTCTTTCTGGCTGCCCTTAGTATTTTCTCCTTCATTTCAACCTTGGTGATTCTGACGATTGTGAGCATTGGGATTGGTCTTCTTGAGGAATGTCTTTGTGGTGTTCTCTGTATTTCCTGGACTTGAATATTGGCCTGACTTGCTAGTTTGGGGAAGTTTTCCTGGATGATATCCTGAAGAGTAGTTTCCAGCTTGGATTCATTCTCTCCATCACTTTCAGGTACGCCTATCAAACATAGATTAGGTCTTTTCACATAGTCCCATATTTCTTGAAGACTTTGTTCATTCCTTGTTACTCTTTTCTCTCTAATCTTGCCTTCTCATTTTATTTCATTGAATTGATCTTCAACCTCTGATATCCTTTCTTCTGCTTGGTCAATTCGGCTGTTGAAACTTGTGCATGCTTCGTGAAGTACTTGTGTTGTGTTTTCCAGCTCCATCAATTCACTTATATTCCTCTCTAAGTTGTTTATTCTTGTTAGCATTTCATCAAATCTTTTCTCAATGTTGTTAGTTTCTTTGCATTGGGTTAGAGCATGTTCTTTTAGCTCACAGAAGTCTCTTATTACCCACCTTCTGAAGCCTCATTCCGTCAATTCATCACATGCATTCTCCATCCAGCCTTGTTCCCTTGCTGGTGAGGAGTTGTGATCACTTGTAGGAGGAGAGTTGTTCTGGTTTCAGGTGTGTTCATCCTTTTTGCACTGGTTTCTTCCCATGTTTGAGGATTTATGCACCTGTCATCTTTGTAGTTGTTGACTCTCAGATTGAAGCTCTGAGTGGGTGTCCAGTTTGTTGATGATGAAGTTATTTTCCTAGTTTTCCTGCTAACATTCAGGCCCCTCTGCTGTAGGACTGCTGAGGTCCACTCCAGGCCCTGCTTGCCTGGGGATCACCTGCAGCTGCTGCAGAACAGTAAGGGTTGCTGCCAGTTTCTTCTTCTGCTATCTTTGTCACAGAAGGATACCCACCAGATGTCAGTCTGAACTCTCCTTTATGAGGTGACTCTTTGGATATACGGGGGTCAGGGAGCTGCTTGAGGAGACAGTCTGTCCTGTATAGGAGCTCACATGCTGAGCTGTGAACTCCGTTGTTCATTCAGAGATGCTGGGCAGGTACATTTAAGTCTGCTGCAGCAAAACTCATAACCCCCTTTTTTTCCCCAGGTGCTCTGTCCCAGGAATTTAGGGCTTTTTTATGAGTTTCTGTTGTGTTGCTGCCTTTTTTCAGCACTGCCCTGCCCAGCCAGAAGGCAGCCTAGTCACTGTCTTCCTGCAGAGGCTTTGCTGAGCTGCTGTGGGCTCTGCCCAGCTGCCGTGTCAACTTCCCTGCAGTCCTGTTTATACAGGTATAGTTAGAACTGCCTCGGCAATGGAGGCCCACCTCTATAATGATGGACTCTCTGTAATGGCGGGCTGCCTTGGCAATGGCGGGCTGCCTCAGCAATGGTGGACTACCTCCGTAGTGGTGGACTGCCTCAGTAACGGTGGACGCCCCTCCCCCACAGAGCTGGACCGTCCAGGGTTAAGCTGTGCTTGCTGTGACACTCTCAATCCAGAGCATTTCAGATTGCTGTTTTTTTTCCAGGGGTGGGACCAGCCCAGCCTGATCACCTGGCTGCCTGCCTCAGAGCCCTTTTTTTTTTGAGTTGAACAGGTGACTTTGTCTTCAAGGTGTTCCAGTCACCTGTTGAAACGGTGCTGGGATCTCTGGTATCCCTGTGATTTCCCATGCAGCAACCCACTGCGCCTGCGCTGACTGAAACAGCCGTGCTGAGATTCATGGCACATTTTTGCCTGGGAATCTCCTGGCTTTACTCCCTGTTTCAGTCCCCCTTTTTTTTTATCAGTTGAATGGGTGACTCTGTATCCCAGGAGCTCCAATCGCCAGCTAAAACAGCGCCAGGATCCTTGTATTTTGTGTGGAGAACCACTGCGCCTGGGTGCAGGCCAAAACAGCCACGCCGGCCAAAACAGCCAGGCCAGCCAAAACAGCCATGCTGGTGAACCGTGGGGCTCCTCTGCCTGCGAATCTCCTGGTCTGAGGGCAATAAAAATCTGCCTGGAAATGCAGCGTCCACTCACTCTCTGCACTTTCGCTGGGAGCTGCAATCCTGAGCTGCTCCTAGTCGGACATGTTGGATCTGCCCTCTGGAGAGTTTATTTTTTAAATGTATCAGTTCCCTATTGTCTAGATGACTGTCCCATTTTTCTGCTTTCCATAAGGGGCTAATACAGTTAGCATAATTAGCCCACAAAAGCAATGGTAAAATTCATGGATTTTTCTTCCATTTATACTTCAATTTGGAGTAAGTCAGTTAAACTCTACAGAGCTCTGCCTCCACACCATAAATGCCCGGGTGGAAAAGATACATTCTTAAAAGTTTTTTTTCAAGCTCCACCATCCTATAAAATCAAATTGAAAACAAAGATTTTATTATCAGAAATGCTACTAAGTGGGCCGGGTGTGGTGGCTCACGTCTGTAATCCCAGCACTTTGGGAGGCTGAGGTGGGTGGATCACGAGGTCAAGAGATGGGGACCATCCTGGTCAACATGGTGAAACCCCGTCTCTACTAAAAATACAAAAA
>NW_016107332.1:5756460-5757869 GCF_001604975.1 Cebus imitator
AAAAAAAAAAAAAAGAAAGAAAGAAATGCTACTAAGTAAAAAGGTTTCTAGGCCTCCTACTTAGGGAAAAAAAAGACCTTCAAAATCATAGTATTTTTGTTAAAAGCAAATAAAGTTAATTGATAAAAATTCCCTAATAGTTTATTATCAAGCTTATAATCTACAATAAAGTCTGTAACTTTGAAGTATAAATGTAACTGTGCTAAGCACAATAAGGTAGATACCTTAGTCTCATTCTACGGACAAGAAAAACTGAACTTAGAAACTTGACTGAGGTTACACTGCTGGTAAGTGAGAAAATCAAAATTAAAACCCCGTCTGACTGCAGAGCTTGGACACTTCACTGCTGAATTTAAAGCTCATGAATTTACCAAGTACCATCCCTACTTTAAACTTAGCTCTCATTCTACTGTGGCCCCAACATATCCAAAATACCATATTTCCTAGACATCATAAAAGATATCTCTTACATAATCACTTAATTGCTTATTATCACAATAAGTGATAATGGCCACTCTCTTGGTTTAAATAGAGGTGGAAAGTGTATTCAGAATTTGTTAGTACATATTAAACATACCAAGTCTGCTGAGACCAATTATCTAAGAATAGTTCATAATGAACTATCCTCAAATATGAAACAGCTGTAATTGTGAAGGCTGAAATAATTTTTTAAATGACAACCCAAAAACTATACTCTGTATTTTTACATGTGATACTTAAAAACTAGCTGCTATAAATAAATTTTTAATCTTAAAATATAATTTTAAATATGCATATATAAAACATGTATATGTAAAATTATCAATTGCTTTTAGCACTGAGAAAATACATTAGCACAACATATGGCTACAATTACTGCAACTTTAAAAGATACTACCTTATGTTATATAAATACTACCTTGGAGACAGCCATAGGCCTTTATGGATTTTTAAACCTAACTAATGACAGGTTTAAATGTTTTAAACTTGAAATCTAGTATTTTTAGCATACAAGATTATAATGCAGATTTTCCTTGAGACATATGGAAAAGTCAAGCAAAACTTGGTAAAGGTTATTTCATTAAATAACCAAAGTGAACCACTTCATCAACTTAAATAATAATTACTGAAGACTGTGCCATTCTATATGCTCAGGACTACCCAGGGACAGGTTAACGACCAACCAAACCTAGGGTTTCTACCTGAAACTTCCCTCCTGTCCTTACATGAATCAGCTAATTTGCTGGGACAAGGCAGAATGAAATGTTCTTTCAGGATATAAATCTTTGAAGACCATAAAGATGTTCTATTAATTTATTTGGACATTTTCTCAATTCCAAAACATTTATTCTTGGCATAAATGCTGTATCATTTCAATGAGATTTTAAGCACCTGTGAACAAGGAGAATCTCCTAAACAACTATGTTTTG
>NW_016107332.1:5758969-5760194 GCF_001604975.1 Cebus imitator
AAAAAAAAAAAAAAAAAAAAAAAAAAAAAAAAAAAGCAAAAATAATAATAGCAGAAGATGGAAATGTTAAATTAGTCAATATTTTTGGTGATTTGAAAACTATAAACCTTAGGAAATAATCTAGAAAATAACGTGTTTTGTGCCTTTCATCTAGAATGTAACGTCACATCACATAAATCATAATACTAATGAAAACTGTAACAAATTCATTTCCCCCCACAAAGAAAGTAGTGTAAACTTCCATTGAGAGATCATTGGATTTATATCAAATTGCATAATCAAAATTTAAAAAAAATACACTTGCACAAAATTATCTCATGAAAAACCAAAACTGGAGATAAATCATCTTGTAAAATACATTAAAATACAGGTCCAAAGCCACAGGCAATCTTTATCACAATCCTGAAATCCTATTCAACCAAAGAAAAAACTTGAAGGTCATTTTAGCACTACCATTCAAAAACTTAAACCAGCTGGGTACAGGAAAAACAGAGTAGGGTTTCTCAAAACCACCTACACAAAGGCCGTTTTCCTGCTCCCAGATCTGTTGGTGGAGACCAGCTTCCTGCTCAGGCACAAGGAGTACCCAGTGCATATGGAAAATCATGGAGTCAGCCAAATTCCCACCCACACCAGCTCCTCTCAAGCCCTAACAATCCACAGAAACTGATCAACTTAATGTGATGGAAAGAAGAAACCCAGGACTCACTTCTTTTGTAAACAGAAATTTTTGTAATGTTTTGTAAACAGAAATCTTTAAGTATATTGCAGAGACTCAAACAACCCACAGAGGGGTTGAATGAAGTATCACAGTTTTAGAAAGCAAAGACTGAAAAGGTACATTTCATTGCAAAAAGAAACTTGAGAAATAAAGGAATAGAGCTTTCTTAACTATAAACGGAAAAAGGAGCAAAAGATATTGAGAGGTGGTCATGCTAAGGAAACTAACATAAGAAATAAAATCCATTTCAGAGGAGCTAGGAAAAGAAGAAAAATAAATAATTGAGTGACATAAAAAAATTAAAATATTAGCTCTTCAAAACCATTAGTAAATGAATTACTATAGAGTGCAGAGTTTTCTGGAGAGCTGGGAGTTTATTCTTTAACTCATATTTAAAACACATTTATAACAAATTTAACCAAATTTAATCTAATGCAGATCTTTCTAAAGTCAATTACACATCATTGCTTTGACTTCTTAAACATGATTTTTTTTTTTTTTTTT